>NC_090932.1:1257798788-1258107925 GCF_040938575.1 Ambystoma mexicanum | reverse complement strand
CCCAGTAGGCGCGGGGGTACCCAGATCAGTTCTTTCAGTTGGAGCGGCGGGATCATGCTCTGCAGCAGTAGCGTTTCTGATATGGGTTCATCAGCCAGCCATTTGGTCACAAAGCTGAGTTGCGCTGCCAGATAGTATTTTTCCAGGTTTGGAAGTTGAATTCCACCTTGCTTGTATGGTAGAACTAGTGACGATAGCGCTATCCTGGGTCTGCTTTTCCCCCCATAGAAACTCTCGCACTATAGTCTCCAGCAGTCGGAAAAAGGGCATGTTAATATAGTAGTGTATATTCTGGAACCCGTAGAGGAACCGTGGGAGGATGATCATTTTAACGATCGAGGCCCTGCCCATCATCGATAGAAAGTCCAGAAAGTCATTGATTTGCACAGAGATGAAAGTGCTGCTTTTGTGTTGTGCTCATGCATTAGTGCACGGGTGTGCATTATGTGAACTCTGAGGTATCTGAATGACGTAGTCTGCCATTTGATCCCCACTGCAGGGAGTGACTCCGTGTCCATTTTTTTCAGGGCCGCCAGGGGAAACAGACAGGATTTCAGCCTGCTAAATTGTATTCCGGAGACCTTAGAGTAATTGTCCTCGAGCATGGTTGGCACATTTAAGTGTGGATTTTTGGCATACATGAGAACATCATCTGCATAGAGTGAAATGATATGGTCTACATCTCCCAGCCTTATGCCTGCGTCAAAAAATTGCTTCCTAAAATATATGGCTATGGGTTCTAGTCCTAATATGTACAACATTGGGGACAATGGGCAGCCCTGTCTAGTTCCTCTGCCTATGTCCCAGGCCTCTGACACATGCCTCCCAGATTTCACCCTTGCTCTAGGCTTAGTGTACAGTATTTTGATCCATCTGATAAACCCAGGTCCAAAGCCAAATTCCTTGAGTACAGCCACCAGCCACTCCCAGTAAATGTAATCAAACGCTTTAACTGCGTCCAAAGACAGCATTGCACAGGAGTCCTTGTCATTATCAGTTTGTGCTATAACACGTTGCAACCTGCGTAAGTTCATGGATGTATTACGGCCCGGTACAAAACCGCTTTGGTCAGTGTGTACTATATATCCTATTATTCTGGCCAGTCGCTTAGCTAGAATTCTGGTTAAGATTTTCACGTCGTGATTAAGCATCGTGAGTGGGCGATAGGAGTCGCATTGATCTGCCGGTTTGTTGGGCTTAAGGATCGAGACCACAAGCGTCTCTCGCATGCTTTCGGGCAATATCCCTTCTTCATATGCCTCTTGGTAGACAGCGTGTAGCAAAGGGATCAGGGAGGGCTTGTACGTTTTAAAGAACTCTGACGTTAGCCCGTCAGTGCCAGGTGCCTTACATGTGGCCAGGGATCTGATAGCTTCAATTATATCTTCGGGCGTGATTTCTGCTTCAATAGTGTCGGCTAGTTCAGGGGACAATCTGGGAAGCCCTATCTCCTCCAATGTGTCCATTAACTGTTCTTGGGGGACCTGCTTCTCGTGAAAGTATAGATGTGCGTAGAAGCGCTTGAATGTATCATTTATGCTCTGTTGTGTGTAGTGTGTGTTCCCGTCTCTGTCCTGTAGTGTGGTGTGGTGTGGTGGTAGAACGTCTGGGGTGCTCCTTTTGACAGAGCCAGGCCAGTAACCGGCCCGGTCTGTCCGCCTCTACTTGTGCTCTATTTGTTTTGGCAGTGTGGTCGAACTTTTCCAGCCTGCACCACGCGTTCCTTTCTCTAAGCTCCTTCAGTTCCTCTTCCCCCTGGTGTGTGTTGACTGGAGCGGCTTCTATTCTTTCAATTTCCCGCTCCACCTGTTCTAATTCTTTCCCGAGTAATCTCCTAATGCCCCCGGCTTTTGCAATAATTTCTCCCCTGGCCACTATTTTCAGAGCATCCCACACTGTGCTAGCATGTTCCACACTGCCCACGTTAACCTCCAAGTAGGTATCAATAGAATCACGTAGTTCCTCCCTGAAGGATAAGTCCCTTAAGGCTTCCACAGGCATTTTCACATTGGGATTGGAGGTCTGGCTCCCTTGTGATTCCATGTCACCAAGAGCGGGGAGTGGTCAGAGATTGTCCGTCCCAGATATTGTGCTCCGCCTTAAGGTATAGATGCCACCAAGCAGGATTTTGCCCAATATAAGTCTTTGGCAAAATACATTTAGAGAGGACTGGCAAAAACCTTCAGTCTCTGACCATAGGGACCCTCCTGGGTGTAAGCATCTCGAAAACCCCACCAAGCCAGGGCCCAGAGGTAAGTGCTCATGGTTGGAGTTCCTGAAATGATAGTTGAAAAATGATGAAACAACCAGGGGAGTACAGCTCTTCTTTTCCAGGTGCGGTTTACAGGATTGAACCTCCGAGGGACTTGAACCCTGGACCAACAACGATGCACACAGCAAAAAGAAGAAGAATGAGACTTCGCAGAAGAGGAACCCACCAGCCAGAAGGGGGGGTGCCAGCAGAGATGATTCCTTGAAAACCGTGGAAACAGGCAAAGCAGATTCTGATGGTTCAGAGCAAAAAGCAGGAAAGCCAGGAGGGTAGCTAACCAAATGAACCGGTCCCATGATAAAGACTACAGTGGAGGTGACCCAGGACACCCCAAACAGGAAAAGGTGGGTATTGGGGTTTGTTAGAATTTATTTTGCACAACCATCAGTTGAGGGCTGTACAAACACTAACCTTAAAATGGGGCAGAGTACCCATCCAAAACAGCTGCTAAATCTCTCTTAAGATGGAAGCAAGGCAGAACAGTAAGGCTCAACTCAATGGAGGGGTAAGTAGGTCGACACAAAGGTACAATTAGTCCAACACACCAATTATGCATAGAAAATATATCAAAGTGGTATACTGAAAAAATAAACACCTTTATTAAGTTACACATATACTTGTATTAGTTAAATAACTACTTTTAGAAAAAAAAACACAAAGTACATACTATGTTATTAAAACAGCAAACTGTCATAAAAGACACAACCTACCCCTTTACTATATTGTAGGTCAACTACCTGGGATAGGCTCATGACATATAAAGACAATGAAGAGAAGGGAACCAAACATGAAAATACACAGTAGCAATAGTCAAACAGGAACCCAATGCCAACATCAATAATGTCAGTGACCCTAAACCTTAAGAGCATAGTATTTGGCACATACAGACGCACACATCACAGAAAATGAAGGACATAGAGGGAGAAAACATTTCTAGAACACAGCAGAGGTCAATAGAAGACAATACTTTTAGACTTGGAGCCCCAAAGTATTACACTGCACGGGAAAATAGAGTCAATGTCAACAAGAGATATTTGCAGTGTATCCAGACATTGACTTTAGCAAAAGTGGAATACATAGCTTTACAAATAAATTTGAAAAAAATCACAGGTGCATGCTAAAATGACATTCTTTGGCATACAACTCCCTGGGCCCAAACCGGATGCAGGAAACATGTCCAGTGGCAGGCGAGTACCCCCAAATCCGCTTTGCAGTAATTCAGGTGAATAACATTGTCCCCATATACATCAATGGGACAGTCAATCCATGTATATGTCAGTCCCTGTTTTACCCCACGTGTGCAGACTTGGTAGCAAACAAACCTAGGGAGGACTATAGAAGACCCGAATAAAGAGCTCCAGCAGCAGTCTGGGGAAAACATGAGCCCCAGAAGATGCAGAATTGTAGGAAGAGTCCCAATGCAAACTAATGGGAAAACATGGTTGACGGATAGTTTCAGAAAAGAGTACTTTTTACCCATTGGGATATGTTTTGTGAATGGTCTGGAAAGCACATTTAGTGGTGTGTTAATGATCCAACACCATTCCAGATGCCGGCAGCGACCAGCACCAAGGCAGGGCAGGGCAAACACAGCAGTAAATTGGAAAGCTGGTGGTAAAACTACCTTTAGACTGTCTCAGTACACGTGGTGAACCAGCAGGATGGTGGAGGAAGCCCAGGAAGCACCACCAGCAACCACAAATCCCAACAAGGGATTAGCCCAAAACACATGGTGTTAGTATAGCCAAACCTAGTCCTAGGAATGCAGCAATGGTGAGAAAATAGAGACAAATCTTCCAGCAGGAAAAAGAGCATGCTTCACATGAAATCCTGAACAAAATAGAGTGTAGGAACAGTGAGCTCATGTGTGCACAACAGCCATTTTAGACCCATGTCATAGTTTCCTTGAACAGAAGGCCCTGTAAACAAAAATGGTGTCTAGGAAGATATTTGCACAACCCCCGGCCTGTGTAATAATCAAACCTAATGTGTCACCCAAAGGGAAAGATCAGAGTCTCCAATGGTAGCTGTAGCAGAGCAGTCAGGCTTAACTTCAGGAGGGAGGACGTTTGGCAGGGAGGTACAATTAATCTAAACAGCCACCACAAATGATTACACCACACTGGTATACTGAAAATATACACACTAATTCTACGGTCATGCATAAAATATTTATGATGGGAAAAATAATTACCCAAGTTACTTAGAGCCTAGTATAAGTAAAAAACAGTAAACAGGCAGTTAAGGCCTAACTTACTCTCTGCCCTAAAATGTAAGCCCCACACGTGGGGGCAGACATAGTATATATAGACTTCTAAATGTAAGTTAAAGCGTAGGCCACTAGGCCATATTACACACAGTAATTACCCACAGGTTCAGGATCCAAGGGTACCACTCAGAACGTAGCACAGGTTTCCTACTACATTAAGTAAGCATTAAATATAATACAAGAACTAGTGAACAGGGGAACACAATGCTCTGCACAGCTCGGAGGGCTACCAAAGCCCAGGATACAGTTAGGAAGATAGTCCCTAGGCCCAGGAGGGAAACAGTAGCAACACACAGTGATAGCATGTATATATCATAAGCAGGAGTGGAATACAAAGATTTAAAAATCCCTAATAAATCAGGTAAGTTCTGTAAAAATAAAAGGGCTTGGTGGAGAACTCCAGTGACCATTAGGGAACCAAAGAAAATGCCACAGTCCAGGTAAGTACCTTGCAGCACCTGTACCTGTAGGTTAGCTGTAGGTTAGTCTGAGGTTATGGTAAAAAGCCAGATAACTCCCAGTTCCTTCCCTAAGGTACACAGAAGAATGTATTCGTCCCCAGGGGACACCATCAGAAACCCAGAAGGGGCTCTCCAGTGGAGGTTTCAAGACCCAGCAGCAAAAGGAGCAGAGTAGGATTCAGCCCCCAATGTTAACCCTAAGAGGAAAGGCTGTAGAAGGGGTTCTGCAGAACCCAAGGACCACAGGGAACCGGAGGGTGAAGATCATGAATAATCTGCCAACAAAGGTCCCAGAGGTATGTACGTACAGTTTTTGCTTTCAGAAAGTCGGTTCTCTGACGGCGAACAACATGGCAAGTAAGCGTTTCCTTTTAAAGTGCAAAATGGAGAATCCAGCCACCCAGATACTTGAAACCCAAGCCGATGACGACATCCAACGGCCCAAAAGAAGAACAGTTGCCATTCACAGAAGTGGGACCCACTGTCCAGAAGAGGAATCAATGACGGAGATTGCTGCAGGAGGACACAGGAACCTGCACATGGCAGTCCCCGGCAGCTCAGTAGGCAAACGTGGATGGCACAGCAGAAAAAACAGCCACTGCAGTGGTGGTAGCAACCAAAGAGGACCAGGACAAGCAGATCTGGCAGGGTGTTGGAGTACCAAAACGTTTCCAGACGGCAGCAGCTTCCAAAACCAAAGCAGGACACCATGGTGGCAAACGGCAGGAAAATGCCATAAAACAGCCCGGAAAATGGTCCCAGGATGGAAGGCCTGATCCCAGCAGAACAGGAGGACAAGTAGCAGGGTGAGAACTACTTGAGAAGGACGCCAGCAGCCAAAAACTCACTCCGGAGCTATTCCCAGACCACTGCATCCAGCAACTGTGTCCAGAACAAGCCCTAAAAATGCAACATCTGTGAGAAGCAGTTGTAAACCCTTAAGCAGGTAATCAGACGTGGTCTCCTTACAAAATCCCATCCAGCAGTATTGAGTTTAGGAACAGTGGTTCCCCTTACATCCTTTCACTCAAACAGGATGGCGTTTGCCAACCCACCAATCCCATTAGGGGGATTTTGGCAGCCAGCTAATCAGATTGGCTCCAAAAACCAACAAACACCCAGGCTCGGCCCCGCAGGAAGTGTAGTGGCCTGCCCACAGCCAGCAACCTGTCCAAAGCAGTCCAAACTATGATGAAGCCTGCCATCTTGGGCTCACAAAGAGCCACAAGGGCAGAGCAACCATTTTAAAGCCTGACTCGTGGATTTGTGTGAACAAAGGAAGATACTAAAATAAAATGACAGAGTAGAACTTAATAAATGTACATTTGATTACTATTGGGGTAGATCGAATTGCAGCCCTAGTGAAGACAAAACGGAATATTAGCTGCCACAAGCATTCCACCCCTGAAACCAATTTATGGTGATAAAATCTCTGTAGGATAAAAATGGGGTAGCGGAGACGAATCCCTAGGACTTGGCACCATATGGGCATCCCAATAAAATATACCTTAAAAAAGGCAAAAAGGGAAGCAGTCTTAGGGGGAACCTTGGTAGAAGTCCCTCTGACCACAAAAATAAATTGGAACCCCCAAAGAATAAAAGGGAGAAAACCAATTTAAAAAGTAGGGGACCTATAAAATGAGATTGAAGAACCCCCAAAAATTGAATTCTGACTGAGCAATGGCAGAGAGAAGGACTACAAAAATGCTTTGTTACCTTGAAGTACATTGGGCTACTAATGTGGTTAATTGGCTTAGGCCCCTGGTGGAGACATATCTAAATTTCAGCTGCCACCATCCTACTCCTCAAAACCAATACAAAGTGATATAGTATCCCTAGTAGGGGAGACTATATCCAATATTTATTTGTATTTATTTATTTATTTCTTACACGCCGCAGGCATCAGGGCACACACAAAGACATGAACAATCATAACAGACTAAAAGAAAACAGACATTGTTATTTCCCCATTCTAACTAAACAAAACAGAGGACTTAAAAAGAGCCCTGTCCTAGGAGCCATTTGGGCTAACATAAGACCATATACAAAAAATGAGATGCAGTGGCTTTGTCCCAAAAAAAGAGCTCTAGTCGTTGATGCAGTGTTGTTGACAGCTCCTTGCCAAGACTCCGCTACAGCCCCTTCTACCAAAGACCGAACTGTTAAGCCTAGAAAATCTATTAGACACGCTCTCTTGCGCGCACTCGGAATGTAAGATTACGTTGGCTGCCACGAGCATCAGTTAAAGATTCCCCCAGCGTTCTGAGTTTATTTCTAGCCCCTCTTGTCTAGTAATTGTGTTCCCAACCCCACTGTTTGGTCTGATGTGCCCAATATTGAATCCAGACTAGCACAAACGTGGTGACTCAACACTCAGTCATCTGCGGCTCCCACCCAACAAACAGAAGCTTGTTCCACAAAGGTTCTGCACCTACTTCTTCTATCTTCTTCCTCCAGAGGCCTGCAGTGGAGCGTAAAACAAGTATCTGCGAGAAAGGACATGCTGGTCCAGAAGTTCAAGATGAAAGGTAGTTTTAGAATGTTCTTAAAAAGGTTCAATACTACGGACTCTAGATCCAGTGTCCAAACAATTCACAAGAAGCCTTCTGCCACCGTAGAATGTGGGAAGCGGATATGTATGCAGGGCGGGGAGGATAGCTCACGGGCAACGTGCCTGTCTTGTAAACAAGACATTGTCGATCAGCACAGGTTTGAATCCAGGTCCTGAGGTTAGAGGCTGGACTTCAGCAATAAGCACATTATAAGAACCCAATTCCATTTATTTTAAATATAATAAGTTAAGGAAACTCTCTGAACTCTTCTACCCATCCTCACTCCAAACTCTCACATACGCTCAAAGGGTTCTTCTCAGGTCAAAGCATCCTCCCGGTCACATGTCTTTATGACAAATTAACTAATAACAAATGAATCTATAACTAAAGAAAAATAACTACAAAAAATAATGCATTTGTTTTTTCTTTTTTGGGGGGCTTCCCCCCACAAACTCCTGTTTATCCTGCTAAAAACTCACCCCAACTGCTTACCCACAAGATTTAACCCTCTACCCCACCCCCACATATATTTTGTTATTTTATTCGTTATTTATTTTTGGTTATATATTCATTCTTTATTTTTCGTTATAAAGACTGCATACCCATCCTCCCACCATACAGATCAGTGCTGTCTGCCTCTTTTGACATCTGAGGGCCATGACAAGTGTAAAGGATGCTGGGTTCAGGCCCTTGCTCGCACAAGCTTGTAGCTTTCTATTGCTAATAGGGGTGGCAGTGGATGGTGACTTCTGCAGGCATTGGATGCAAGTTGCCGACTACCCCCCACAGCAGCTGGCTTAACCTCACTGCTAAGATCTGCAAGCACATATAACTCTGTAGCCAGGTCTTAGTAGGACAATGATTATTTATGCCTATTGAGTTGGCCATCAGATATTCATCTGTAAGTAGTTATCAGGAGAGTATCTGGTAACAGCCATCCATTCTCTCTCTTAAGTCTAACTGACTTTATTATAACTATGAGAATAGTCCAGTAACACAGCGCCAATTGTTTGAATTCAAATATGCTTCAGTTGCATACGATTTATTTTGAAGATAGTTCAGCCTGACACGTGTTTCGAGCATAAACGTGCTCTTCATCCGAGGCTGACAAGACAGAGAGAATTACAGTTTACTGAACAGTATAAACAAACTTACGACCCAGGAATCAAACAAGGTGGAACAAAACAGCAGTGAAATGTTTCATAAGAAAATCATGATAGTAATGTGCACGGTAATAGCAATAGAACATCAAAATCATTGCAAAACAAAATGAGAACAGGGCATTATCCCAAAGCATATTATTGAATCAATGAACACAAAGTGGTTGAAAGAAAGAGGAAAAAAAGGAAGAAGAGAGAAAAAACCCAAACTTGATTAGTATGCTTTCACTTGATAAATGGGAACAATCCATGCACACCAAAACGGCAGAACAAACAAGTCCGGGCAGCCATGATAAAATCAGAAATAAAAGATGAGACCTTTGTAAATGCAGACGATCTTTTCAAATCACAGTGAAAGCCAGACAAGTTAAATAACCTGCAGGACACCCAGTTGGGTATTATTTTTTGCATAGCACAGAGAAAAAAAGATTTAAGCAGGCATGTCGAAACCATATAGGTGTGATTATGAAAGCAATTATTGGAAGATACAAGGAGCCATTTAGAAAATGTGTGCTCATTGCCTCGTTAAGGCTAGTTTGGATCTGGAGGCCTAAACAAGTGTACTTTTATGTGATGGATATCACACTTGATTTTGTAACTGTGGTCCTTCTATATGCTTCTCTCATCCTTGTTACACTATAATATGACATGGGGCAGTCGAGGCACCAAGAAGGTATAACTGGTTGAAAGAAAAAACACACATTAGCCATGGGTCAGCCCCTATTCCATACAAGGCCGTTGAATTCATTTTACAACATGTGTCTGAAATAGCAGGAAAGCATTCCGGCCATAGAAATATGCCATTCTTAGGAATATTATTTGGCATGATTGCTGTTCAGCAATGTCTGAGCAGTACAAATTCGAATTTTCACACCATGTAGCAGATGACTGGCTGAGGAATTGTCTGCGACCTTCCTTTTTGTTTGGAGTCTGTAGGACTATGGTGGACAACAGCCCACATTATTTGGTTAGTTAAACCATGGCAGTGCGATGATTTGAGCACTGGAAGTAATAAAACGAGAAGCAGTAAAGGTAGAGGGTTCTCCTTCTTATTATCACAAGTGAATGCCTAAAGATTTAAAGTATTGAAGTGACGAGAGATCCCTTAAAACAGGCTCTGAAGAAGACCATCATTCAATTTGTTTGAAAATGATGCAATACGTATTGGTGTATGAGAAATTATGAGTGATAACTCCAATTAAGAATACTCATGATGAAGGCCGGTAATGACAAGTCAAAACAATTGCACTTGTCAAGCACTGAAAAAGATAAAACAAGCCAGAGTACCTTGGTAGGACGCTCGTTTTTAATTGTAATACTTTCTGGAAGAGAAGTGCAGTGGGGCAGTTATTGACTAGAGAGCATGTTCAAGCTCTGCCCCCCTGCCTCCCTCAGAAGAAACAAAATCATAAGATGAGAAAGGACTCATTTGAAACTGCAATTTAATGAGAATAGTTTTGCGCTACACAAGTAGGGAACAGATAAGGCATTAGCTTGCACAATTAGTGTGTTTCTGTGTTTAAAATAGAATATATTAGGTGACAGGAAGGCGTGTACACAAGATAGGGAGTCACTACACAATTAGGGCAGAAAATTTAAGGCAGATAAGGTTGCTGCTACCCATAGGAAGGGAAATAACGTGACAGGCATGCACCAGGAAATCGGTAGATAGCAAAATAAATGTGTCATGCAGAGGATAAAAACGTGACCAGCAGTTGCCATTGTAAACTGCACAAGCACAGCAGAGAATTAAGCTCTGTAGCTTTAAAAGAGGGCCCCAAGCAACGCACGCTATTTGAAACAAATACATTTTAATTCAGGAAGATTCTGCACTGGCTGGATGGTAGCTGCCTCAAAGGAATGTCAAAAGCCGAGGACACCAAGTTTACATAACGGAGCAAGATACCAGTATCTGGGCACCGAGCATTCAACCATTAAAGTTAAGACAACACAGCAGGAGGGGCGTGGCCTGGAGCGCCATCTATGAAGACGCTCCTCTAATGGCCTCTGTGGGACGCCTGCTGCATCTGGCCTGAAATGCGGCGAAATCGCTTAGCCGCACTGAACAAACTCCTGTGGTGATATGTGATAGCTTGGAGCACCTGTGGTCCGCTCCCTACACACCTCTGGGGCGGCTGACGGGTGCTTGAGGCGAGCTGCTTCCCCGCGGCTCAGGAGACCCAAGATGGCGGACGGGACCGCATTGCCTGGAGGGGAGTGAGGAGCAGTGCCCGCCCACCCTAAACCATCATTGGCGGCGTTCGGGTGCCAGGCAAACGTTCACCCACGACATCCGACTCCTCTCCAGATAAGCTCTCCGGCCCCCTCCCTCTGATTGCAACAGAGCCTCGGGGCACCCCTGCCCCGCTCAGCCAGCCTCAGCTCTCCCGCAACCCTCTCTCTCCGGACTGCTGCTGTTGCTCCTCGAGGAAGTGGAGCCCGGCGCAGAGCGGGCGCTCTCTCTCGCCCCCGCCCGTTACCCAGCTGGAGATGCCCTCGCGGGCCCCACCTGGCCCTCGCTGTGACCCCCCCTTTTGGAGATGCTGGTGCGGCCCGCAACGGCAGGCCAACCTGAATCCGCCCACTTGGCCTGTGTCCGCGCTCCGCCAGCTGGGGCGCTCCTCGCTCCCACGAACAGAACGCACCGGAGGGGGGCCTGCCCTCTCCCCCCTACGGGGGCCTGGGAGGTGCGGGTGCTGCTCCCTGCACACACCTGGTTGGCTGGCCTGACCACATGGCCTTCTCCCTTCTTCCTGCAGCGCCATGGCCCACTCCATGGCACAGCTGCTCGTCCACGAACCCCCACCCCTCAGCATGCAAAGGCCCTCGCTGACCATGTCAGCAGCTCTCCTTTGACCATCTGGAGCAGTCTGGGGACACACGCAGACAGACCTCTGAGGGGGCACAACCCCGGACAACACATGAACCCCTCCCCTGGTGAAATTTGCTGGGGAAGGGCTTGAAGGCCGCACCTTTGAGCAGGGGCAGGAGATCCACCCCTGCGCATCAGTTGGCAGCAGGAACGTCCCTCACGGAGAGCCCAAGGAACGCCACATCTTGCTGCTTCATTCAGTAACTCAACCAGCACCCAGCCTGGAGACCCTGCGCCCGGGGGGTAAGCCCGGGGGACACCGGAACCACTCCCCTGGCCTGCATGCGCGACTCTTGACCCTTCTCCCCCAGCCCCCTCTCTCTGGACACTTCCTGGGGCGCCCCGGCCCACGGCCCTGCTTTGCGCATATAAGCTCAGCACCCGCACCGGCTATGCACCTTCACGCACCTGAAAGGCCCTGGGCCGTCTCCAAAGCAACCTGCCACTAAAGATACAAGGCTCCCCGCAACCTCCCATTCGCCGACTACAAATAACGCAATGGCCAATCAACCGAAATCCAGCAACACCTCTGACATTGCGGCAATGTTAATGTCATCTGACAAATCGAAGAAACAAGACCCCCACCCCTCTTCTTCACGGGAATCCCTAGACAACAAGGGACCTCTGGCAACCAAAGAGGATATCTGTGAATTCATGGCCGACATTAAGTCCGAATTTCCGGTCCTGCATGACAGAACTCACCACTAAGCTAGAAAACACTGACAAAAGGGTGTCGGAGGTGGAGCAGAGAGTGGGAGAAGTGGAGGATCGCACCCAAGACCATACCTCTACCCTAATCGAGGTCCAACGCTCAATTAGACTCCTTCAGGACAATTGCAAAATCCTAGAATTTAAGCAGGAGGACTTGGAAAACAGGGCCTGACGCAATAACCTCCGGATTTCGGGGAATCCCGGCTTCAGTCCCAAACAAAAAGTTGGCAGAATATGTGGGCAACTTTTTTTAAGCTCTCCTCCCACAATTGGAGAAGTCACAACTTCTAGATCGCACCCACAGACTGCGTCCCCGCCGCGGAGTGGAGTCAGACGCCCCTCCAGATGTTCGCACCAGGGTGCATTTCTTTACCATGAAGGAAGCCATCTCAGCAATTGGCCGCTCCAAGGACGAAATCACCTTCCAAGGCGCCCCCTCCAAATTTATCAACACCTATCTCTTCTCACCCTCCAGAAAAGGTGAGCCCTCCGTCCGTTAACCATTTTTCTTCAAGATCAACAAATCCGCTACAGGTGGCCTTTTCCCACAGCCTTACAATTCTCCTACAAGGGCACTCTGAGAAGAATTAGCCACTTAGAAGACGCCGAAAAGATTATGCACCCACATTCTCCCGGACCCTTGCCCCCATCAGTCACTGGGCGACGACAGACTCAGACCCTATGGCCGCCCCCAAATCTAAGCAAAGCTCATGGTAAAAGGTCCCGAGATTTACAAGGAGGAAATAGCCACGTCCAGTTCCGCAATGGAGCCATCGACACACTGAGGCCCCAAAACCCAAACCCGGCACCCCAAAGACATCCATCACCTACAGGAGCACAGATGATTCCAAATCACCAGAGCAGCAGGCCTCACCCCACAGCCCATGCCCAGTGCCAAGGCACAATCCACCTACAAGTCCTTGGAACAACCTACTAAGACTACTTATGGTTTTAGCCATGTTGGCTACAAACTGTTTCGTGGCCCTGTTGGCCAGGGAGGGTCTCAGGCCCACAAAGGGTCCCCCCCAGATAAATTTTGGCCCTCCCGTTGGAGGTCTGAGCAAAAATTTCAGAGGCAGGTTAATGAACGGCAACATATCCTACGACATGCTGACTGATCCTCCTACAGCTCCCACCCCCCCCCTCAGAACCCACCAGCTGTGCCGGATCCTGTCCCGGAACATCAGGCGCTGAGGTTTGTCTCCCTGAACGTGAAAGGGCTGAACTCACCGGCCAAACGCAAGTCAATCCTGCAAAAACTCTAAGATGACAACGCAGCAGTGGTTATGCTTCAGGAAACACCTTTTACCGGCAGACTTCGGACGCTTACACTCCCAACACTTTCCAAAACAACTCCTCGCATCAGGGAACTCTAAGAGAGGTGACACGGCGATCCTCTTCAGGAAAGGGCTAAACCCCCAGATTTTGGACTCTATTTGTTGCCCGGAAGGTCGTTGCATAGCCGTAAAGTGCTTATTGTTGGGGCAATTATACTCCATAGCTTCAGTATATGCTCCGAACACAGGCCAAGTGCCCTTCTATGACTCGTTAAGTGCAACACTCTCCCCTTTCTTAGAGGGCCAGATAGTAATCAGTGGCAATTTTAATGGGGTCCCGGACCCCGCGAAAGACAAATCGCATCCACCCTCCTCCGGAGACCTTGCCATAGCACTGGCTCTTCTGCAGCTATTCAGGACGCTGGAAGTGGTGGACTCATGGCGGGTACTCCACCCCTCTGAAAAGGACTTCTTTTATTCCTATGTTCACAGAACATTTTCCAGAATAGACCTTCGCCTAGTATCCCTGCAAATGTTCACATTCACCAGCGATGTCACTATAGGATCGAGAATCCTGTCCGATCACACCCCAGTGACCCTAGAAATTTGAGTGCATGAGCCATCCGCCCCCCCCAACAACGCAGATAGACATTATATGACCCGATGCTCAACCAGATCCCCCTCAGGGATACTATCGCAACCACGATCAACAACTTCAATGAAAACCCCAGCGAAGACACCTCTTCCGCCAACAACTGGGACGCAATGAAGGCAGTGGTACGTGGGGAACCGATTGCCCAAGGGGTGGCCTTCCACAGGAAGAGGCGACCAACCCGCCTGAGCCTTGAAGAGGAACTCGAAAAAGCAGAGAAGAGTCACAAGGAAAAAGGTTGGTCCCCAAAAACTCAGCGAACGATACGTGTAGCACAAAAGAAGAAGGAGGCCCACTATGCCGAACACACTGCTCACCAAATGGCAAAGGCTAAACAGTTGTATTACGCTAAGAATAACAAGGCGGACAAACTGTTGGTGGCCAAACTTGCCAAGGCCAAAAGGAACAACACGATCATTGGTTTGCAGGACCAACATGGCAAAATCCAATACGCTAACCAAGACAAACAACGTCTTGCAATAGCCCACCTGACTCAGGTGATGACCGCCCCAGTACGGGACATAGAGGAGCAGAAGGAATACCTGCGGAAGGCAGCGCTCCCCGACTAAAGACCGCAGCCCAAGACTCGTTGGAAGCACCAATCACCAGCGAGGAAGTGGATGAGGCAATAAAAGCTCTCAAATCTCGGGCCCCTGGCCCGGATGGCTCCTCAACTAGGTTCTATAAGATTTTTAAGCCCCAACTATTAGCACCACTAGTACAGTTGTTCTATTCATTTAGAACCACTGGCGCCATAACCCCTTCCATGCAAGAGTCAATCACGGTCTTGCTGCCTAAGCCCGGAAGCGATCCGAGAAACTCTGCCTCATATAGACCAATTGCCCTGCTTAATATAGATGCCAACATCTACTCTAAAATTCTAGCAACACGCCTATCACAGATCCTGTCGGAAATAATCCACGCAGACCAGATTGGATTCCTCAAACACCAGTCCACAACTGATCACATTCGTAGAGCCCTAGACCTGGTAGAGCTTGCCTCCCAAGAATTAGTGCTCTTGGCACTGGGCGCAATCAAAGCATTTGCTAAAGTAAACTGGACTTTTATGAGGCTCACCCTTGAAGCCTTTGGATTTGGCCCAGAATTCTGCACTATGACATTGGCTAATTACAAATCGCCCAAAACCCTTCTCAGAATCAATGGCACCCTCTCCACCCCCATCACCTTGACTTGTGGAACAGACGAAAATGCCCATTGTCGCCCCTCCTCTTTGCGCTAATCATGGAACCATTTGCCCAACGGATAGGCTGAACCCCCTGGTCAAGGGCCTTCAGACGGGCACCTCACACCACAGAGGAAAATGCTCCAGTTCATCTGGAGGGGGAAAAAGCCAGAATCCCTAAAGCTACGATGCTAGGTAATGCAAAGCTCGGCGGCCTCGGGGTCCCGGACCTACAGAAATACCTGATGGCGGCCCAACTGGCTTGCGTCCAGAGATGGCAAACGCTCACTAATCGCCACAGGTGGGTGGACCTCGAACAGGCGCAACTACCTCTTCCGCTGCGCTTCCTTCCACACGTCCCACCTCCAGCGCGGCGACGGGAGCTACTAGCCCCGCCTCCCTGGTGTTTCTGAACCCAACCTTCTCGCCCGGGTTGTCCACCCATAACTTCAAAACCTGGATTGCGGGAGGTCTGGAGACTCTTGGACAACTCTTCGAAGCAGGATAACCCTACACCTTTGAACGATGTAAAGAAATCTGTCAGCTCCAGGAAAAGGACAGATTCACGTACATCCAGCTGCGCCACTGGTTCTCCCACCCACAGATTCGCCAAGCAGCCACCCGCCCCCCTACAGCCATTGAACTAACTCTTAAGGAGCTCCCGGCCAGAGGAAAAATATCTACTCTATACAAACATCTCCAAAAGGACTTTCTAATCTCCAAAACCCGGTACATGGCCCAATGGGAAGGGGATCTGGGTCACCCCATAGAGGACCAATCATGGGTAGACATCTGGTCCCGGGCCCACTCATCCTCAGCATGCATCACAAATAGAGAATGTGCATATAAGATCCTCCTGCGCTGGTACTACCCCCCTAAGACTCCACCACATGAATCCTACGCTCGACCCGAAATGCTGGAGACAATGTGGCCAAAAAGGGTCCTTCTTTCATATGTGGTGGTCCTGCCCTAAAGCCCAAACCTTCTGGAAACAGTGCCTGGCGACCATTGCAGACATTACCCAGACGAGGCTGCCCTTAGACCCTGAACCCATTCTTCTTGGAGTCCCAATTTCCGGAATCTACCCAAGATCTGGACCCAAAGCAAAACTGTTATCTCAATGTCTACTGGTGGGCAGAATCGTGGTAGCCCGCACATGGAAAACTGTTGAGGGCCCTCTCATGCCCTTCTGGTGGGTGAAAGTCTGGGATGTGCTAATCACAGAAAAGGTGATGGCAGCCAGGGCAGGTCTCCTACCTCGCTTTCATAACATTTGGGGCCCGGACCTGGACTTTGGCCGAGACTTTCCAGCCCTGACCTACAAGCCCTAATTGGCTCGTAGGACTTTAAACGATGGGAACTTCCCGCAGGGGCGGGTGGAGGGGGGGTGGGAGTAGCCTTAGGGGAATTAACTACCAGAGGGAGGGAGAGGAGGGCAACAAACCATGCGGCTCCTACAAGGCATGTCATGTATGATTGAAACTTATATTTTCATAACCTGCCTGTTTAAAATAAACATTTAAAAAAAAAAAAGACAACACAGCAGACTATTTGAAGTCCATGGGACGAACAAGGCATCTCAGGAAATTTCCTAATTAGCTGACATATTATTGTCTCAAGCAATCGGCTAGGCGTGACAGGGATGCGCAAATGCGGCTTAAGAGACAAAATAATGGCTGCAATGCAATATTCACATGGTGAAAGCAGCATGACTCATAATAATAGTTATTTATAATGTGTGAAGAACAGGACGGTGAGTTTACTGTTGGGACATGGGAGGGCCGGACAACTGAAATTTGGGCAAGGACAAAATCCTTCAAACTCAGAGACATCATGGCAGAGATAACATGGGCTGTTTTATTTAATTAAGGACAAAGGCGATACGCTTGTCCTCCCCTCCCATCTACATACACATGTCATCATGCCGCCAGTTCATGGAGAGTGTGACCGCATGTTAACCGATAAGCATATGTCCTTTTACTTGCAGAAGTAATTTAGATCTTACCAATAATATTCAAGCATGATGAGGTCGTACATTTTTATGGGATGTTTCATGGGTGGGACCTTAAATAGAGCCACCCAATACGTAGGGTGGGACATATAGATACTATATGTAGTTTAGCAATGAGGACCAATGAGCAGTAGAGATAGGTCTTCATAGCTCTGTGATTATGACATCAGGATGACTCATTTGCATTATATAAACTGTGTTTTCTGTTCAAACGTGGAGAATGATTTGAGAGAGAGAGAGCTTTGCTGTTGATCTTGTTTTCTCCCCAGCTTTGCATACTTCCAATAAAGCTGGGTTACTTGCATTTGACATACCACCATCCACTCTGTGTTGTCTCTTTATTGGAAAACACCAGGTAGAGGGCTATACTGTTTTTGGACCTCTGATTTTCAGAAGTATAAAAGACGAGCCATGGGGATTTTTTCCCTTTTCAGTACATGAGATTAGTGGGAGGCTTTGATGTGACTTGAAGGCCTCTCCCCAATATAATAACCTAAATCATTGTTCACGCATTTAGAAGGACCCGAGAGTTAGGGGCGATTTGTCCTTTGTTCATTAATTTCCTATCATTTTAAGACATTATTGCAAAACTAAAATATATTTTTAGCATGAAAAATAATATCCAACTTTTATTTGGGATCTGTGATGACACAAAATGGTAAAGAAAATTGTGTGGGTCTTCCCGTTCATTCTTAGGATTTATAAAGACAACCTTCTTATAATGACAATTGGGTGAAATATAAGGAAAGCATTCAGTCATAGAAACATTTCTTTCTGGGGAATAGTGGCTTAGTGGTTGCTGTTTAGCACACAAGTACAAATGTACTGCCCTATATAACATAAGTAGGCAGCCCAAGTTTGTAAAACAGATTTAAAGTCAACATTGACAAAATAAACTAATTGGCTCATTTAGGTAATTTATAACACTTGCTGAATCATATATACTTATCTTTTCAGAGAAAGTTACAATTATTTTATACATTTCAGGGACCATTAACATTCTCATCAAACAGCCAGTGTAGCAATCAGAGAGACGTCAGCGAGTGTAGGAGTTCTTAGAAGATAGGCCACAAAGAAATGTACTTGTCTCCAAATCTGGGTTTATTACATTGCATGTAGCCAGGCACGTGCAACGTTGTTTGCAAACACCATGCAGCTAGTCGGAGAAAGTAGTTTGTTTTGTGTGCTATTTTGGGTGTGGAAAAACAGTGTCCTACTTAGCACATTCAAACAGCAGGCTGCATTTCGTATGCATCGGATAGCCCCCCCGACCCAGACAAAAACAAGCGCTTGGTCCCGATTTAGTACAAAGCAGAAGCAAGTCTGTGTTGCAACACATGCAAACAGAGGGACTGCTGCTGTCAACACTGTAGTAATGCGGTGAAAAAACAGCCAAACACCTAGTCCTTAGTTTTTCACTGGCTAAATAACAGATGCACAGAATAGTGAAACCATTGTACTGTTGCAATTTCATGCTAATGTTTTCTCCAACCAGGAAATATTACAACCAATCTTAAATCCATGCACATTAGACAATTCTGTCTGCATTGAGCATGGAAAAGGTCATGCAGGGAACTCACCGCTTCAAGAGCCCCTGTAGCTTTTGCCTTCTTTTTATCCTACAAACAAAAACACAAACTTGTAAGCGGGGAAACAAATTTCAAACAAAAGCACAAATGGTAACCCCTAGAAAATGTGTTGGAGAGGGTGAGAATGTAAACCTAGAGCTTATTAATAAAATACTTACAAGCAGAATATCACTAAACAAGGACAATAGTGCTCTCAAATTGTACATATGATGGACCTTTCAGCTAAGAGAGGACCTACATCACCAACTACAGAAAAATGACCAAATCACAATCAAGTGTGAGAAATGACAACAAAAGGGGAATCATTCTGTGATGTAACACTGCCAGGGTGATGATAACCTTGTTCAACAAGCATTGGATGCCTTGCCTTTCCCCAATCCCATACCCATTAACACTTTTGAAACAAATGGATATTAAACATCACAGAGAACAGTCATCTACGCTTTATAGCAATACCAGTTTTCCCAATCCTGATCACACGTTGGAAGAATCTTACTTTTCTTGCCTTTGTAGAATCTAAAGTGGCCAGGGCCTCCTTTGTATCTTTCCCAGAGCTCTGTTTCTGGGAGTGCTTGCTCCATGCCTTGGCTTTTGTTGGATCACCAAATGATTTGCAAAATTCCACCTACAAGAAGGACGACAATTAGATTGGCTTGATGTAATACAGGTGTTTCTAAAGTTTGCCACCTTACCTCCCACCCTCATCTGATAAGTGTTTCACAGCTTCAATGATATTGGGTAAGACACCGTAATGAGGCACTTATAATCTAAAGAATGTGAATACAAAAAAATGCTTCAGTATTTGATGGGTGAAAAGAAATTCATACTACCTGTATCTTCTATTATTCCTTTGCTTTTTACCAGTCTTTAAAGTCACTAAATATACTTAAACTTTATATATTATACCAAGACAAGGGACGAAGCATTTGTAGAAAGCAATATAGGTCACTGTCACTGCTGTAGGCTCCTGTGAATATTGCAGGATAAAGCCGCAAAGCGTCCTTAGCAATGAAACCTGCTCAAATCTACAGTGTAAAAATAGAAAAATAAATGTGGAACATTACTGGAGATAAGAGTGCAGCAAACAAGAACTTTTTTCATGTTTCCATTAATAAGAAGATTGATCTTGCTACAGGAACGCTTTTTTGCTTTATGGTAACATAGGACAATGCATGAAACTATTTCCCTAGAAATTGATTGTTTGCAAGCGGCAAAGCCTGTCCGGGTGGAACCATAATTGATCAAAAGATGGTTTGTTTTTCTGGCCTCCTTGAAAAAAAACAAGGATAGCAAACAGTGTTGAAGACTTTCTCAGCCAGATTAGAGGAATTCAGGGACAAAGAGTAATGGAACAGTTTGATTCATGTGAAAATGTGAAATAACCTTAGCTAAAAGGGATGGGCGTGTTCTCAGAGGGATTTCGTCTTTCTGACACACCCTGTATGGTTCATTCAGAGAGCACCTGAATTTCACGAACCCTCTAAGCCAAGTTAATGGCAACGAGGAAAGCAACTTTCCATGCACAGTGTTGAAAATCTGCTTCATGTTATCATATGGCACTTATAACGTGCCTGTACACAAGTGTTTCTAGGCGGGAGAAAGGGATCGAAAGGGGGTTCCATTAGTATAGCTAACAATGTTAAGCTAGGGAGGGGAAAGAGGGGATAATTTCTGAATCTATAAAAAAAAAACTTTCATTACTGGAATAGAAAAGAACAATTCTTGAGAGGAATTATTTTCTGTATGGTGTAGTAGACAAATGTAGTGATAGACACAAACTGTAAACTGTTTTTTCGCCAGATGCAGGAGGTAGGTAGCACTACCTCTTTTTGGTACGACAGTTCTTACATTTCTCCAAGCACCAAACATAAAACATCTTTCATTTCAATGTGTAGGATGTTCTCGCTGATGGATTAAGTGCTTCCTTTAGGGCTATCATTTATCAATCCAGCCGGCTTAGGTGTCCATACTGGAGGTCTTAAACCACCATGGGATCAAGTTCAATAATGAAAGCTTGTGGCAACATATGCTGTCGTTCACCCTGGTTAGACTATCTCGTCGGCATATCAGAGTCCACTGCAGGTCTGTGGACAAGCACAGCAGGCCTGTACACCACCATTGGCTGGCAAAGCTGTGCCTATGAGGATCATTGCCATGTTTACTGGATTAACTTGAATTTTGCCACAAAAGGAATTGAGGGAAAGGCATAGAGAGGGACAGTTAGGTAGAATTTCCTTTTTATATATAATTCTCCCCACTTGTGAGTCCCCCAGCACATTTTGCTGGGCTCTTGGGTTTTTTGATCAATTCTCCTAAGGGATTGGGAACCTTTTCCACACTCGCTCAGTCTTTTACTCTAAATCTGGGAATCTTTTTGGAGTAATGCTTTCCTCCACCTTTTAAGGCATCTACAATTTATTACTGCAGCACCCAGCACTTTCTGAGCAGTGTTGCTGGGAGCACTTTGAGCAGCCCTTTTTATTTTCCTTGTCATAACTACTATTTTCCAACGATAGGGGATACTTTCTATCCAACCTAACTTTTATTTTGTGGTATCAGTACACCCCACTTTATGTAGAGTCAGAGGGGACACACCATATCCTTTTTCCACTTCTCCTGGAACTTTCTAGCTACAGTCAGAGCATCATCTGAGTGGCCAGCGGCAGTGAATATTTTCAACCGACTAAGTGATTTTTACATGCAGGCTGCTGTCGCAGGAGCGGTAAAGGACACATCGGTCACCACTGACATAAAATGGAGCCCATCTTCTTTTTTCGCCAACTATTCATGGCTTGTTCTTTCTTGAGCCTTCTTCTGCTGTCCTCGGTGGGGGAGATCCTGCTGACTTGTCTTTGCCGAGGTGCCACTGGGAAGCCTGTCTGAGGGAGCCTGCATGTCTGGGCAGACAGGAAGCTGCAATTACACTGAAACTCTGCAGGTCTTTGTTTTCCAGTATGTCTGCTTGAATTCAGTTCTGACTGGGAGGATGGCCCCCTGGGACAGCCACCACTCAAAGTTTGAATGTGGCATGAATGCTGATTGGCTGGGTTCCTGCATAAAGGTAATGGTCCTGGAGCAGAACGAGAGTTGACCCAAGGAACAAAGAATCTGAGGAAGAAGAAGAAGGAAGTCTGCAGCCACCGCCAGTGACTGCTAAATGACCACTGCTGCTCCAACCTCCTCTTTTGATCCAGACAGGACGACTTCCTCCCCTGGGCTGGTTGGCCTAATCCGTTTCGAAACAACCTGCATTTTGAGCCATCCCTCGAAGAGCTGCAACCGTCCAGGGCTGCAATTTGTCAATACCCTGGGACATGGACCAATTTGCTGTGCATCGTCTCCTGAAGTGTGGTTTCTGCTGGTACTTCGTGGGCATCCTGCTGGGCATACAGTGACTCTTTCCCGCCCGGAGACGTCTCCCCTTCCAAAACGGGGACAGAGAAACAGAGAGAAACCTGCTGTGACACAACCATCGCAGAACCAAAGCCTTTGTCGAGTCCCAACAAGCCAGTATCGTGAAGACTGCTGTGCATCCCATCACAAGAAGCTGTCTGCCTGCTCAAGCCAAAAGTTCCTTCTTCAGCCTCCAGGCCAAGAATCCGAACAGGAGCTGCCGTCGCCTCAACCTAGGGACCCGACCATGACAACTTTGAAAGTGGCTGCCTTCCTTTTTCTACCACCCATACGCCTATGTCACCCAGATTCCCAACAGACTTTGAGACTTATCAGATAGGGCTGGACTTTCCAAGGTATTGGCTACCCAAAAGTTACTTACCGGTATTCTTGTTGCATTAGCTGAATGTTGGTTAAAACATTGATTTGCTACTTGACTATTATATTACCTGTATTCATCTAAAGTCTGCTATTGCCTTGAGTAATGCTTAAATGTCTTACTGTATAAATGTGAATAAGTGTACTTACCTTTAATTATAATGCTGTGTTAGTTGCCTTAGTATGTATAATAAAATAACAATTTTCTTTTATAAAAGTGCATTGTATAAGCGTATTCTTCACTAGAAGTGTGCCCTGAGCTCTTTGTAGTTACCTACAGCCCTTCTCCCTCCTAGACTAATAAGCCTGGCTGCTCATCCATTGCTACTAAACCTTTCGAGTTCAGGCCAAACCTAAGAATTGTAGCCCTATACACCCAAAAGTGAGTCTTCTTCAGTCCAACCATAGGTGGACTTTAGTAAAACTCACTAACAGGGACGCCTGGCCAGCTGATCAAAATGGCACTCCCCTTGGACCCTGGGTCTGGGTTCACGGGGCAAAGCTTTGGCATTTTGCATGGTTAGTAATAGCAAACAAGTCAATCTGCGGTATTCCACATTTTGCAAAAATGGCCTCTATGACTGACATTTAGAATCCATTTGCAGCGATCGACACAGAAGGTCTGCTTGCATTTTCCGAATCCCTGGCAGATGTTCAGGCCAGCCCCTTTACTTTGATCCTGCCAGTACACTCATACTGAGCATTTTCCAGGCTTCTTGCAAGAATCTTGTGAGATTGTATGATCATATATAGCTCTTTCACATCCCTAGCCAGCAGGAATAATGCCAACAAGAACAGAACAACAAAGACAAGACTTAAAATGCAAGGTAACCATCTAAACCTGGGACTAGACATTTTGCAGACATCCTCATCGTGGGACTGGAACCTTGTCAACTTCTGCTAATGTTCTTTGTTGAGAAGAGGGGACTTCCTGGGGAGTGAGTCTATCTGCCCTGCTGCAACATTCCTGCCGATTATCATTAAAGCTGGTAGGAGGGTTTGCAAACCTTCAGTCTGTGACAAGACTTTAAAAAGTAAAGGGCACAGGTAATTATCAGGTGTTCTTTTCTGTTCTTTGACAAGACTTTAGAAAGCCCACCTTGGATGAAGAGGGTTGCACCCCTTAGGTTTAGCCAGAAGTACACAAAGATTTGGCAGCTGTGGATGAGCAGCCAGGCTTGGTTTAGGAGGGAGGAGGGCTGTAGTGAGGCACACAGAACTCAGAGCATTTACTTAGTCCAAGGAAAAACGTATACACTGGTTACACACAAAATAGACATTTATTTATATACACTAAGGCTTGTAGCATTCAAGTAAGTTAAGTACTATCACACAGTAATATAATAGAATAACACCTGCAATATTCACAGAATTAGATATTTCACAATAGCAATAATGGCAACAAATCACTTAGTTAAACCTCCTGAAACATATATTCAAACTTATTGAACCTATGATAACTTCTGATAACTTCAGTTTAGCCTATACTAGAAAGTTCAACCCTGCCTTAGGCGAGTCTCACAAAGTCAGAGGGGGCACGGGGGGGGCACGAGTAACCAAGGGCTAAGGAAGGCAAGGCAAGAAAGCCGAGTTCAGTGATCAAAGACGCAGAGTCTAGCAGGAACTCTTCAGGTTGGTACCAGTCAGGTTTCACAGGGCAAGGAAATTAGGCGTTTCCCCTCTCTGAATTACCCCAAGGACCAATGCCCTAAGGCAAGGTAGAGCACAATGGGTTGTTCATCCCAATGTAGCTCATGGAAGGGTGTGAGAGGCAGCTATCTGCAGCCCCCAGAAGCACAGAATCAACTAAGCAATGCTCCAGGTTAGTAACTAGGAGACAGTACCTTTTAGAAAAGAAGCTGATGCAGCAGTACAATCCCCATGGTGAGGCGACAGCAGGCCCTGGGTTCAGGTTTGTCGGACTTGGCGACAGGAATGAAGTACTTGGAGTGGATCAGGTGGTTGCTCTTGCATGTTTGGATGCCCAGCAGAGGATCTTTGCAGCACTGGCTCCTTGGCACCCTTTTCAAGACTGGGATGAAGGACTGTTGTCGTGCTGTAGAGTTTGCTCCGGTTTTCTGTCTTTGTCTCGGCTGAGGGGATTTCAGGAGCAGGACCCAGTCTCTCTTGTTCCATCGATGCCCATAAAGTTTCAGAGGAAGACTTGCACCGCAAAATGGCACAGGCATTGGCGAATTGCGGGTCGTAGAGGTTTCAGCTCTTCCAGGGAGGGTGCAAAACGCAGTTAATCATGGGACTGGTTGGGCCCACCAGTGCAAGGGAGGAAGTCGTCCTCTTCGGAGCTTCCCTGTCGCACAGAGGTTGAGGTTGCGACAGCAGCGGTTACTCACTACCAATTCCCATGACCAGCTTGAGCAGAGGGTGGTGGCGTTGAAGATGCATAAGGCGATCACAGATGAATGGCTGGAGGATTGTGAGAACTGGTCACATAGAAATAAAGTCTGGATCCGCGGTATCCTCCGTGATGTCTTAGATTGGGACTTGGAGGCATACGTGTGGGATCTCGTTCGCAGCATCTTGGGTGAGGATGAACAAGTGGATCTCATGTTGGACCAGACACATAGGGTTTATTCGAATTTCCGGCAACGTAGGAAACTTCTTCCAGATGTGTTGTCCAGGGTCAACTTTTTCTGGACCAAACGACTTATTTTTCAAAAACCAGGTCACAGCACAACATTGTGTTCAGAGGGGTTGAACTGCAAATATTCCAAGACCTGTCCTAGGGGACGATCCAGAGGCACCGACCGATGTGACCGCTTACTAAGTGGCTGATGAAGGCGGCCATCCCGTTCCATTGAGGATAGCCATTACACATTTTGTACACCTATGAAGGCGTCCAACATCAGTTTGTATTTCTTGGTGCAGCATTAGAGGTTCAAAGAATTGCAAGTGCGGATGTCCAGCTGCTTGAAGATTTTCAGCAGGACACCCCCCAAAGGATTGACGCAAGATGCGCTCTAGGAAGAATAGACGCAGAGATCGTAGAAGGCCCTCTATGGATAGGTGAGAAAGAAGCTTGGCTTTGCGGGGCCTACATGACTGTGCAAGATGCCTGAACGTTCCTTTTCGCTGGTTTGCAATGTACTGTCTGGGGGATCTACATGAATATTGCACAGCGCAAAATACCAAATCCGAAAATGTCCATTTTGAAAATCGTGCTGCACAGTAATAACATAGATCACTCTCCTGCTTCCCTCATTCCCCTACCCCTTCCCCCCTACTTCTCTTCGGTGTGAGACGCTGACTACCCTCTATCCCTGCAGTGTCAGTTCCCTCCCACTAACGTGGGTCAGAGTTGGGGCGGCAGCGTCCTTTCTTCATTTTTGCAGTAAATGCGCATGCGCCTTTTTTTCCCGATTCTTTCGGCCAAAACGCTGTTTGGGTGCCATTTTCACCACTGTTACACTTTTGCAGAGTTACTCACAAGTTTTCTTGTAGTTTTTGAGCTCATGCATATATGGGCAGGGCAAAAGGAGTATCCATCCTCAATGGGTTCATTGGTGACCCGATGTTGGCTCAATTCATTCAATGGGAGAAGCAATGTGTTGAAATGGTCCCTTCCTCTCTGGGCACTATTGGGATCTTGTTTTGAGGGGGTTTGAGGGGGTCATAGCTGTGGGGCCACTGAGTTGTAGAACACCAGTCTGAATGGGGGACCTTAATGTGATTTTGTTGAATGTGCAAGGGCTCAATTCCTCCAGGAATAGTGTGTTGGCTAAGCTGATAGAGTTGAAAGCTGATTTTGGCCTGTTGCAAGAGACACACTTGTTGAGGGCTGATTGGCCGAGGCTTCACTCCAAATGGTTTCATAGCCAGTATTTTGCATCACCATCTACTAAACGGGCGGGGTGGCCATTTTATTTGCCCATTCTTTAAACTGTACAGTGGCAAAGATGACCGAAGACCCTCAAGGGTGGTATTTGGTTCTACATATTCGTCTTGGAGATGCTGATCTTAGTTTATTTTCGGTTTATGGCCCTAATCAATCCCAAAATGTGTTTTATGCCCAGACGCTCCCACACATTGCTCATTTCCAGGTGGGTGAACTCATTTAGGGTGGGGATTCTAATGTAGTGCTGGATGGAGGGATTGACAGATGCGCCCTAGCTGGGGGGGTCCAACGTAACCCAGTCTAAATCTCTTAGACAGGCAATGGTGGATTTACAATTGGTGGATGTTTGAAGATTGGGATTACACCTATTATTCCCATGTGCACCACAATCACCCCCGGCTTGATTTCTTTTTAGTTTCCTGATCCTTAGTTTCAAAAGTGGCTGACACTACTATTGGGTTGTCAGTGGCTTCTGATCATGCTCCTATCATGCTCCAAGACAATGCATTTGCTTTGGGGGCCAGGAAAACTGCTTTATGGAAAATAAATAAATCCTTACTTTCAGACATTGCTTGTAGCACTGCAATTTTTGAGCATATTGCTCTGTATTTTCAGGAAAATCCCACGGGTGCGGTGCCAATTGCAACAGTTTGCAATGCTCTTAAACCCATGTAACGGGTGAGCTTATTACCTTGGCATCCGCAAGGAAGCAGCTGTTGATGCCACAAAGGGAAGAGGCAGAAAAACGAGTACTGGAATTAGACCTGCAATATAAAAGGGGGGGTGCTAGGAGGGTATAGACAGTTGCTAGATCTGAATTGAAGGTACTATGGGCATCGATGTCTCCCACAAACTTCTTCAAACCAAGCAATTCTATTTTACCTTCCATTTCTGCAGAGGACCAACAGACTCTGGAGAGTCTGATTACACTTGAGGAGATTATGTGCGTTATCTGGTCCCTCCCCAACAATAAAGCCCCTGGGCTCGATGGCTATTCAACCTTCTTTTAAAAGAAATGGGTGGATCTTCTCGCCTCCATTTGGTTAGCCTGTTTTAATAGTTTTCTGACACCTGGGCAATTTCGCCTACTATAGGCTGAATCTTTGCTCTCCCTTATTAGCAAGCCAGAGAAGGCCAGAGAAGGATCCCACACTCAGCATATCACACTGGCTCATTGCGGTCTTAAATTAGGATTCCCGCATTTACTCCAAAGTCCTTGCAGCTCGGTTAGCAGGAATTCTTCCGGGCATTGTCCAAATGGACCAAACAGGTTTTGTTCTGTTTGTGTATTTACATGTTGTAAGTTATGCGCCCTGATGCCTACGGGCTTTCAGCGCTATATAAGCACATAAATAAATAAAATAAAAAAATCCTGGGACATCAAGCATTCGATAATGTTGATAAGGATTTGAATGTGATTGCATACGCAACGCGATATAATCGGGAACTGGCAGTATTATCTAGAGATGCTAAAAAAGCATTTGATCGCAAGGTTCGGACGTACCACTTTGAAGTGTTGGGCGGTTTAGGGTTTGGTCCCCCTTTTATTGGGCGGATGCAGGCTAATTTTGTGCACCCGACCACTCATATAAAATTGGATGGAGCTTTGTCTGAACCATTGGCCCGGTCTAGAGTGAACAGCCAGGGGTGTCCATTAGCCCCTCTCCCATTTGCAATGTCCATGGAGCCTTTAGCATGTAAGGTTCGGCGGGCGGATAATATACGTAGAATCGCTATTGCTGGATATCAGCATAACGACGTACTTGATGCCGATGACCTTCTCTATTTTATGCATCGATCCCAGACAACTCTTCCTCACAAGCTTCTCTACTAGAATCATTGCATCGGGTCTCTGGCTTTGAGATTAATTATACTAAATCTATAATTCTCAATGATTCTGAGAAGCCTGAGGCAGTACGGTAACTTCAGGGGGGTTTGATTTTCAGTAGACGAAATCTCACTCTCAGCTGTACGCTAAAAACATTCCCAACATTTTATCTTCGGTCAAAACTGACTTGCTCTGGTGTACATCATCTAATATTTCTTGGCTGGGGCAGGGGACAGCCTTCAAAATTACTCTGATACCACGACTATTGTAAGTCTTCCAGGCTCTTCCGATCTGGATTTCCAAACAGGCGCCATGGGATTTTCAATATATTTAGTTTTATCTGGGCAAAAAAAATCCCAGAGAGTATCCCGACGTACGTTGATGGTAGTGAAGGATAAAGATGGCCTGGGGGTTCCAGAACTAGAAAGTTCTCTATGCAGCGCACCTTGCCCACCTATTTGACAGTATGGATACAGCCTGGAACTATAAACACTGGGTAAGTGTTGAGCATTCAATAATTCAGATTTGCTTGCATGAGTGGTGCTGGAGGTCACAGGGGGTTGGGAAGAAGGCCTTGCGCCTCCTCCCGACAACCTAGGTTTTGTTGGAATATTGGGACAAAGCACCCCTGTAACGCTTCCTTCCCCCCTTGCCTGTATATGGAATATGCCCGAATTCTCACCAGGCTGTCAACAGGGTAGGTTTGTGAGATGGACCGAGGGAGGTTTGGAACGGTTGGGTCAACTATTTCAATCTGAACCGCCCCTGACCTTTGATAAGTGCAAACAGTTCTTCATGGTGAGAGATAGACAAGTAAACTTACATACAACTTTGCCATTGGATAACTTGTACGAAGGTGTCCCTGCAGAAACAACCCCATTTAAGAATCTTTTTGTTGGGGATTCCACCTGCCGCAAGGTTTCTTCTCTGTACTGTGTTCTTAATGCTTACTGTTTTAAGCGCCCACATGCCTATTCATCAAAATGGGAGGAGGATTTGCATATTCCCATAGAGGATCTTACATGGTACAATGTGTGTAATAGAGCCGCTAAGTAATCCAGATGTGTGCTGCTGAAGGAGAGTAGTTATAAAATGATGTTTCGATGGAACCTTACCCCTGAGAGACTTCATAAAATGGACCCTTCTATTTCCGATAGATGCTGGAGGTGGGCGCAGGCCTCACTTTTCCACATATGGTGGTCCTGCACGCTGATCCAGTCCTATTGGAAGGATATCTTAGCCCAGATTAAGCGCATTAGTGGGATAGAACGTCCGATGGAGCCTTTAGTGTTATTGCTGGGAGTTGAGTATCTGAAGGCACAGTATTCTCTATTGGTATACAATCTCCTCTTGGAGCTACCCGTGCCTTTATTTTGGTGGTGGAACTTAAGTCTGGGTAGGCTGTCTGGGTTCCCATCAGTATTAGGAAAGATAACTGGCACTTCCGAACCCAGCAAATACCACTGCCTATACCTACTGCACTAACTCAGACTACTGCTGCATCCAGCCCTTTGTTTCCTATGGGAGAATTCTGAGTACTATTACAAAGTATCTTTAGTATGATTTGGGTTACCTACATTGGACATTGTTGAACTTTTTGTTCGCAGGACAGGGATTAGACTGATAAAGCTCAAAAGTGTTGGCGTGCCTCATAACCGTATGAGTTATTTGTTAATTTATACCCCTTATATCCAAATATACATATATTACCTCCCCACGAAGTACCGGCATTGAAGTGAATTACAACAAAGTAATTCACTTTGACGAAACAATTGAACACGGATTGTGTATATGTATAATTTTTTGCTAAATAAATACAAGTATGTTTGTACTTACCCGAGCTAACGATATTCTGCTGGTCAAGCTCTTGAGTTTATTAATTGTACACTACAACAAACCCATGATTTCGTAAGTCTCTGCATAACTGTGTGTCTGTGGTACCAAGAGAGAGAGTTTAAGACTTTGCGTCAAACCTTTTCAGGTTTGCTAAGGTCGACCTGTGCCCAGGAACCATACACCAGCAAGCAGTGGCTCTCAAACTTCACTGAAAACAGATTTTATAGGCCTCCTTTGATAGGCTCCTGGATCTCATGGCTCCCTACTTGTTTATAGAATACGTTGTTGTTGTATTTTCCATCTGAATTTGTATTCAGGAAGCCTAAATTGAGGGCAGGAAAGCATTCAGGGTGAGATGTACTGCTCCAAGTTCTAACATGCTTATATGATAGGTTTTCTCCTTCACTGACCAGATTCCCTTGCAGTCACTCTTCAGTTTTGTATTTGTCAGCCGGAGTGGGACGAGATGACATATGCAAAGCCCAGGTGTGGGTCTTAAGCTTGCTGAGCCTTGAGACGCAAGCTACACCTCACCGACGACAGCCAATGAGGCAAAGTTATCTGTGTATTAGCTTGATTCCTTCTTGCCATTTTAGCTAGATCAAGCAGCGATTCCTTGGAGAGTACTGGCTGGAGCAGTGGTCCAGGGAGAAAGGCGTCATGTTTCGCTTCAGCCTGGGCACAAATACTGTGGCTGGTGTGTAGACGGGCTGATAAGGACATTTCTTGACAGTCTTTCAGTGAAGGTGGCATAAGGGAGCACCCAGTTAGTTTACGAAGGGTTCCAGGTCTTGGTGTGATGGTTCCTTGTCAATTTGTGGCTACGTTGCCTAACCAAGTCGCTGTAGTTATACACATGCTGCCCGTTAGGTGAAGGTTTCGACTCAGTAGACTTTACTGGGTTTATTTTTATATTGTGCATTTGTAAGGCACTTATACAACAAGTAAATTGTGTTTCAAAGCATCCACAAAGCAACGGGGGTGGAGGGGACATGGGAGTAATTCGATATAACATTGTAAGATAGAGGCAGACCTACTAGGCCATGTGAGCGTTCAGAACGTGCAAGAGCAGAGAGAGAGGAGGGGTGGGGGGAGTAAGGGGATAAGTGCCAGGTGTATCAAGTGGGAAGTGCTAGGGAGTGAGCAGCTGTAAGTGCCTAGGTGGAGTGGACAGCCAACAATAAATAGGCATGTGCAGGCCTGTGGTGGCACAGGCCAGTGGGTGCCAAGGCAACATGCTGAGAGGGGCGGAGGCTGTAGGAGATTTTGTGTGGGAGGCCAGAACCCATGAGGACACATAAGGGCCTTGGTGACCAATCTCAGCAGCTGTGAGGTTTAGCAGAGGAGGGAAGAAGGGAAGGAAGAGATGAAAAGGAAAGTCTTAAGGAGCTTCTGGAATTTGAGGAGATCCGGCTCAAGACAGAGAGGAAGGGGGAGGCAGTTCCATAGGAGGGAGCCTGCTGAGGAAAGAGATCGGCAACCAGCTCGCTGTTTAGCGAAGTGTTTAACACACAGAGAGTTGGTGATGGAGGAACATAAAGATCTGGAGGGAGAGTATTTAGTGAGAGCAAGTTGCAGATAGTGTGGTCACTGGCCCCAGACAGCAGTGTGGATGATGCAGAGGGATGTTAATTTGATCTTTGCAGCAACCAGGAACCAGTGGAGAGTTTTTAGCACTGGAGAGGTACGGTCCCTGGGCTTGAGGCCAAGGATAATTCTCGTAGCCCTCTTCTGGATTAGCCGGAGGGGTCATAGAGAGGAAGAGGGTAGATTCAGGAAAATATCTTTAGATTTTCATTTTCCCACAAAATTATATAGTTTCACCAAGCTCACTACTGGTTGTGTGAGTCTCAGGGATCCCCGAGAATTATCAATCTATCCACTGGATTGTGTTTGAATACGGATTACAAGACTGAGTATTGTAATTAAATAAGTGACACAGAATGGAAGAAATATAAATAAAAACAATAGGATTGACTTCCAGTCACTGTGCTCTGTGTTTTAGTGGTTTAGGAAAGTAGTGAGATCGTAAAGGGCGAGCCTCTCATCTATCCCCTAACCTAGACAGGCGATACACCAGCGCTTTACTAGGGTTAGTTTACACATGAAGGGATAGTGAGATTCTTTACAGGGACATTTAGTTATTTGTAGGGACTTTAAATGCAGGAATAATTTGTGAATACATTTATTCTGTCTGTGATGTGTTAAACTACTAGTGGGTTTAGAAAGAATGTGCCCGGTGACTTTAGTTGTGATTAACTGTAAATATGTATGTCATTTAGCGCTGCGATACCTCCGGGTCTTGGGCGCGTACAACAAATGAAATAAATAAATACAAAAAAGAAAATACAAATGATCCGGGCCCGGAGCTCGATTGCAACGCTGGCAACCAATAGCCTTCTTCATCCATTGAAAACACAATACTTGCTTCATTGCATCCCAGACTACCCCTAGTTACTTGTCCCTCTTCATCAGCCCTACTCCCTGCACTATATAAGGTTGAAAAATGTTCCATCCAGGCCTTGTCTGAAACATTGTTAATTGGAGTGTCTACATTAAATGTATAGTATTGGCCTTTCTGAGCAAACTCCCCAAACGATTTGGAGTCATTGTCCCTTGCGGCTATCACCCAAGCCTCCCATGCTTCTTCAAATGCTCTTTTACTAGTGGCCAAAATGATCTTGTAATGGGATATAGCCTTTATGGTGGCAGTCTTGGAAGTACCAACACTGCTCAGAGCAAGTAATAGGTTCTTCCTAGCTCTGGTACAATCTGAGTCAAACCACCCCCCCCCTCCTTCACCCCCTTTCTTTCCTCCTTGTTTAACTTGGGCACAGGAGAACACCTGGGAGAGCTGGGTCAGCATGCTTCCAAACTCCTCCAATTCATTTTCAAGTTCCTGTGAGCCTTTTTTAATAGATCATGCTTCTTATCCTCCTTCCGTTTGAGCCCAAGGCGGGAGGTATCCAAGGATGCTTCCAGAGGATACACTGTTCTACCTATCCACCTTTACAGCCGACTTGATCTCGAGTTTAATGGGAAAGTAGTCAGTGCAGATGTTATCAAGTACCTCAAACCCTTTTATCAGGCCCCAGTGCACAGCTGTCACACATAAATAAATAATCTATCGTCGAGCTACCCATTGCTGAGGAGGGTGTAACTCTGCCAGGAATGTCCCGTCACCACCCAGACACCATTTGTTGACCACAAACCCCACTCATAAAAGGTAGTACCAGAGACGCAACCCTTACACACAGAGCCTGGTGTCCCTCATAATGGAGAAGATATTCCTGCCACGGCATCTTCTGTGTTATTGTACAGGTTATCTTCTCCTACCCCCAGTTTCGCATTAACTCCCAATACCAGACACACATTACCCATGGGGGACCTTGAGGAGAGCTCCTCCATTGCAAGAGCCAAAGCACCCTGACACTTTTTCCTATACTGTTTGTGGGGACTATTGTAGAAATTGATTACCAAGAGGTCGACCTGGCCTGGCCTGAACATTTTGACCACCAATATATACGGCACAGGAGTTGACAAAGCCACCTGCTCACTCTCCAGGTGTGTTTTAACCAAAATACATTACACAATAGCTTCTCCATCGCTTATTCTTCTGTGCCGCCCACTGGTATGAAACAAAACCATCAACGTTGATCTCATCTTGGGACCATGTTTCTTGTAGCAGTATATTTCGCTAAATGTAATCTGGGTCTCTGAGCAGGCCAACCTTGTTCTAATTCCAGCCACATTCCATGACAGTAAGGACGCGTTCTCCCCCCCCCCCCACCAATGGGCCCCATGCTGGGGGGCCCAAAGCAGCACTCAATGCCACCTCTGGCATCATTCAATGTCATCCATATCGGTCAGACAGGCAAATTGATTCCGGGCCAACACTGGGTCAAATACTCTGCCATCCAAGCCAGTCAACCCCTCATCCCTACAGCCCCCACCATGTGGGAGCTGAAACGCCTGGAGCGGGGTATGGCTTGGACCCAAGGGCATTTTTTAAATGGACACGGCTCATGACCCTAAGTACTGCTCTTATTTTCTCACTGTCCTGGGGGTAAAAGAAGTTTAAAGGGACCAACCAGGCCTTACGATTGTAGCATGGAGCGCCCAGGTTAGGGTCTACCAGATACTTGGTCACCGGTGTGTTTTTAAAAGTTACCACCACACAGTCCCCAGCTACCGACTTGCCCATGGAACCCACCCACAGTGTTCTGCGGGCCATTAGAATCAGATGGGGGTCTATGGAGCTCGAATAACATGTGGAAACTAGAGGGTAATTTAACGACCCAAAAGGAATAGTCACCCTAAAATCTAACGAGAATACAAAAACCAAAATATTCCTTTAGGTCATGCATTGTAGAACCCTGTGTAGTTTAGTGTCATAACCAGTGTCCATCATTGTAACATCTAGTAGTGTACAGCCGTTTATCATTAAGCGTGCTGACACCTATACTCGATACATTTCTATTACAGACAGCAAACCAATTCTACTTTTTTTATGAATAAAAAAAGTAGTATATTCCATCGTTTCATTTGTGCAGTTCACAGTTTTGTATAACATTTGTGTTATTAAACAGCCAGTAGATAAAGTAGTAGTGTATACAAAAAACAGTAGTTTCCAATTAGCTCTCCACTTGATCTTCTAATTACAATTAAAAAGTTATTTTACATCCTCTAATGACCTTATTCACTCATTCACATCCTATAGATCCCGACATGTTTCGCTCCTTCTCTTGTAAAATACTTAATATGGGAGTTTCTTCAGGGGGAACACTACATACAATACCCACATTGTTATTACAGGTCTACCACAATTACACTGTTAAAAAATCAATCTTCTGCTATATCGTGATTTCTGCCACTCCAGTTGACATCTCGAGTTCCAAATTAATGTTGCGTGGTCATGCCTGTCTATATCCACCAACTGCCACGGGGTCTATTTCAGGAGGCATCTTCATCAGGTCCCCCACCTGTGTCAATCCATCGGTGTATGCTGGAGCTCCCCTGGATATTTGAATTAACCCATTGGGTAGATTTGCTAATTAGGGCCCTACCATCTTCGGTGCATCCAGATCCCAGAATTGGTACATTTAATATTACGTCCACTAATGGTAATGCTTCCGGGGGAAACAGAAGGGGATAGCCCCTTGAATCTGCCTTATCCTGTTTCGACAATGCCACTCCTCTTATTGAGGCTTGTTCTCTACTTTGGGTAAGCAAGGGTTTTGAGCACTGGGGTAGCGGCTGGGGTCGTTCTGACCTCAGGGGGAACATTTGTTGACTGGGCGGATGGCTTAAGGGAGAATCTATCTCCACCGGAAACCACTAATTCTTGACTCAAGGCGTGCTCCCCATTTATCCCTGAACTTCTTCCAATGGCCATAGACTGCCCAGCGGGTAGGTTTACTACTCCCTTATCAGCCCCTGTCCCTGTTAAGTCACAAGCCAGGCTTTGCCTGATCTGAATTCCTAGTACCTCTACCTCTTTTTGTAGAGACCTCACCTGGTCATCCAAGATCGCCAGGGTGTTCATGATTCCCGTTTTAAAATTCATCAGGAAGTTCATCACGCGTAGCATTAATTCATTATTTAACCCCTCAACACACCGCCCTCCTGGTTCGATTACCACAGAGAAAGATACACTAGAGCCCTCATAAGGAACATTATGCAAGTCAGCCTGGTCCTGGACAGCCGTTGCAGGGGACAGTTTGGGTCTGTTAGTACGGAATCCAGCCCAGACTTCGGGCTACAGACCGCCATGGAGCATGGACTTTGCCTTGCCCCAAGGGCGAACCTGGGTGGCTCCTGGGTGCCTGCTGAGGCAGGTTTGCGCAAGGTGGCACATCTACCTGCAGAGGTGATTGCCAGCTCCGACACCCTGATCTCCTCATCCAGTCGTATGACTTTTTGTACATAGGAGTCCAAGGCCCACCCACCCCCTTTTAGAACCCTCTACCACCCCAGATACACCATCTGGCTAGTGCCACTATGATCTCCATCAGAGGGGATTTTTCCTTCTCCTTAACCTCTCTGACTTTCTTCGGGCCCTGGGTGGCCAGAATACTTGTGGTCGCTTTGATCAACGCTTCCCTTAGACCACCCACCCACCCACACCTCTCTCTCACTCACTCCAGGGTTGGCCTTAATTTACTATAAAAAGGTAAGAGGGTAAAATATCAACAATCAAATACAAGTAGGATTAAAAAATCCAAATTAAACTCATTGATATAAAAACAACGGGTTAAAAGATGATGTTAGGATAAAATCAGTTGGAACAAGTTAAAAAGTTTAAGACAAGGAAGTGCCTTGCAATTGGCAGAGCAGTCCTATTGGTTTGCCACCTTGAGTTAGTGCAAGCGAGGTGGGCTCACCCAGGTGGCAAGATTTAATTCCTCGATGTAGATGAAAGCATACAAACCCCAGGGAGTCTGGAGAGCCCAAGTCCCAGATCCTTGCAGTCACCAGACTGCAAGCCAACATGAGGGAGAGCACGCTCGCAGCCCTCAGGGGCCCCAGGTGCTAAGTACTAGGTAGAACCAACCAACAGTTTGGCAATTGGGGTCAGCGAGATACGAGTAGTAAAGCCACCAAATGGGATACTCCACTTCGCTGCTTCCCTTTCTCTGTCTGTGTCACTTAGGTAGGCTTTAGCTCAGGGCGTAGGACAGATTAAGCCATCAGTAACAGCCGGGAGGCAGAGAACGCCAGACAGCTTGGTGAGCTGCCATAGTCCGTCTCCCAGCCCCCTTGCCCTGCCCGGGAATAAGGTGCAAGAGTGCCTTCTCCAGTTCCACAATAAACAAGCGACGGGTCTCAATTCAAGTCAATGGTAGGCAAAACCCAGATTTTGAGTGTCTTTAGATGTAAATGCAAATATGCGAGCACGGATGGCGTGGGCTAGTGCTCTTGTACTCTCACAGTATAATGTTGGTGCGCTCACCTTGTGATCACCGTCACAGCCAGACAGCATTGTCGTCAAGGCCGGCGGGCTCACGTCGCAAGGGTACACAGGAGGAGATTTTAGCCCCTCCTCTTCTTCCCTTGTTGTTTGGGGGGGTCCTTAGCCCTGGGAGCACTGGCAACAGGGCTGGCAGCAAACAGCAAAGACAGTGTCGCCCTCAACACCGGCGGGCTGATTTCGTAACAAGTAAGTAATGGAATTGGATTCAAACTGTTCAGGGGGGGCTCGATAGGCCAACTGAAGGATTTCAGCCTACAGGACGGATACCCATAGGCCCAAGAGAACACGGTTGGGTCATCCACCCCAACGTGACTCAGGATGCTCAAGAGGAGCGAACAGCAAAAGAACTGCCCAGGTAAGTAGCCATGAGTCAGACAGTACCTTCTATGATGAAGAGCAGTGATCTCACAGGCAGGTCCCCACGGTAAGACGACAGCATCCCTGGTTCGGGTCTCTGGCCTTTGTGGCTGGGGGAGGAACGTTTGTGGAAGGAGTCTCAGGGATTCCCAGCAGACTAGCTTTGTGGCACTTGGTTGTGGAGGCTTGACAGGCTTTGTAGCAGAGACAGTTGTCACCCAGCAGACTTTCTTCCTTCTTTCGGTCCTCAACTCTTCTGAGGGGACTTCTACGATCAGAATGCAGTCTCTGTAGGCCCAGACAGATGCCCAAAAATTTAAAGCTGGAACTGTGCTGGACGGTGCACCGCAACAGTTCTAGAGGTCCCACCGTATTCGGGTATTGCAGGCAGAGACCCAAGAACTTGACAAGAAAGTAGAGGGTTTGAGTCTTAAGGTTAAAAGGATGCCTGTGCATCAGAGACATTAGAGGTGCAGTTAAACATGGATGCAGGAATTAGTGACACGCCTGAACGGTTTCCAGGAACAGAAGGAATAGTAGTGAGGGTGAAAAGGAAGAAATGAGTAGGACACATCCTCAATGTGCAGGGGCCTTCATTGTTGCCAGTTCCATTAGACCCTCCTGGCATATTGGAGGGGACTCTAAGAAGTTTAAGATTTTTCTTCTTTTTTACATAGTGTGAACTTCTCTTTCTATTGTTGTATACCTCTGAAAAGCGATTGTTGCTTCTCGAAGCTAGGTCCGTGCTCAATAAATACCATAATAGTAATAATAACAATAATAATGATTATAATAATAATTAAAGGAAGGTTTTACAACCGGGCAGATTGTATTGCATCCAGATGTTGAGCTACCCTTTTTTGTGGAGGCGAGCCCCTGTCAAAAGCAAAAGAAAGAAATTACTGCAAGTTGATGGCTCTCCAAATACAGAGTTTGCACCAAGTGTGGGGCTTGGTAGTGTACAAGAACGCAAATACAAATTCAAAAGTGGAAGGTGGTGGGCCAGCAGGAACAAGATGAACATGTTGTGGTGGGGGAAGAGGTAGCGACTGGTGCTCCCACCCCATTAGATAATGAAAAGCAATATTTTGGGTTTGCTACAAGTAACACTGCATCCCATAATTGCAGAAAGAAGGGGCACTGGAAGTTTGAGTGCCCCACCAGGAATGAACTTCAGGCTGCCGGAACACCCAATGCCCCTCAATTTCCAAATATGAATGCGCAAAACTTCCAACAACAAGCAAAACAATAACACAATGGTTAGGGAAGCTAAGGTGGAAGTGACGTAATTTCACGTTAGGGAAGCTAAAAGGAAAGTGACGTAATTTCACACGCTAATACTGGTCGGCTAACAGGATCCTTTTGTGAAATGCAATGTTGATGGAAAGGGCATGCCGTGTTTAACAGATACTGGGGCAAATCACTCAGCAATTAAGGCAAGGGAATTCCCGAATGTACCACATTTTTCTACTACTGGGAGAGCTGTCGGCACTACAACCAATCCTGCAAACACTCCTTTATAGTATCTATCGGTCCAATTTCAGACAAGCATGCATTTTTCCCCACTCCTCAGTCTCCTGGGACTCTGTTAGAATGAGTCATGTTATGTGAATTACAATGCACCATTATTGTACTCCGGATGGGGTGTTTTGGGATATTCCAAGTGAACACGAAAATGAAATAGCGAGATCAGACATGAGCTGAGAAGAGAAAAGCAAATTTGTATGCATTATTGTCTATAGTTACAGATGAGTTATAAACACAACATGCAAACAAAGTGAGAAATATTTGAAATGCTGAACCAGTGCATATTCAGGTTACCCGAAGAAGACTTTAGTGCAAAAGCCCCAAAATCCTTAAAACCTGAAGCAGAGAGGGGCATAGTAATTGAATAATTGCTGCCTCATGGCTGTATGCACTGCTCGCAATGAGACAATAGGAGGATGCTTTCTTCTTTTGATTCCTGGGGTTAAGGCGAACACCGCACCCAAGGGCACAGGAGCTCCCACCAAGAGATCTCCCAGGAACTCTGCTTCAAAAGGGCACCCACTTAACAAAAGCCAGCCTCAGACCAGGGTGCTGCTCACCAAAGGGTCTTTTAAGCGCAACCTTGGTAAGGGGCAGAGTTAGGGTAGCCAGAGATGAAGTGGACCAGAGAAAGGGTTCCACCATCTTGCTTTTCTGTGGGTCTCGCTTTCCTCCCTGTCCCCTCCATTTCAAGTGGAACAAAGTACTATGGGTAGGATGCAAGCTGGTATGTTAGAACGACAGGGATTGAATGCCTTACAGCAGGCTTGCTTCTGTCATATCACTGGTGACTTTGTACTTTAATAAGGAAGGGGTCTAACACTCCTCCTTTGATTCTTATTCTGGATATCAAGAATAAAACATCTCTGGATCCCTGTTGGGAGTGCAGTTCATTCCAAAGTCCCCTGCCATAGAGGTAAAGACGGGTGCATCCAAGGCAAAGGAGAGTTCTGTCCCCCAGCCATCACTAGGGAACACTGGTGGTAAACTGCTGTTTGGACCAAAGCCTGCCACTCTATCAGATGGCCTGGAACCAGAATCCTTACTTGAGTTGAAAGAACCCCTGCAGGTGCAAGCCTAATTCCCTGGACTGGGAAGAGTAGAGTAATAAGCCCCTTGTCATGGAGCCCCAGAATTGCGACTCCCAGAAACCAGAAGCCCAATAGCAGCTGGAATCCTATTCGCACAGCTTCGAACCAACTTTGGACTGCACTTCAAACAGACAGGACCAATGGTGCTGTTTTTACCACTTCAAAATGCTCACCTACATCTTCGAACCAGTTTGACGATGCATTGCACCAGCAGCATTCCTCACCACATCAGTTTGAGTACCTGTTCAATGCTGCGGTAGCCTTCGACTTGCCGCTTCTTTGAGCACCGGATCAACCCAACAGAACCTCGTCTTGACCCAATTTTAACCTCTCATCACCCATCAACTCGACCAAGCGGTAACATTGTCTCAGGCATACTAGACTGAAACCTGAACCTGTTGGGCTCTTCGAACCTTATTGCTTCAAGCACTGCATCAAACCCTGTCTCGAAACCAACTCAGCGCCGACATGCCGGCCTGGGTAAACACAATTTGCTGCATCTCGAACCCAGTTCAACCACAAAGGACAGCGCAGAGAAGCCGAGTTTGAGGATGTGAGACCACCCAAGATGAAGAACAAGGTATGGTTGATACACCCTGCACCCTGATCCGCTTTTTTTTTTTTGAGACCTATAAGCCCCTTTTTGCAACTTTGCTTGGAAAGGCAAAGTGACATTTCTGCAATTGCTTGCCTGATCCCCCCCTGCTCAAGTACTATTCTCTACAAGGTCTGTATTTTCTGTCTTCTCTTACAGTGGTGTGTTTTTGCTGTGTTTTCTAGATAGCTATTTGTATTTTTGATTGTTTAATTAAAGTACATATATTTTAATGGAACTGTGATGGGCATTCTTATATTTTGGAGTCTTTGTACTATAGCGGTTTAGGTTGCTATAGTAATCACCTCACACCCCTCCTGAGAGCATAGCCCGCTACTGGCCCAAGCGACCACAAAAGGCAAAGGAGGTATACCCATTGGGCTGTATCTATTTTACCTATATATTTGGGATCACTGATTGAAACACAATTTCTTGCTATACAAGCGCCTTACAAATGCACAATAAATAAATAAATAAAATGGTAGTACTAGTGGGGGCTTAGTAGGCGGTTTAGCCACTACTCATCCATGTACTCATACCTTGCAGAGACCTGGGAATCCTGAGAAAGAAAAGTGAGCAAATAAATTAAAAACTTCCAAACAGTTGTGCTGAGAGCACAAAAGCAGGGAAATTGAGGAAGCGATCAATACGTTACATTTCTTGTAGGCCCTTGGAGGTACACGAGCCATGGGCAGAGCAGCATCACAGCCATACATAGGCAGGGGACATGGTTGATGCTATAAAAGATTGATCAGCTGGCACACATTAAGGGTCCCATAAAGTCATGCATCCATTTCGTTCGCCTCTACCCGAGGTGCAGACAAGCCCAGCGATATGTGAGACATGACATGATATATTGTATTTATATCGCACCCATACACAAGTGTTTCAGGGCACGACGAGGCAAGGGAGAGATACAATGGAGGACAAAAACAACAATCTTACTAGGCCCAGTGACATTGAGAATGTGCAAGTGCAGGGGAGAGGGAAGAGGGAAAAGTGCAAGGGGCAAGGGGGGGGGGGGAGTGGAAAGTGCTGAAACATGATCTAACAACAACAGGTAGTGCGGGCAGCTGGTGGCAGTGCAATAATAGTGTCTAATAAGTGCAGGCAGGCTACTGTAGGGCTGCAGATACAGACCCAGGTGCAAGGGTTGCCAGGAGGCAGTGCAGGTATGCGGCTGGGAGGGCAGAGATCTGGGCCTGGAATCAGTGGCTGGCCAGGTGCCCAATGCTGGAACAGACAGCTCAGCAGGGGAGAGGAAGAGAGATTGCAGAAGCAAAGAGGAATGTCTTGAGGTGCTTCCGGAACCGAAGATGATTCTCCTCAAGTTTCAGAGAGGCGGGGAGGCTGTTCCAGAGGGAGGCTCCAACCGAAGAAAGAAATATACCCCCTACTTGTTGCTTGGAGAAGTGACTGGCCCCGAGGGAGTTGGAGGTGGAGGGGCAAAAAGCTCAAGTAGGAAGGTATTTCCAAATGGAGAGTTCAAGGTATTGCAGACCCAGGCCCCAGAAGGCCTTGTGGCCAATGCAAAAGGGCCTTGAACTTAATCCTTGCAGCCACTGGGAGCCAATGAAGAGATTTTCAAGGCTGGAGAGATACAAGCCCAGTGCTTGAGGCCAAGGACACGCCTCGCAGTACTGTTCTGGATGAGTTGCAGAGGGCAGAGTGTAGTAGCAGTCAGATTAAGAAAGAGGCTGTTGCAGTAGTCCAGCCTGGATAGAACCAGAGCTCTAGAGACAGTGAGCTTCTGGGGGAAGGAGAGAAAGGGAAGAATACCTCTGGAGGAGGTGAAGTTGGTAGTTTGACTTCTTAGAAACGTCAATGTGTGGAGAAAAGGAGAGTGTGGAGTTGAAGATGACCCAGAGGTTCTTAGTCTCACAGGTGGGAGCAGAGAGAGGGCCAAGGGAGGCCAGTCAGTGTGATAGGAAAGGAAGGTGCAGGAGAGTCAATGAGGAGGATCTCTGTCTTACTGGCATTAAGGCAGAGGTCGTTGGTGGCACACTACCCCTGGATTGCAGACAGACAGTCGGAGATGAGAGATGGAGAAGAGGTGGCAGAGAGGAGCCTGAAAATGAACTGAGTTTCAACCTCATAGCACTGAAAATTGGAGCAGAGAGCAGTGATTCGGTGGGCGAGTGGTGCCAGGTATTGGTTGAAAAGCCAGGTAGAGAGGTTAGACCCCTGGGGAACACCACAGGTGGAGAGTGAGCTAGAGGAAAGGAAGGACCCAAGTTGGACCTGAGAGGGTCAGTTGGAGAGGAAGGAGGTCAGCCAGACCAGGGCCTGATCTGTGATACCCAAATTATCACGGAGTCGGTTGAGCAGGATGGCATAGTTGACTGCATCAAAGGCAGAAGAGAGATCGAGTAAGTAGAGGACAAAGGGGAGACTAGAATAAAGGTTGGAGAGCAGGTCATCACGGATGCTCAGGAGAGCAGGTTCCGTGCTTCTGGCTGCTCTGAGGTCAGACTGATGGTCATGGAGACAGCCACCAGAATCAGAATGAAGAGCTGGGAGATGGCCAGCTTTTCCAGGAGTTTGCCCAGGAAAGGAGTGATAGAGATTGGGCGATAGTTTGCCGGGCAGGAGGGGTCGGTGGTGGGGTTCTTGAGAAGAGGGTGCACAAGAGAGTGCTTCAGAGGGGAGGGGAAGGCTCCAGAGTCGAAGGAGTGGTTGCAGAAGTCAGCCAGGGCAGGAGCGAGTGTGTCAGGATGGTCCTTGATGGTTTTGGACGAACAGGGAAGAACCTGTTTTGACAAGACTCATAGATCGGACTTGTCTGGAAATCTCGTCAGGACAGAACAGAGGAAAGAAGGAGAAAGAAGGAGGAGAGGCGGCTGCAGTGGGCCAGAGGTAGCGAAGAGGGAAGAGGAGGAGAGGACGAGAGGGTGGACAGGATGTCCTTGGTTTTAGAGATGAAAGGAGAGACCAGGGCTGTGCAGAGGGCTTGGGAGGGGACAGGAGAAGTAGATACTGCAGCAGAATTGGCCAGCTCCTTGCAGAGACTCAGGCTTGGATGTGGACTCTCTTCTTAGTGCGGACAGAGAGCCGATATTGCCTTTGGAGCAGGCAGCAGGCCAGTTTGTCAGAGGATTCACAAGATGCCCGCCATTTCCTCTCAGCGACCCTACACTTGCGTTTAAGGATGATTAGTTCAGAGTGGTACCAAGAGTTGAACTTGGCCTTGGGCTTCAGGCGGATTCTCATAACAGGGGCAAGAACATTGAGAGTATCCGAGATAGCAGAGTGAAGCTTGGAAATGGCAGTGACAGGATGAGAGTCAGCCAGAGGTGGGGGAGGGGGAGAGAAGGTAGCAGCGAAAGCCTCAACTGACACACGGTTCATGGGCCCGATGACCGAGAAAGTAGGTGGCAATGCTGGAGCAGCCCTGGCCTGCGGGAGAGAGAGGGAGAGATGGGAGGAAAGGAGAAAGTGATTGCTCCAGGAGAGAGGAGTGGTGAGAAGGTTAGCGAGGGGGAAGTTAGAGGAGATGAGAACATCCAGAGTGTGCCTATCAGTGTGAGTCGGGCCAGAGGGAAGAATAGAGAGAGTCGCGGAGGTTGCGAAAGAATACAGAAGGGGGACAGGGAGCATCCACATGGATATTGAGGTCACCAAGGAGAAGGAGTTGAGTGGTCGCGTTCAGGACAGAGGAGGAGAGGTCAGCCCACTCAGAGAGGAAGTCTGACCAGGTGGCCGGTAGATAGTAACAATGGTGAGAGAGTGGCCAGGAGAGAGACAAAGCCTACAGACAAGGCATTCAAAGGAAGAGTAGGCCTGCATAGGAATCACAGAGGCAATAATCCACTCTGGGAAGATGAAGGCTACACCCCCACCGGGACGGTTGGATCTGGGTGCAGAGAGGATCTTGTAGCGTCAGGGAGCAGTGTGTCAAAGCGCGTCACAGAGCTGGCTGTGAATCATGTCTTGGTGAGATCGAGGACATCGAGGTCGAGTTCTTCCAGGAGACGACAGATGTCAGAGGAGTGTTTGACAGCTAAGCGAGAGTTGAGAGTGGCAATACAGAGAAGGTTGCCAGCCGTGAAAGACTTCGGGGGAGGGATATAGATCAGAGGTACGCCCTGCGGAGGTATAGAAGGAGCCTGAGGGAGGCAGGGGCAGAGGAGGAAGGAGGAGAGGGCGAGGTAGCCAAGGAGGGGGCAGAGGTGGGAGGCCAGGAAGCCAGAGTGGAGAGAGAGAGCAGGAGAAGGAAGGAAGTTGATGAGGCACAGGAAGCATCTATCAAAGAGGAGAAGGTTGGCCTGAGGGCCTTGGACCAGGATGGTGCCATTCTGGTAGACATTAATGATTACCTTAGAGGAGTGGAAGGGTTCCAGGAGGGCCTCCCACCGGGTGCCACCATTAATGGGAGAAGAAGAGAAAAGAGAGCACAGAGACCATGTGAGGAGTCCAAAGATCAGGCGAAGGAACGACAAAGAGGATGTCGGAAAGGGTTTGTCTGGAGGACACGCTGGTGTAGGTGTCAGCAATAGGGAGAAAAGGGTGAGAGGTCAAGATATCCTTTTTGAACTTCTTCTTACCAGACTTAATGAGAAGGGTGGGATAGTCAATCGAGAAGCAGTTAGAGAAGATGGGAGAAACAGAGTACCATAGATGATGTGGAGGAGGGTGAAGAGGAGAGAGCTGGGTGGGAGGGAAGGGAGTGAGGGGAAGAGTGGAGTGGGAGAAGCAGGAGAGCGGGGGGTAAGACAGAACAGCAGGACAGAGTAGCACAATGCAGTCACTGGGGCATCAAAATCTAAAAACACACAGTACAGTCACAAGGGCACAGCAAAAATTCTAATTGGCAGCAGCGGTGGAAAACAGTACAGGGGTAAGACAGAACAGCAGGACAGAGTAGCACAATGCAGTCACTGGGGCATCAAAATCTAAAAACACACAGTACAGTCACAAGGGCACAGCAAAAATTCTAATTGGCAGCAGCGGTGGAAAACAGTACAGCCACAGGGGCACAGCAAAAATTCAAATTGGCAGCAACCCTGGAAAACAGTACAGGCACAGGGGAACAGCAGAAATTCAAATTGGCAGCAGCGGTGGAAAACAGTACAGCCACAGGGGTAACAACAAGATTTGAATTTGGCAGTAGAGGTGGAAAACAGTACAGCCACAGGGGCAGAGTAAAAATTCACATTGGCAGCAGCGGTGAGAAACAGTACAGCCACAGGGGCAACAACAATATTTGAATTTGGCAGCAAAGATGGAAAACAGTACAGCCACAGGGGCACAGCAAAAATTCAAATTGGCAGCAGTGGTGGAAAACAGTAAAGTCACAGGGGCAACAACAAGATTTGAATTTGGCAGCAAAGGTGGAAAACAGTACAGCCACAGGGGCACAGCAAAAATTCAAATTGGCAGCAGCGGTGGAAAACAGTAAAGTCACAGGGGCAACAACAAGATTTGAATTTGGCAGCAGAGGTGGAAAACAGTACAGCCACAAGGGCACAGCTAAAATTGAAATTGGCAGCAGTGGTGGAAAACAGTACAGCCAAAGGGGGCAACAACAAGATTTGAATTTGGTAGCAGAGGTGGAAAACAGTACAGACACAGTGGCACAGCTTAAATTGAAATTGGCAGCAGTGGTGGAAAACAGTACAGCCAAAGGGGCACGGCAAAAATTAAAATTGGCAGCAACGGTGGAAAACAGTACAGCCACAGGGGCAGAGTAAAAATTCACATTGGCAGCAGCGGTGAGAAACAGTACAGCCACAGGGGCAACAACAAGATTTGAATTTGGCAGCAGAGGTGGAAAACAGTACAGCCACAGGGGCACAGCTAAAATTGAAATTGGCAGCAGTGGTGGAAAACAGTACAGCCAAAGGGGCACAGCAAAAATTCAAATTGGCAGCAGCGGTGGCAAACAGTACAGCCACAGGGGCACAGCAAAAATTCAAATTGGCAGCAGCGGTGGAAAAAAGGACAGCCACAGGGGCAACAACAAGATTTGAATTTGGCAGCAGAGGTGGAAAAATAGTACTGCAACAGGTAGGGGTGAGAAGTCCGAAGAGGAGGTGAAGTTTGCAAAGTTTTGGGGGAGGAGCAATTTGAGGGAGAGGCAACTAACCCATGACAGTTGAGGTGTGAGTGTACAGTAGTTCAGGCTCCAACATGGAGTGCAGGGGTGACAATCGCATTCAGCTTGTGAGGGGTGTAGGAGGACCTCCCAGGCCGATCAGGGTCGAGGACAGGGAGCAGACAGGGCCTTTGATATGGGCCTTAGAGCAAAGGACCGTCTCCTGCCTCCCAGTTGCAAGGATTGGCTAATAAAAGAGAGGCCAGTCAATGGGAGCGGGAGCAAGCCAGGCCCTAACACAAGAAGCACCCACTACAGGGATGGCAGCCATATTAGCATGGTGCAGATGTAATACCAAATTGTATTCACAAATTCACAACACAAGGTTTACAGCCACATGGGTAGGGAATGGAGCGCTTTCTTTTTTAAGGTCACACAAGCAAAATTAAGTTGTAGAATGCCAGCAAAACATGGCACCGTGGAACAAAACTCACAGAGCAGTAGTAGGGGCTTACCAAGAAGGTGGTCGCAGATCTTAGGCCACCTGGCACATCAGCAATGAAGATGGGGCTTCCTTACCCCAGAACCGGAACAAGGGTCACGTGGGTGCTAGTCACCAGAGCAAGTCTCATTACGTATGATGGAATGATCGGTTTCAGGTGGAGATTGTGTCAATTGGGTAGGCAGAGTGAAATTGTACAGGCCTATCAAAATACTGCAAAGCCATGCCTCTCAAGGTAATAGTTTGATCAGCTAGGAAATTAATTGTAAATGTAACCATGCATCATACTGATTTTCTGTATGACCACCATTGTATAAAACCCATTAAAAACCCTGATGTTTATGCTTGGGGGGCCTAATTTTCAGGACAGGGATACTTTCCCTATCCATATCTGCATAGCTGTATGGAAAGAAACCAGACACTTCCTTTACTGGCTGGATTGCTTTTTGGATTCGTGAGGATTCCACAATATTAAAATGTTGAAATCAGCAACACAGAAGATCCACAGTTGGCTCGGCATGCCTTTCAAATAGATTGTGTAATAGTGGTTTCTAAACTGCTGAATATCTGCCAAAATGTAACGCTCACCTGATTCCCACGGAGGCGCTGATCCCGGCTGGGCTGCTATCGTTTCTTCAATTGAGAAGCGTAGAGCTCGGACGACTCTCAGGACTGGGCTTCCTCTTATCGAATGTCTGACTTGCAGGGTAAGTTTTCTGCAGGTGGAAGAAAAAGGGTTAATCACCGTTTGATGGGATTTCTTCTCCCACCAATCGCCAGTTTCTCCCACAGCCTAGCTTTCTACTTGTCTCGGCGAGCTCTCACCTTAGGCGTATAAATGCTGAGCTCTCCATCCTGCGTCTGGTGCAGGGGTGCGTGGATTCCAGTTACGTCACTGGATGAGTTCAGTGTTGAGGCTCAAGTCTTTTGCGGCCTTAGTTGTGGCACTGGTGCTGGGATGCCGAAGAGCGATGCCGCCGTTACTGCAAGAGCGGATGCCTGTAAGTATACTGTAGTCTTTAGGCTTTAAAAGATGGGCACCTCAATAATGTCCCTCAATAATGTCCCTTTTCCTTTGTTTCAGGCCTCGGGATGCTGCGGGCGTAGTTTTCCGTTGCCGCGGTATGTGCCGATGCATGTAAGTATAATGTTCGTTGGCCGCTTTTAATGGCACCTCTAATAATGTCCTTTTTCTAGTTTTCAGGTGTCGGGATGCTGCGGGCTTTATATCCGTTGCCACTGCACGAGCCGATGCACGTAAGTATAATGATCGTTGGCCGCTTTTAATGGCACCTCTAATAATGTCCTTTTTCTACTTTTCAGGTGCCGGGATGCTGCGGTTGATACGGCCGCTTCTGCGCGTGCAAAAACCGGTAAGTTAAGATTAATGCGACTGCCTTCACCCAAACCCCTTTTTAATTATGTCCTTTGCCTTTCAGGTGCAGAGAAGCTGCCGAAGAGAAGGCCGCGGTTAGCTCCGTTGCAATCACGGATGGATCAGGTAAGCGGGCGCGGCTGCGAGCGAGTTGCACTTCTCTAACCTTATGTTTATTCTTTGCAGGTTTTGCCGGTGACTGGATTCCGGGATCTGGTAAGTATTGTTCTGTGTCTTTCTTCATCCACAGGTTGCTGCGCGTAAGCTGAAGATGACTCTGGACCTGGAATGCAGGAGCCGACTCGGTGGGCGTCCTGCTGCTGCTGCAGAATAACGCGAAGCACGTGTTTTCCATCGGGCGTGGTTTAAATAGCAGAGAAGTGCTTCCAGTGTGTGTTCTTCCACCGGTTCCACCCAGGTAAGAAAAGAGTTCCTGAATGGAGGGAATAGTTCCTCAAAGCCCTGATGGCTGGGGACTTCAACCAGACTGGATTGTTCTGGGTAAATATGCAGCATGGTCTGCCTCAGGTAAGTCCACCCAAGCATTATTACACTGTTTATCAATATGAGCCCGGCACCTATGGCGCCGGGACTGAAACCCTTCATGAGCCTGGCGCCAAAGGCGCCAGGACACGGTCCAAAGGGCCCCTGTAGGGGTTTGCTGGGTCCGGAGTAGTGGAAGACGGGTCTGCTTCCGAGGGCGCTGGGCCAGTCCTGACCCCTCGGGAGTAGCGCCCATGACACAAAATACCCAAATTGTCATTCCTCTGGCTCATTTTAAATGACTATGGTATTTTAGGTAACCGCTAATCTGGGCAACCATGAATAGCATGCGATTCTTGAGTTCACCTGTATTAAAAGGGTGGTACTGCAGTTCCGGATCTGAAACTGTATTACTAGGATGACGATTGAGACGTGTCGGAAGCAACATCGGTTCCGATTCATGTGCTCTGGTCTCTGTAAGGTTTGGCTTGTCATGGCACGTTGCTTGGGTGTGTTTTAGGAGGTCCTTTCCTCCGACTGTTCGGCTGGGAGCCGGGAGCAGAGAGCAGCACTGGAGTGCTTTGAAGGGTTTGGAGTGGAGCTTGTGTGAAGCTCAGGTGCAGGGTCAGAGCACCAGCCTATAGCCTGTGGTCATGATCGGAGCCGCAGCGGATTGGTAGGAAAGAGCGGCTTCGTCAACCTTCCTCGACCAACAGCCTCCAGCAGCCTCTCATAGCCCACCTGCTGACCGCTGCTCACCGCACCCAAAGCAATGAGTAGCCTCTGCCGTTTGCCCTACAGCACGCTACATGGAGGCAGAGTAGAAAAGGTTTTTTTGTGGCAAGCCCGTGGTAAGTGGTAGTTGTTTTGGCCTGCCTGCGGACCCCTGGCTTGTTGTTGCTTTGTACCTTAAATCAGGGAGGGCAGTGGTGGCGGTGTGAAAAGTCAGAGATTGAGTCCCGGTGTGCTTGAGCCTTGCGTGTCACAGCATCTAGCTACTAACATCGGCACCTGGCATTAGACGTAGACCTGATGTGGGGGAGGTGCATTTGCCGACATTGTACCATTTTCTTACTGGCCTAGCAGGCAATCCGCAGCGCAGTGATAGTTGGGCGGAGAGGCATGATACGGAGACCCTGAGATCAGGGGAAGGACCTCGGGTGAACTTGCAAACCTCTACAGCCCGGTCTGCATTGGTGATTGCATTCTGCACCACACCGCAAGTTCCGGAGGAACAGTGGCTTTTGTGGGTCTGTTGAGCCTCTGCCTAGATACAGTGGTCAGCTGGGTGCTTGGAAGGACTGGGTGTCTCCACTCGCCACAGCCCCTCCCTTCTGCCAGTACGACAACGCTGTTCACCATATTGAAACAGTGCCGCACGGTGTGGACATAAGCCACTGCTCCTTCAAGGATCATAGTTTTAAAAGCTGTCCCTCCTTGCAGTGAAGTGTTTCCGGTGTTTGTCAGTGGTTGGTGGCAGCAGGATTCATTGTTCCAGCCAGAGCTTGTCCTTTAGGGCCTACATGGAGGTCCGCACCGGTTGCCTACCCTCTTTTCTGGAGCCTGTTGAAGGAACATTGCTACCGCTTGCACAATAAGTGTATTGACAACATTTGTCTCTGCAGTCATTGCATAAAGGTGATTTACGTTAATAACTGAATATGAAGCTACACGAACAGCAGAAATGTGTGCTGAGGACCTCTACATGTAAGGGGGCAAAACAAGTATGCAGCCCTAATCTATACAGTGTGGTTCACTTCCCCAAATCAAAAAAGATACACTAAGTGAGCATTTAGTATCACAACCTAAAATATCAGCCTTTCTCCCCTCGGCCCCAGTTGTTAAAACTACTAAATCAAGAGTGATTGATCTACCAGTGGTAGTTGAACCATCTATTGAAGAGACTCCCAGCCCAGTATCATTTACAATAGACAATAACCATTCTCTTTTGAATATGTGCCATGGGCTTCGTCGGGAATCTGGTTGGGGGGGTCCATACACAGAAGGGTGAAGATCAAGATTTTGGGAACATCATTGGACAAATCTATCGGCCAGCCCGGACCTTGAAAGGTTTTGCTCGTCAACCGAATTCTCTGTCTCAGAGTGATGACGAGAGTATCCTTTTAACTAAGGCACTAAGTTACGTCAAGGGGAACGGGAGTGCCAACCCTGGTACTATGACACTGAATGACTGTAGGACTAAGATTGATGCCCTTTTTGCATTGTGTAAAAGGATTGTGGAAGAGCAACGAGACATGAAATTCATTCTTGCAAGGGTGGAAGATTCGCTCATGGCAAGTCATAATCACACCTCCCGGGCACCTGCTAGGCGAGATCCTGCTCTTAGCCTTGAGAGGGCGACGACTAATTGCATACCTCACCTGGAGCTGACTATTATGATCAAAACTAACCAAGAGGCACTTAACCTCCGACCTCTGTGCATCAAGTGATGAGTTCCCCTTGTGAGGAGGAAGGTCCGACATCAGGTGAGGCTTTTGTCACATCGTTTGTGGCACACTCCTCTCATAAAATAAGGAGGAGAATACCTCGGGGCAAAGCCTTAACCCATTTTGAGGAAGAATCTGGGATGTAAGGCGACCTGGCCAAGCAGCATGCCCAACCTCATAATAAAGAAGTGAGCCGGACAATACAAACCCGGGGCTTTAAAGTGACTCAACTTCAGGGGGATGGCGCCACCTGAAAGGTCCCTCTTGGGGGCCCATTGGATGGCTGGCTATGCCCGAAAGAGAACAATTCTCAGGGTAATTCAACGCTACAAACTAAAGCAGCTGGCCAGGAGCTAAATAGACTTATCTAGGAGGCAACAGGTATGTCGCAAGGCAAAGAACAACTTGGACTCCCATTGACGGAAACCATCAATCAGGGATTGCTGTGCTCAGTCTGATGTAACTATGGAAGCTGCTCAGAGGCAGCAACTACCAGGTGGCCAAGTTCCACTAGTATCTGGTAAACAGACACGCCTTCTGGTCGGGAGGTGACTCGTATTATCAGAATTGAAACCGATGTGGGACAGTCCTTTTCTGAATCGGTCGAATCTGATGACCCTTTGGTCCCAAATCCCTACATTGGTGGACCTCAGTACAACAGACATGACCATCATAGAACCTCGGGCTGTGGGAGACTGTTCTAACTGGGTACTTATTGAGTTTGTTTCCCCAGCTGTGGTGGCTTTGCTTTGTTCTTGTATCAGGGATTTACATGAAATGGGATTTGAATTTACGGTCTGCATTAAGTTGGTGGCCAAGCAGGATGTGTTAGCTGGGCCTCAGGTGTGCACCTTGGGGCTGGCAGGATAGGAAAAGGCCAATTTTAGGACTACCATGTCCCACTCTAAAGCCAGCTCAAACGTGTCAGGGAGCAAGGTTCACAGGCTGACACGCTAAAAATGGGTAGTAATTTTATCACCATGGATCGGAAGACCATTAACTGGGTATGTTGGAACACCAGAGGGCACAGTTCCTTTCTAAAGTATGGTTCAGGAGAGCCCACATAAAAAATGGTGACATTTTCATGCTTCCGGAGACTTGCCTTACCTACCCGCTCCAGCAAAATGGTTTCCAGACTGTTCGCTGCATAGCCTTACGGTCAGAGGGGAAAGAGCAAAGGGTGGTTTGGCAATCGGAGTGGGGTGTCATTTAGACATCAAACCCTTACCTCATGACTTGAAAAGTCAGTATATCCTTCCGGCAATAGTCACCCTTTCTGGAAATATAACACAACCTATATTGATATTAAAGTTTATATGCAAATGAAGGGATCTACATCAGATAACATTATGTGTCATGTTATGGAAAATATGATCACTGCATGGGATTTGTGCCCGAAAGGTCGGTTGATGATTGTGGGGGATTTGAATTCTCCTTTGTTGCATGAGTTTGCTATTAGTGGGATTGATAGCAAGGAGTCCATTAAATCGGCGGGAACTCTGGGGAACCTCTCACCACGGTGTGTAAAATGGGCGAGGCTTATCCAAACCCATGATCTGTTATGTCTTAATGCTAAAGAGGTTAGTGGTGCCAGACTGCAGCATACTTGGACCAATAATAATGTATTCTCTTCTTTAGACTATGTTCTGCTGGATCGGTCTCTTTGGAATCACTTTGGGGCACTGAACATTAGCTTTAACACGTTGAGTGATCACGCAATATTAAAATGGTCTACTACGCTGTCTAAGCCTATCGTGTTCTCTTATTCAGGCACTAATCCAACTTGTAATATCCAACAGAACAGTCTTATTTGGACTGAAATGAATGTCACTAGACTATCCAGTTGCTACATACAATATGGCTGTGAAAAATTGGTTAAATAAGAACCAGTGGAATATACAAGGTCTTATGGAAATTCTGGCCAGTCATCTTTCATTATATCAACATGTTGGACCTAGTTCGGTGCTCCGCAGAGTGGCTTATGATTGCGAGATCCAGAGAAGGAAAAGAGTACAGAAGGTCCAGGAATGGCATCAAGAATAATGCAATTTTGGCTAACAGGGAAAAGCATGACAGATTGTTTATCTGGCGACAAAATATAAAAACTGGGTCAGAATGTATAAGTGCACTCTAATGCCAATTGGTTATTCGTGTTTGAGCTCCTTAGGTCAAATGACAATAAAAGGTTTTGGTCATTAATCAGGGACACTCTTGCTGACAGGTCGAAATGTGAAGAGGGCTCGGTCTCATCCCAGCAATGGGTAACATACATTAGGGAACTCTTTTATAAAGCTCTATATAAAGCTCCCTCTTCAACCATGAGTGCCCCAGTACTAAAGTTATAAAACCAACGGAAAGCCAGATTTCAACATATTATATGTATTAATAATTTAAAAAGTCCTCAAAAATTCCATAGCCCCGGGGCCTGACGACCTGGCCAATGTGGTGCTTTGGGCTATCCCAGAGATGTGGGCTCAGATCTTATACAATCTGTTTGTTGATATCTGGATATCAGGGAATATTCGAATTAGTTGGAGGACCTCCATTTTCATAGCAGTTTTTAAAAAGGGTAGGAAGGACAACCTATCCAATTATAGGTTTTTAGCCATGTTGGACAGCAGCTCTAAAATATTTGCTACAATTCTATTGAACAAGCTAAATCAGTGGGTGGACTCTAAACAGCTACTACACAAATGCCAAACATAACATCAGCACACTCTTAAGTGTGATATCGACAGTGGTAACCAAGGGAAAATCTCTATACATGTCTTACATAGATTTCTCAAAGGCTGTCAATCGTCTTCGCCTGTGGGCTAAACTGACAGAATGGAACACTGACCCTCAGTTATTATATTTCATCCAGTCACTTTATTCCAATATCATGGTCAGAGTTCGGATCAATCGCAAGGGGCTGTTAACTGACTCTACAGTCACTAACATTGGACTAAAACAGGGTTGTACTCTGGCACCGATTTTGTATAATCTATATACCTCAGATATGGTGTAGGCAATTGGTAGGGTCCGGAACTTTCCTCATGTTATTGATGGTGAACGCCTCCCATGACTAAGCTATGCAAATGACACCATTCTTTTAGACCAGACCCCTATTAGCCTGCAGCGCTCTATCACTGTCCTGAGGTTTTATGCCAGTCAAAATGATTTAATAATAAATACTGGCAAAACCAAGATTATGCAAATTAGGCCTAGTATTAAATCTAAAACCTTTACTTGGCATCTTGAAACTACGCAGATAGTAACTCCCTTTATCTGAGCTTTCCTATCAAATCCCCTCCTAGCAGTCACTTTTACAGTGATGTTTTCCTTAGTAAGATCATGAGCAAGTGGCTGGTTTTAAGAATGGAGGTGTTAGTGTGGAGTGCATCATTATGGTTTATTGCACCTCCATTATCCCTGGGATTTTATATGGTTCTGTCTTTTTATCTGAGGACAAGGTTTCTTGACTAGAGGTATTGGAGGGTAAAATGTTGACATCCATTCTGGGAGTCCCTCAGTCGGTACCCGCAGAGGCTCTCAGAATGGAATTCGGCACCCAATCTCTTCGATCGCAATGGCTGATCTCTAGGTGCAAAGTATGGCGTATCATACAGTCTGCACCAGCGGGCTCTGTTATCATTGGTCGCCAAAACAACCCTGACTGCGACTAATAAGTTTATGGTTGGTCTTCAGGGAAGTATGTAGTGTCACCTGGCTGCGATCGCCATGAGCTTCTATGAATTGTTGGAATGTCCTCATGCCATACAATCTCGTAAAAGGAAAACTGCAGTATGGGGTGCTGATTTGAGCCTGTCTAATCTGTGAGAGAAAACAATGTATTATATATATGCAGGAAAGAGTTTTACCCCTCACCAGTCTTGCACTTACTAGATGAAACTGATTCATTTGCAATTAAGGCGTTTTATTACCTATTTAAGATTTGACATTCTCTCAACTAAAGAACACTTGGGTAATTGGAGTGGGACGCCCTACGAAGAAAGGGTATGCAGGCTATGCAAGTGTTCCATTGAAACAATTCTTCATGTACTTAAAGGTTGCCCTATCTTGACTATGTCATATTATAAAGGGTATGCACTGGAAAAACATCATGAGTATGTTGTATCATCTGATCAATTTCAGAGCAATATTTATTGTGCCAGATCTATAGTAGCAACGGCGGGAGCCTTCTACATCTGGAAAGATATGATGGGGAGGGGAGGGTACGCCATTTATCATTTGATGTCAGTCGAAACTGAAGAGGTTTTTATTAGATGAAATGCAGCTTTGTAAATGTGCAAAGGTGTTAATTGTATGGTTAAGATGATATGATTAATGGTTATGTATTAATGAAATTGTATGTGATTAACATTTTATTGTATCATATATGTAATGCAGAAGGATGATTTTATAACCATTGCATAAAACAACATTAAAGAAAATAAAATGAATAGGTTATCTGGTTCAATTCACAAAATGGTACCACCTGGATCAAATTAAGTACTTTCATGCATCCTCAGAATTAAAGTGAAAACGCCCTGCTGGATTAATGGCCCTGCTCTGGGGATAAAGACTGTGATACAACAGTATACAAAATATGGGTGAGCTGTTTGTAGATTATACTTTTATTACACTTGACAAATTGAAGGCCAGAGGAGCAGTCTCCCCAACAGTCAATGTTTTACTTTAGATTGTTCCATTCTTTAAAAAGTCACATATTGTGACAATGCCTCACTGATCCAGCCCTCTCCCACCTCACTTCCGAGACTTTGCACATAGTTTCTACTATGTATAAAATAGTTATGTTGGTAAGGTAAACTACAGCAGACAAGAATGTGAGAGGTGGGGATAAGACAATGCAGGCTTCTTTGTCTGATGCGGACTGGAGAACCGTATACATACAAGAGAAATAAACCTCTTAACTACATGGGTTCATTCATTAAACGTTTCTGCAACAGAACTACCACACACCCCAGAGATTACTGGCCCACATTCTGGCTGTGAGTGAGGAATGCACTCAATGTACAGCTCTGCATGCAGATGTTCTACATTTAGCCTGGAGCCGTCCCAATCTAGTTGGTACTGAACAGGTAGTTAACACAGTACTTTACTTTGTATCTTATATCGCGCCACACGCCTGGAGGCCTCAGGGAACACATAAAACATGTACAAACAAACACCAAGCATGAAGGCCAGCAGCATTGCTCAGGAGAAATTGATGAAAGGGTTCCAGTTGAGACTTCTGGCGCTTTTCAAATACATAAAATACAATATGGTCAGAAAATGTTGGCAGTAGTGTTTGTGGTTTCCACCCAGATCCTGATATTGGAACACTCCACCTAACATACATGAGGATGCATATGCTGAATTGATGGTATCTACTTGCCATCTTAAAGCTATCTGGTGCCCTTTTAGAAAATATCTAAATTCCACTGCCACGTATACGATAGGTTATTTATATACACAGAGGTTTCTAAGTGCGGACCGGGGGATCGAACCTCTGTTGCTCTGTGTCGTCTTGCTTCCAAGGCGAGCATGTTGCCCCTAAGCTATTCTCCCAAGATAGGTGGCTAGTGTACCTACTTCTGGCAATGCTACACCAATCTCTGTAATTAGTAAAAGACTGCTGTAAGACAAGGTACTGCCTACAATATGATGTAACGTGAATTGATTTAACTTTTGTTTAACGGTATAAACCAGCTGTTCCAAAAAACAAAACAAAAAAGTTAAAAAACCTTTATGAAATTAGTGTTCAATTCAACATGTATTGTAAAAGTAACTATGCACAAATAAGAATAAGTTTCATGAAGATCAAGGTGTTCTGGAGAGTGAAAGAGTTTACAGGACTGTTATAGAACACAATGGGATTGTAAATTGCCTTGAAAACACTTACCGATACCCTTGCTGTGTCGATAAACGCCTTGTTAAAGTGGCTGAGGGCAGCTTGTGCCTCTTCCTCTGAGCTGAAACCGATGAAACCAAACTTACGGAATTTCCCTTCTTTGGTGAACTTCAAGCTGCAGTCCGTCAATGTTCCAAAAGCACCAAAGAGCGTCCGGAAGCGATCTTCCTTCATCTAAAAAAACAAACAAGGCAGGAAAGAGTATTGGTTATTAAAATCAAAGTGGCACTGCCAACATATATGGGGCTATATAATTTGATTATGGGGCAAGAAAGAAGTATGCACTGCTGCTGATGGTGCCAAATATGTTCCATCTGGGGAAGCTGGCACTGCTAATACCGGTTCTGTACCAGTTATGTTTGTGAGTCAGCTGTGCGCTGCTGTTGTTCATTCTGTAGTAGTTGTGTGCCGGATACACCTGCAATGTTGCTGCCTCTGTTCTGCGTGTGCGTTATAGATGTTTGCAATGGTATTGCCATAATGCAGACAGAGTGAGACAGAATTTGTGAGTGTGTGTGCGTGAGAAAGAGAATGTGCTTGTGAGAGAGTGAGAATATGTGTGTGTGAGAGAGAGGGCGAGAGAGAGCGAGAGAGAGAAAGAGAGAAAGAGAGAGAGCGAGAGAAAGAGAGAGAGAGAGAGAGAGATATTTTGTGGGCGAGAGTAAGGGAGAGAGTGTTGTGTGGTGTTGGCATTTGTTAAACATACCCCAGTGCTCCGATCACCACAGTGTCGGACAATACCACACTCATGATCCCGAATGATGTTGAAAGACATATGTGTTTCGCCTTGATTGCTGACTATCTTGGGATTATGAAGAGGCTTCTAAATGTTTGCTGCCTTATAAGACAAAGACAACTTTCTGGAGCAAAAGACATGATCTTGAGCTAATCTGCAAAGCCACAATGCACTGCTCAGTGGTCCTGAATTGGAAGTGAGGTTCCAGAGACGGCTTCTGGGTAGCGCTGTGGCAAGTGCAGCTTGTTAGCTGAAATGCACTATTCTGCTCAGTCATTCAAACTTAATGGGTGGAGGTTTTGGTGAAATTAAAGACCTGGACACCGCACATATGAATGCACCCAGTAAATATACCTATGGGGAATGGCACCTGGAGGGAAACGTGAAAAAATGAGAAGGAAATTATTACACCAGATATCACTCCTCTGATCCTGCCTACATCTAGGACCTACTGCAACAAAGGGTTCATCTCTGGCTCCTCTTGAGTCTCCTCTTATTGATCTGCCAGCCTCTTTACTAGCCGTGCATTTCCCAGAAAGGAATCCCTCGACATGGCGTATGTCTGTCTCCACTGTTCAAATAGTAAAAGTTTCCCTTCCATATATAGATCCCCTACGCTAGTGAAACCACTGCTGCGCAGTTTACCCGCGTCTCACTTTTTCAGTATTTCTCATGCAATTGGATCGAACCCTAACGGCAAATTTGGGCTGTACATACTTGGTATATGTAATTTCTTAGGGAAATTTCTCCAAATCACTCTCTGATATATATATATATATATATATATACACACATCTTGATCTTGCTCCCACCGTTCCCATGTCTCCCACCGTAAACCAATCCCTTCCCCTGTTCCTTGAGAATCCCTGTAGGAGCCTCGTCTGATCCCTTTTGGTGAATTGTTCCAATAGATTATCGACTGCAGCTGAGCTGCCATGAAGTAAGCTTCCAAATCTGTAAGTGTGAGCCCCCGGTCTTGATCTTGTCTGAGCAATGTGTAAGGCTACTCATCTACGGCGCGACCCCTACAGTAATTCCCGTATTTTCGCATCCAGCATTTTAAAGAACACCCTTTTTATTTTGGATGGTATATGGGCAAAATAATATAGCAGCCTTGGCAGTACCACCATCTTGCCTCAGGCGATTTTCCCTATTAAAGACAATGGTAAAGCGTTCCAAAATTCCACTGAGTCTCCTATTCTGGATAATGCCCGGCCTGTGTTCTAAACAAAGGTTTCTTCCATCTCAAGAAAAATTGAGATTCCTAAATAACGGCAGGATTCCAATTCCCATTTTACCACTGAATGAGGAAATGTTTCACTTGTCCGTCCTTGTAGGGCCACCGGCGGGAAAAACAGAGATTTGTCCTTGTTTACCAGGAAACCGGAGAGCCATCTGAAGTTGTTTAGCACTTCCAGAATTACTGGGATATTCTCCCTTGGATTACTGACATACAACAATGCACCATCCACGCAGAGATATATATTGTGGTTGATGCCTCGGACCCTGATCCCAGTTTCCGATATGGAATGTCTGAAATACCCTGCTAAGGGTTCTAGAGCCACGGAAAACAGCATTAGGGGGGGGGGACCAGGCACCCCTGGCTAGTTCCCCTTTCTAGTGTCCATTGCAACGAGATCCAGCCCCCTGTTTTGACTCGCACCACTGGGTCTCTATACAGTAGGCAAATCCACCTCTGAATGCCGAGTTTTAGCCCAAATGCATATAGTACACGAAAAAGCCAGGGTCACTCCACATAGCCAAAAGCCTTAGTTGTATCTAGGGCCATTATCGCTAGTTCTTCCTTCAAACCCTGTACCTGCTCCATTATGTAATGTGATCTCCTAATATTCATGAAAGTATTCATCCCACCTACAAATCCACATTGATCCGGGCGTATGAGGTTCGGGACCACGTTAGATAATCTTTATGCAAGCACTTACCCTATTATTTTGGCATCTACGTCAATGAGGGAGATAGGTCTATACGAGTCACAGTGGTTCGGATCTTTTCGGGGTTTCAACAACACTGATTAGCGCCTGCCACAAAGCATCAGGAAGGGTACCCGTCTAAAATGCCTACTCATACACTCGTTTCAAATGGGGGATCATTATGTCCACAAGTTAGGTACATTTCCACAGGCAACCCATCTGCACCTGGGGATTTACCCACTCGCGTAGACCGGAGAGCTCCCTCCCAATTTCATCCTCCTCTGTGAGTGTGTTTAGTTCCTCTCTCTGATGTTGTGACAGCCGATGTATCTGTGCAATGTCGAACAGATCCGCTGCTTGCTCCTCTGTGTATGTGCCTTCCCTGGATTAAAGCTTTTCATAATACACCTGGAATACTTCATTGATATGCTGAGTAACTGCCTGTGTCCCCAACTCTTCATAGACCTGCGTGATAGCCCCTCTTGGAGATTCTTTCCGTATCAGCCAGGCTAATAGACACCCTGCCATGTCCTCCTCGCCGTGCATCTTCCTCGTGTATTGGCTCTTCTCAAACCTGGACAATGCCTCTTGACGTTCCCGCTGGTTAAAAAGTGCTTCCGCCAGGTCTTTCCCTACCCTGTGCCCATCACCCATTATCATTCTTCAGACGTCTGGCCTGTTGTTCGGATTCATTCAAGGTTTCCTACATTATTCTCCGCACCCTCACTGCCTTGGCAATGGAGACCCCTCTGATTGTCACTTTCAGGGCTTACCACATAGTCCCACCTCTGCCACAGACTCTTCATTATTCTCTAGAAGTCAATTATTTCCTCCCGTATGGTGGTTTCGAAATGCCACATCTTCCAATGAATCCACCCTCAGTCTCCATGTCGGTATAGCCATTCGGTTGGTGATTCCCTTGAACCTCGTCACTAACACTAACAGACATGGTCTGACAGAATCTTCCCTAGATAGTCAGTGTGTTCAAATCTATGTGCATATTCCCTGCCCACAAAAAAAAAATTTTTTTTTTTTAAAAATAAAAATCGAACCTGGAGTATGACCGGTGCACGGGTGACTAAAAGGAGTATTCCCCATCATCCCTGTGTGATCCTCACAACAATTCCAACAGGTCCAACCCAGACACCACTTTATTCAATGATCTTGTCGACTTCAGCCTGGGTACCGTATATGTTCTAGAACAGTCCATGGTCAGATCCAAATAACAATTAAAATCCCGTCCCCAGATAAAAATGCCCCCCCCCACCCCGATAAAGCCAGTACCAACTGGAAGTAGTCCTCCTTGTATTGTATTGTATTTATTCTTATAAAGCGCTTTATACCAAAGCGCTGTACAGTTACAACAACAGGGTACATTTAACATAACAAAAATTCTAACAGAAGCAAATTACAAACATGAATCAGTCACCAAAAACAGAATGTAGAGCAATTATTGAGAAGGGGAGAGGGGGGGCTGGGAAGAATAGAGAGGGAAGACAGGAGGAGGTGGGAGAGAATAAGGGGGGGAGAAGGGGAAAGGGGGTAGGAGAGGTGGTGTGAGAGTAGGGGGGTGTCATGGTGGGGAATTGAGAAGGAGAGATTTGAGGGAGGTGCGGAAGGAGGAAAGGGTAGGAGAAGAGCAGATAGTGAGAGGCAAGGAGTTCCAGTGGAGGGGGGCCAGGAGTTGGAAGGAGCGGAAATGGGAGGATGCACAGGGGAAGGGAGGAAGTGGTCAGCGGATCGAAGGGAACGAGAGGGTGTGTAAAATGAGAGAAGGGAAGAGAGATAAGGGGGGCAAGATCATGGAGAGATTTGAACACTAGACAGAGGAAGTGAAATTTAAGTTGAGAATGAAAGGGGAGCCAGCCAATGGAGGAAAGGGAAGCAGAGATGGAGTCACGGGGGGAGACGAGACAGAGAGTACGGATGGCAGAGTTATAAATAGATTTGAGGGGGGCAAGATGTGAGGTAGGAAGGCCAAAAAGTAAGGAGGAGCAGTAGAAGAGGTGAGAAAAGATAAGAGAGGCGATTAGGAGTTTAGTAGCATGAAAAGTAAGATAGGGGCGAACTTTGCGAATATTGTAGAGGTGGTAGTGACAAGCACGAGAGGTGAGAGAGATATGGTGGGAAAAAGTGAGAGAAGAGTCAAAGTAAAAGCCGAGGTTACGAGCGTGGGGGAGAAAGTGAGATTAGAGGGAGAAAAATGAATGAAAGGGGGAGGAGAAGGAGGGGGAAGGGAGTTGGAGGGGAAGAAAGCTACTTCGGTTTTGTCAGAGTTAAGGGAAAGAAAGCGGGAAGCCATCCAGTTTTTAATAGCAGTGAGACGGGAGGAAAGTTTAAGGTGGAGGTCGGGAGAGAAGGAAGAGAAGAAAGAAAGAGCTGTGCGTCATCGGCATAGAAATGGTGAGAGATGCCAAAAGAGGAGATCACAGGGGAAAGGAGGGAGGTGTAGAGTGAGAAAAGGAAGGGACCAGCACAGAGCCTTGGGGAACTCCGTATTCAAGAGGGTGGGAAGGAGAGGAGCAGCCACCCCAGGAAACAGTGAAAGAGCGGGAGGAGTGGTAAGAGGAAAGCCAATTGAGAACAGAGCCTTTGAAACCAAAGGAGGAGAGAGTGATGAGGAGAAGGGGGTGATCAACAGTGTCAAAGGCGGCCGGGAGATCAAGAAGAATAAGGGGGGAGGATTGCTTAGAGTGTCGGGCAGTGAGGAGGGAGTTAAGGATGTAAGTGAGGGCAGTTTCAGGAGAGTGTTTCGGGCGACATCCAGATTGAGAGGGGGGGAGGAGAGAGAGATTAGTGACAAAGGATGAGAGCAGGCAAGGCGTTCAAGAAGTTTAGGGACGAAAGGGAGAAATGAGATAGGGCGGAAGTTTGAAGTGAGCAGGGGCGGTAGGTTTCTTCAGAATCGGAATGATAGTGGCATGTTTGAAAGCAGAGGGGAAGGAGGCCGAGGAAAGGCAGATATTGAAGAATGAGGTAAGGTAGGGAACAAGTAGTGGGAAAATCTTAGGGATGAGAAGGGAGGGGACAGTGTCAGATGGGGCATACGAGGGATGGGCTTTGGAGAGAAGGATAGAGACGTCAGAGGGGGAGACTGTGGAGAATTCAGTCATGCAAGAAGAGGGTGAAGAGGGAGAATGGGGAGGGGGTATTGTCTGTCGAAGGGCAAGAATCTTTGAGGAGAAGAAGTTTGCAAAATCAGAGGGAGAGTGTTATGTACTAATATCACACATTAGCTTAGTTAAAGTATCGATAGAATATAGTGTGTTAGAATGATTGTAACGGGTTCTGGAATGTGGAGGTTAACAAGTTCAGTTACAAGATGAATGAAGAAGGATGAAGACGTAAGACATGGTGTCATCATTTATCATATAATATCAATAAGCAATAACATAACAATGGCGACGAGGATAAACCACATTCAAGTAAAAGAATCACCAGAAGGAGGAACGGGGCTGAAAGAAGCATAGACAAGGATGTCGAGAAGCAGAAAGGCAAAACGGAAAGTGCACATGAACTGTAATTTATGAAGTCGATCGAGGCCTGAGGTAGGAAGATTGACAGTGGATTAAATATAACCTCCGATAGTGAAACTATGAAGATATAGATGTCGTATGGATGGATGGTGAATGATATAATTGAAAAGGTATCATTTGATTGAACAACAACATACCTGAATGCGCAAGCCAGAGTGCGAGCAGTGAGAACAGAGGAATGGACCTGTGTGCGTGGGCCTGCATGCCGAAATAAGGAAGTAACAGTGGAATTTTAAAAAAGGACCCACGGGCGTGAGAATACGTGCCGCCATCTTTGAATACACTATTCCCATTGCAAATCGAGAGAAATTCAAAGATAAACAAACAAGCATTTTAATACGAGGAAACGTCGGAGGGATACAATATTGCGGATCAATACGAGAAGCCCTCAGGATAAGACGAGTGAAGGGTGAAAGTGACACATGCTAATCAGCATTTCAAAGACTTTCAAAAGGGAAAATTAATTATAAAGGAAGTTAAAAAAAAAAATAGCCATTCAAACAAAAGTGAAATAATAACAAATAGAGTGAGAGTGCATACACGCAGCTTGGCAAGAGAGCGTGTTCAGCAGTAAAGTCAAGGAGCGGAAAATAACACATTTCTAGGTATTTCTTAAAACGAAAACAACTTACCTAAAGTAATTACACGAAAATGTCAATTAAAAACACACATTCAGCGGGTGATGCAAATGAACAACAAATCATGCCCCAGATGTCAGCAAACACGCTAATGTCAACAAATCCACTAAATTACCTGCGAAGGCCAAATTCTTTTGCCCTGGGACCGCACGAGACACAAGGCCAAAGATGGCAAGAGTGGATTGAAGAATTTGAGGAGTTCCTGAGGGCCGTTGGATATCAAAATGCACCAAATGAAATGGACATTTTCACGAATTTGGTGGGAAAGGAGATAAAAAGCGTTATTAAAACAATTCCACCTCAAGAGAGAATGACTTACCCGCTACTGGTGGCTGCAGTCAATGCACAGATAATAATCCCACTTAACAGGGATTATGAAAGATAGGTTTTCAATCAATGAACACAAAGCCCCCACGAAACAATCACTCAATTCGTACTGAGATTGCAAAAGACCACATTTTGTGAATTTACCAACTTCAATGATGATGAAGCAATACGGTTGAGAGTTTGAAGGATGCTTGTCGTCGCAATTTAGGAAACACCCGTTAAAGAAACCTCTACCCATGAAGGAAGCATTGGAACTTGCCAGAGTATATGAGGGGGTAGACGCACAAGCGGCCAACATAAAAAAGCCGAAGAAAATGGACACTATTGCCGTTATGAATAAGAATATCCAATGGCAGAGGAGGTATCTGATGCGCAGGGGCATGGGACAGAGACAATGCTACAGGTGTGACTTTGGGTCAGCTATGTCTGCGATGTGGGCAGGAGAACCACTTACAAACAATGTGCAGAGAAAGAATGAGCATATCGCCTAATACCTATAACTCCCAAATAATGCCAAACAGAAGATAAACAAAGAAGTGTAGGAGGACGAAATCCTTCAGAAAGGGATATGCAACCTTATCCCGGGTCGAGAATGAATCCACAAACATCTAGACCAGGGTTTGTTCGAGCCATGGATGATCTGCAAATTGAGACAACTGATTAAAATACACAAGACTTGAGACAGAGAGTAATAACAAACAATGAATCCCAACATCAAGGAGGAGTAAGATATGAAGACGCATATGAGAATCCACCGATATCACCTGCGTCATTTGAAGAGGAAATACCACCAATTGATAGTCCTCAAGAATATGAATATGACCGGTACAGCAGAGAATATGTAAGATTAATAGGAGACAAGGAAAATGGAAAGAATGCAGTAAGAGTGCTAGTAAATTTGAATGGAGAAGATATGCCTTTCCATGTGGACACTGGAGTGACAGTCAATGTCATGAGTGAGGAAATGTATAGAAAGATAGCTGGACAATATCCTCTACATGCCTCAAAACCTGCATCTTCCAATGGGGAGCTGAACAGCCATTGCTGAACAAAGGACTGTTTCGATGCAATTTGATCCACATGGGAAAATGTATACCAACCAATATACACATCATTAAAAGCCCTGTTATTAGCAGGCGCCCCATCAGTTGCAAAACCGCAACAAAGTTAGGACTTATTGATGTAAGATACAATCAATCTGAAAAGATGCAAGGTGTTCCTTCAGAGTCCCAGACCATAAGTTTTATGTCCAAAGAAAAAGTGGAATTCCCAAACTTGTTTCAAGGAATTGGAAGATTAAAAACAAACAGTATACATCTGCACATTGATAGATCAATTCAGCCGGTCCCACAACACCCGAGGCGCATAGGTTTCCATTTACAGAAGAGAGTATCACAAGAACTGAAGCAATTGAGAGATAATGACATCATTGAAAGGGTTGAGAATAGCCCAACTCCATGGGTCTCTCCATTGGTGGTAGTTCCCAAGGCTGATGGACGGCTTCGACTATGCATGTATATGAGGATACCCAATGCGACCATATTGATGGAGAGACATCCATGTCCAAATATAGAAGACATGATCATTTGTTTGAATCAAGCCAGCAGATTCAGCAAATTGGATCTGAACAAAGGTTACCATCAATTGGTGATTGATCAGGAATCTCGACCAATAACTACTTTCAGCACTCATGAAGGTTTGTTCAGATACAAGAGACTTAGCTTTGGTATCTCTTCGGCAGCTGAAATCTTTCAGGAAGCCATCAGAAAAGTTATATCACCAGTACAAAATGAGTTTAACTATAGCGATGATATTCTTGTACACGGGACTGGCCAGACTCAGCATGATGATGCTTTGAGACAAGTGTGCAGATTGTTACAGGAGAGTGGACTGACCCTGAATGCCCAGAAGTGTGAAATAAATAAAAGGGAGCCTAAAATTCTTTGGGCACATTTTCTCGGAGGATGGCATGAAGGCAGATCCGGAGAAGGTGGGAGTGATATTGAACTTGAAACCTCCAAGAGATGTAACAGAACTGAGGTCTTTTCTTGGAATGGTAGGATATTGTACAAGATATTTTCCAGAATATGCTACACTCACTGATCCTTTGAGGCAATTACTGAAGAAAGATGTTGCATTTATGTGGAATGAAGACTGTGAAGAGAGCTTCAAGAACATAAAGAGTGGGCTGGCAAATGTTAGACAATTAGCATACTTTAATCCGAAATGGGACACTGAAGTGATTGCGGATGCTAGCCCAGTAGGGTTAGGTGCGATTCTAGCACAAACAAATCCAAATGAGACATCGGAAGACAAACAACTGAATGTTGTTGCTTATGTAGTCGAGCGCTAAGCGATATCGAGCAGGCCTACTCACCGGTGGAGAGGGAGAGTCTTGCTGGTGTGTGGGCCTGCGAAAAATTCAACCACTTCATAATTGGAAAGCCGTTCGTACTGGCGACAGACCATCAAGCGTTAATTTCACTGTTCTGGTCCTACATAGGCCAGGGAAAGATGCAAATCCAGCTGATTATTTGTCAAGGCACCCAGTGAACATGGTGGATCACGAAATGCAGATGGAAGCGGAAGAGTATGTGTCGTATGTTTCATTAAATGTGTTACCCATTGCAATAACAAAGGAGACATTTGTGGACAGAAGTCAAACTGATCCTATGATAAACAGAGCAGACGGAATGGGAAATGGCATTGCATTGACCAGGAAAAGGGCCTGGAAGACGGAGACATGAAGGATTTGAGGAAGTTGGCAAACATGAGCAGTTAACTGTCTGCAACTAAAGAGGGGATACTCCTAAGAGGGAGCAAACTCATAGCGCCGAAGAGTTTGAGGAAAACCTTGGTGATGTTGGCTCATAAAGGGCATGGAGGGGTGGTGAACACAAAAGATTCTGAGAAATCAAGTATGGTTTCCATGTATGACCATGATCGTAGAAGATACCCTACGAAACTGTTTCGCCTGTCAAGTAACAACCTCGAGCACTCAGGCAACACCCCTTCAAATAGTGCCGTTGCCTACAGGACCATGGAGTAGAGTGGCTCTTGATTTCTTTGGACCACTAGAAGAAGGAGATTTCTTTGGACCACTAGAAGAAGGAGGGTATCTATTGGTGGCCATCGACGAGTACTCCAGGTTTCCGTTGGTGAAACAAGTTCAATCCATGGCGTTTCATCATGTAGTGGTGGTATTGGATGAGCTCCTCAGTGAGTGGGGAATACCGCAGACAGTCAAAACAGACAATGGAGCACCTTTTCAAGGTCATGAATTTAGCAAATTCGCGGCGCACATGGGATTCAAACATCAGAAAATAACACTGTTGTGGCTACAAGCAAATGGGATGGCAGAAAGATTCAGGAGTACCTTAAAACGAACCAGACAAAAGGCTGTTGTGGACAATATGTATTTCCACAAGCGGTGTCACAGATATTAAGAAGCTACAGGAACACCCCTCATGAAATGACAGGACACTCTCCATCGGAAGTGATGATCAAATACAAGCCACGAATTAGACTTCCTAGAGTGGAGGACTACACGGCTGAGGAGGACAATGAAATTAGAGAGAGAGATCAAATGAAACGATTAAAGACCAAAGAATGGGTGAATCGGAAAAGGAAGGCTGCAGAGATAAAATTACAAGAAGGAGATGTGGTGGTGGTCAAACGGAAGCAGCGGAAGAAAACAGACTCTAAATATCAGTCAACGCTATTAAAGGTCAAAGAGATAAAGGGGACAATGGTCACGGCCGCTGGCAGTGATGGTGAAACAACCAGAAATGTATCCTTTTTCAAAAAATTGTACAAGATGAATGTGAATAAAAGGGAGTAAAAGGGATGAGTCAAGTGGGTTGAATAGCTCTGACATGGACAGTGGTCTAACATGGTTATATGCGGAAGAAGGGGAGTTGGTGGACTGTAGTACGGGGTATAACCAAAGTGAAGGGAGAGAAAGTAATAGTGGGGATGTGAATTTGGGTGGAGTGAACAGTGGAAATAATGACTCTTGCACTGAATCAAGGGAGATGAACATTGGTGCTGAATCCCGGGACTTGAACATGAGAAGTAAATATCAAAGTGAGGTTTGCATCATTCTCCTTGATCGAGTATGCCTTTATCCCTCGCAACATACATCACAGGCTTCTCAACGCTGTATTCCTCGCAAGAGGAATTTCGGACCACTCTCCGCTCCTCCTAACCATGAAAAACTCCTGCCGCCGCCCGGACCGTAACTGGCACCTAAACGCATACAATCTTCGTCTTCCCGAAATCGCTGAGGAACTTGGAAAAAAAGACAGCAGAATATTTCGAACTCAATGAAGGCTCCGTGAACTGCCCGATCTCGATCTGGGAGGCGTACAAGACAGTCCTCCGGGGGAAGCTATCTCAGTGGTCTCTGCCTACAAACAACGTCAAGTCCAGAAGGTCAGAGAAGCAGAAACACAAGTCCTTGAGTGTGAACGGCAAGTCCTAGTACACGGCACCCAAGAGGGAAAAGAGACGATGCTCACGGCGCAGGATGCCCCTAGCAACCTATCTCTGGATAACGCACGAACTGCCCACCAATTAGTCCAGGGCCAAATATACAAGCGGGGCGACAAAGCCAACAAGACCCTGGCCTGGTTAGAGAGACGCGAACAAAGCAGGGGACATGTACGGACCATTACGTCTCCAGATGGAACACTGCTGACAGAAGACTCCGACATTGTGGAGGCATTCGCCGCCTACTACAAAAACCTTTATACTCCACCCACTGAGAACCCGCCAGTTGAGCCCTCACGCTACCTCGACCGAATCGAGATTCCGATACTCCGACAGCACCAATCAGATCTCCTGAATGCTGACCTCACCGACATCGAGGTGCAAGAAGCGCTGGCACAGCTCCAACCCGGGAAAACTCCGGGCCCCAACGGGTTCCCAACGGAAACATGGAAATGCCTCAGTGGCACACTATCTACCCACATGCACCGCATGTTCTTACGCAGCAGAGAACTAGGAGCACTCCCCCCAGACCTCAGGAAGGCACGCATAGTAGTCATACACAAGCCTGGGAAACCCCCAGAGGAATGTGCCTCCTATCGTCCGATATCCCTGATCAATGGCGAAGCCAAGCGCCTCGCCAGAACACTTGCCAACAGACTACTGCAGGTGAGCGAGACCCTCGTCCACCCGGACCAATGTGCATTCATGCCCAATAAATCAACTCGAATGAACTTACGCAGAGTCCAATTGGCGCTGAACAGAGCAAAGGAAATACCAGCCCCACTCGCCCTCCTGGCGGTGGACTTCGAAAAAGGCGTTTGACTCTGTGGGGTGGGATGCTCTATGGGCGATCATGGCTAGGATGAACCTGGGACAGACATTTATATCATGGGTAAAACTTCTCTAAGCATCCCCGAAGGCCACGGTGAGGGTGAATGACAGGTCCTCCAAATCATTTCCCTTGGGTCGGGGCACGAGGCAGGGATGCCCACTATCCCCACTCCTCTTCCTCCTGGCCATTGAACCACTAGCAAATGAGCTTAGAGCTAATACCAACTGGACTGGTTTCGTATGGCCGGAAGGGGGAGAAGACCGCCTTTCGCTCTATGAGGATGACCTTCTCATATACTTCAGTAACCCGTGCATCTCATGCCCGGCTGTCTCCCTTATTCTCAGGGAATACCAGGACTTTGCAGGCCTAAAGGTTAATGATGCCAAAATCATCTTCTTCCCGATTCAGGGTGGCGCGTCTGCGATCCCGGAGACCTGCCCATACCATGTCTCTATTAAGGAATTTAAATACCTGGGTATACGGCTTGACCCGACACTTGAGTTCCTCCGACTTAATCTACAACCAGTAATTGAGCGGTTCAATAGAGACATCCCCCATTGGCAATCACTTCCCCCATCGCTAATGGGTAGAGCCGCAATATTCAAAATGATGACCCTCGCCAGACTGTTGTATGTTCTCCAGAACGCCCCATTCCTCATCCCCCGAGAAACCTTTGCACTTATTGACAAGAACCTACGCACACTGCTATGTGGTGGGAAACAACCCAGGATCGCCCTTGACACGCTCCAGAGATCAGTATGGGAGAGAGGCATCGGTTTACCCTGCATACACACCTATTACCTAGCGACACAGATAGGAGTGGTAAATGACTGGATGCACGCAGATCCCACACTGCCACAAACCCGTATCGAACTGGAGAGCATGGCCCCGCTAACACCGCTGCAAATCCTGTATGCCACTCACGACCAACTCCCGGCGCTGCCCAAAATGAACCACCATATCCGTCTCGCCTGGCGAGAGGCACACAAACTAGTCGGCTGGAAAAGACAGCCAACACTATCACAACCCATATGGCACAATGCGCTCCTCCCGGAAATAGTGAAAATGGGCTCCTTTGGTCACTGGCAGGCAAAAGGAATACACACATTAGCACATGTGATACAAGGGGGTCACCTCCTGGGCTTTGAGAGCACCCGAGAACAATTCGACCTGGCACCCATGGACCGGTTTCGGCATGCGCAGCTGACCCACGGCATCCGTACCCAATTCCCTATACGACCCCCTTCTCCCGCATCGTGACCAATATCCTCCCGCAACGCAACCTCTAAGGTCATCTCCACTCTCTACTAAGCCCTTAACTCCTTTGGGGCTACACAGCTGGACGGGCTCAAAGCAAAGTGGGAAAGGGATGTAGGTCACCTGGAACCTGAAGATTGGGTTGATGCATTAATGTCTCCCAGAGAAATTGGTATAGAATCCAAGCTTAGGCTAAAACAGTTGAGAATCCTTCATCCCTCATACCACTCACGTGCTGTAATGGCCAGATGGGGTGGACTAGAAAACGGGACATGCGTCCGATGCAAAAATGCACCTGCCACCTTCTACCATATGATATGGGACCGTCGGGTGTTACGGGCCTTCTGGGAGGACTGTATTAGTACAATCTCTGTTGCCCTGGCGACACCAATCCCCAGGGATCCCAAAATGGTACTTTTAGGCATCTGGGGTGAAGTAGAACTGTCAAAATATGAGAAAATGTTTCTGGCAATTGCGTTGGGGGCGGGCAAACGACTTATTGCAGCTAACTGGGGATCTGCCGACCCACTGTGCCTGAACCGTTGGAGTAACAAGCTTGACAGGTGCGCAGCTTCAGAGCGCCGGATTTATAATGCACGAGGCTGCCCTCGTAAATTCGGAAAAATATGGGGTAAATTGCTAGATGCCCACTGAGATCCGCTGGTGGGGTGGATCAATACCACTGTTCGCATTGGTTGCCTGTTTTGTCTTATTACTGTCTTACGGTCCTTGGCCCTGTGGGCCCCTTTTAGCTGTTATTATTGCTATGCTACCTTCATACTATGTATGCTGATGATCCATGTTTGTTTATCCATGTTGTGTTGTTCAAACTCAAATAGAGTTATAAAAAAAAAAGGGTGGTTTGCAAGCCAGCAAGGCTAATTGAACAAATATAATAGTTGATAGTTTGATAGCAATTTAAATGATAAGTAAGGGTGGGGTTGTTATGTACTAATATCACACATATTAGCTTAGTTAAAGTATAGATAGAATATAGAGTGTTAGAATGATAGGAACGGGTTCTGGAATGTGGAGGCTAACAAGTTCAGTTACAAGATGAATAAAGAAGGATGAAGATGCAGGACATGGTGTGATCATTTATAATATAATATCAATAGGCATTAACATAACAGAGAAAGGGTGGAGGAGGTTGAGGGATCAGGGGTAGGGGAAGAGAGAAGACGAGAGAGAGTTTGGAAGATACAACGGGGGGTGGGAAGCTTGGGAATGAAGAAGGTTAGAGTAGTAGGATCGTTTAGCAGAGGTGAGACAAGAGACATAGACGGAGTGATAAGAGAAATAGGAGGATTGGTTGGAGGGAGATGGAGATTTTTGCCAGAGTCTCTCGAGACGACGGAGAAGACGGCGCATGGAGAGGAGTTGAGGGGAGAGCCAAGGTTGAGAGGGTTTTTGGGTTGGACGGAAGAAGGAGATGGGGTGGAGGAGATCAAGAGTGGAGGAGATAGAAGAGGAAAGAGTACAGAGTGCATCATTGGCTGAAAGATTGGAGAAGTCGCAGAGGGTGGGGAGAGAAGAAGAGCAAGTTTCAAAAAAGAGAGAAGGATCAAAGTTACGAAGGTCACGACGTGAGAAAAAAGAAGGGGACGGTTTAGAGGAAGAAGGAGGGGAAATGGGGGTAAGAGAGAAGGAGAGTAAAGCATGATCAGAGAGGTGGAGAGGAAGTGTAGAGACAGAAGAGGGATAGGAAGAGTTAAAGATAAGGTCAAGAGTGGAGCCAGAGGAGTGAGTAGGAGAGGAAGGAAGAGGGGAAAGGAGGTAGGAGTCAAGGATGGACGAAAGGGGAGAGGGATGAGGGGAAGAAGGGAAGTGAAGATTAAAGTCGCCGAGAACAGTAAGGGGGAGGAAGAGGGAGAGATGAGAGAAAGGAGGTGATCAAGGTCGTCATAGAAGGTAGAGAGAGGGCCAGGAGGGCGATATATAATTAGAAAGGAGATGGGGTGAGGGGAGGAGAAAGATTTGTAAAGGAACTCGAACGAGGGGAAAGAAGAAAGGGAAGGAGAGGAGGGAGAGGACAGGTAATTAGGGTTGATGAGGAGGCCATTCCCTCTGCAACTACCAGAGGAGCGAGGGATGTGAGAGAAGGAGGAAGAAGAGGTGGTTAGGGAGGCAGGGACAGAGGTGTTGTGAGGAGGGATCCAGGTCTCCTTAAGGCAGAGGAAATGAAGGTTGAAACGGAGGAACATGTCAAGAACAGCTGCAGTCGTGTTACAGAGGGATCTGGCGTTCCAGAGAGCAGTGTTGATTTGGGAAGAGGGTTGGAGAATGGGGGGGGGGGGGGTAGAAAAGGTTAGGGCGGTGGGAGAGGGAGGGCATAGTAGAGGAAGGGTGGGAGAGGGGATTAAGGATAGGAAAGGATAAGAGGAGAGAGGAGTAGGATAGGAGAGGGCAGAGGGGAGGGAGGGATGGGGAGGGTGAAAAAAGGATGGGTGGGAGAAGATTTGGCTAAGCGCATAAACGAGGGGGGGACAGGAAGAGGGATAAGGAGGTGGCTGGAGAGCTGGAGGCAGAGGAAGGAAGGAAGAGAAGGGGGGCAGTTGAGGAGGAGTACTTAGAGCTGGTGGAAGAGTTAGGCAAGTGAGAATGAGGGTATGGGAGAGTATACGAGAGTTGGTGGGAACAGGAGATTAGTAGTGGAATCAAGACAGAATTGCTGGAAAAGTTGGGAAACAGGCCTGGGAAGGTAGCAGTAACGGCAGCTGAACGGGAGGAGACCTTAAGCAAGGCAAAGGACACCCGTCACCGTTGCAGATAGGAGGAGTGAGAACAAGAGACAGGCAGCGTAGCCAGGCCAGTAGCAGCTGAGGAGTCAGTAGGTGGAGGGAGGCAGGCTGCGGGACCCAGGACAGAAAGCAGCACCTCGCACAAGGTCACTGGGGTCGCGGGTCGATCGGGGATCCACAGAGAGGAGCCTGCAGTAGGATGGAGGCGAGCAGCGGCTACTTAGGAGGGCCCAGGGCCAGAGGGAGTGCCACCCAGCGAGGCCACTGGTGGCACGGGTCACGAATGGAATGGGGCCACAATAGGATGGTGGCGGACAGGATTTAGCTGAGAGGCCAGGTCAGGTGGGGTGAAGAAGGAGCCAGCCGTAGGATAGAGGCGGGCAGCGGAGCCAAGAACCCCAGAGAGGGGCCGGGATCAGAGTAGTGACTTGCTCCGAGGAGACTGGGGTTTGCAAGGAGGGCCCTGGGCAGCTGCTTTTCAAGGAGGGCCCTGGGTCGGTTTGATCACCACACGGCAAGGGCACTGGAGGCAAGGGTCTCTGATGAAGAGGGGGCCGCTAGTGGATGAAGGCGGGCGGCGGTGTAGCAGTGAGGATCCAGGACAGGATGGAACACCCCACACAGGACAATGGAGGCGAGGGTAGGGCCGAGATGATAAAGGAGGAGCCAGCGGTAGGAAGAGGCAGTGGCTGCTAAACAGCAAGGGGCTAGGCTGGATGGAAAACTCCTCAGCGGCCACTAGAGGTGCGGACCAGGTCAGGATCTGCCAGAAGGAGCCTGCATCAGGGCGGAGGCGGACGTCGCAATGGCCAGGGCAAGAGCAGCAACCAACGTCACTGGAGGCCCAGGTGGAGGATGATGAAGTTGGGCGGAAAAGTGGTAGAGAGAAGGAGGACAGAATGGAGCAGCCCACACAGGCCAATGGAGTTGTCTGTCTAAAGGCATTAGAGTTCACTATAAAGAGGCGTGGCCTCTCCAGTCTCCCACTAACCATGAGGGCCCGTTCCTCAGAGTCCCCTTTGGTTGTTTCGGTATCCAAATCAGAAACCCCTCGGCATATGACGGGAACGTAGATTCTACCACTATGCCCCTCCCATTTTCTATGAACCTCTTCAAGGCCCAGCCCTGTTAAGTGTGTTTCTTGCAACAGTGCCACCTGGACAGCATGTCACTGCAAGACATTCCTTGCCTATCGTAATTGCCATCAGCTCCCCTTAAGACATGTCCTGTGTTCTGAGCCCTGCTTGGTCCTGTGGGATATAGCCCCCTACCCTCAACAATCATCATGCCAGTGCTGTGAATGAAAGGTCCTAAGTGAAAAGATTTTTATAAAGGTCTTTTCACTAAAAGGCTGATTTAGAAAGACCGCTCTGTGCTCGCACCGAGCGGTCTTTCTAAATCAAACTGTCACACTCCTGCCACACATGAGTGCGCGCAGGGGCTGACAGACGCTCCGGGACCCGGAAGCGCAGGACCAGGTTTACGGGTATGTGTATGGGTTGGTGTGCGTATTGGGAGCATGAATGTGTTTTGGTTTAAGGGAGAGGGGGCTGGGGGTTTGTGGGTGCGTGTGTGTTTTGTGTATATGTGCGTTTTGGTTTGGGGGAGTTGGCGGCGGGAAGGTCAATGGGGGGCTTCGGGGGTGAAACCACTGAATATAATAATAAAAAAAAAGTGCATTTTAAAAAGGTCTCAAGATAAAAAGACCTTTACAATGCCGATTTTCCGATCAAAAGAAAAATCGGTCAATGTAAATCGAGCTTTTTCTCTTGAGACCTTTAAAAAATGTCTTTTCACATAGAACTGAATGAAAGCATCCTGTTCCGTTGTGTGACCAAACTTTTGTACATACCTTAACCATAAAATCTCCCCAACTCCCTGCCGCCCTCCGCTCCCTAAATATTTATCAGCAACTTCAACAGAACTCCCCTCAATTCCTCCCCCACCCTCTTGCCCTGTTGAGGCTCCTCCTTTCCACCTGTCTCCTGAGCAACCATCGGTTGCCCCCTAGACTCAAACCAGGACCAGGCTTCCGATGCAGAAAGAAAACAATTGAGATCCCATCGGCCAGCACCATGTACTTAAAATTATGTTTGCAAAGCCTTCGTTTTACTGTGTCAAAGGATCTCTGTTTCTGAATCACTTGTGTGAAGTCCAGGAAAATCAGGATACTCGCACTTGCTGAATACTGCCGACTTGTCTCACCTCCTGTAGGATCACATTGCAGTCCCTGAGCAATGTGGCCACAATTGCTCTGGTGGGGTGTTCCTGGTGGTGGCGGTCACCCCAGCACTCTGTGTGCCGCTTGACGGTGAACAATTTCGAGAGGCCCGGGGGGGGGGGGGGGGGTAAAGTTTCCAGCACCAGTTTTTCCACATATAATCTGTGCACTTGTTCTGATCTCTTTCAGGCACCCCCAGCAGACTAATATGACACCTTTGGCCCTCTGCGTCCTCCACTCTGCCTTCAAGAACTCTCCTAGCTCCCACAACCCTTTAGCCCGATTCTGCAGTTGTGCTGGGGCATCTTCTAGGTCACTGACCCGCTCTGGCGTTTCACAACAGAAAAAGAAATGAAGTTTAAAAAATGCCCACCGAGGGAAGGGAATACAAAGTCTGTTTTCCCTTTCAATGGCGGCCACTGAAAACAATAATAAAAGTAAGCAAACAAAATGGCCAACATGGAAAGGTAGAAGGGACTACATGTAGTCCCTTCTACCTTTCCATGGCGGCTTGTCGCAGATCGGGGGTGGACGTGCTGGAGACAATTGTTTCCAGGGTATTTGCTCCTGAAAAGCAGGTAAGTGTGGGGTGGAGGGAGGCAAGGAAGGGAAATAGAGGGAAGGTGGGCGCAGGGAGGTGGGTTAGAAGCACTTACCTCATTCCCCGGTGAGGGGAGATGGCAGCCGCAGCCCTGAGGAGGCTCAGGGCGGCGGGATTACCCTCTGGTAACGTCCGCATTCTGAGCCTCTCCATTGGGTGGGAGGCCGCCACACCCCCCTCGTGTGGATACTAATAGTCAAGAAAACCCCATGATTAGAACAAGATATTGTGGCACATGCTCCTGAGTAACCAAGTGCGGCACACCGTAGTTATTTATGAAAATAAAATTTAATATTAGCATTTAGCCTCTCAAGCTTTGGAGGCAAGCCCACACACAGCAAACTTTAACTAATTTAATTAAAGGAGTCAGCGCTCCTTTAGTCCCCTTACCTTGCCCGTAGTGGTCTGGAGCTGGAACTCAGAGGAGGTGTGGGCCTTAAACCTTGAGTGGAACAGAGATTGGGGAGAGGGGATATGGTAGCAGAGTCTTCCGCTTAATGCAATCCCCATGAGGGGGCTATGCATGCACAGAGTAAGGATAGAAACTCTGGACCAGCAGCATTGCGCATGCTCAGAGAGCAGACAAAAGTACACAGAGCAGAGGTGCAAGGCACTAATCTCTGCGGCTCAGATCAGCTCTACTTTTCTCTGCCATGTGAGCTAGCTCAGCTTCAAATATTCAAGGTGGAGACATTTGCCCGGAAAAGAAAAGAAAATGGCTTTAGTTGTGAAATGGAGACACCGCTCTTGGGAGGGGAGTAGTGTCTCAAGTAATCATCATGTTACTCAAAGTGTATATATATATTGGGGTACAAAAAGTTGCAAGCAACTAGCCAGCCATAAAAAGTCACTTGCCACCTCCATTCTATAGGTGCACACAGCACACAATTTCTCACTCGCCTAGAGGCAAATATCACCAGCCAAAGGCTAGTGCAAATTTTGCTATATATTATTGGTAAACATTTTTTTTTTACTGAAGTGTTAAGGTTAAACCAACAAAAACTTGTCTACATCAGAAATAATGTTAAAGGTGACAACCTGTATTAATACATAAAAGAAATGACATTAAAATCAAATATCATGGTAACCTTAACTCACCCTGTTTTTGTTTTGCAATATTTAGTGTTTGCTCTAGAATGCTTTATAGTGAAAGTAATGTAATGTGTTGTGTGAATTTTTGTTTTTAATGAAAATGTTAAAAGGTTTTTATTTATTTATGTTATTGTATGCTTTAAAGTGTGTGGGTGAGTTAAGGTTACCATGCTTTTAATAGAATATATTTTGTAAATATTAATAACGTTTTTGTTAGTTTACTTTAAAGTGTGTTGTAAGAGCATGTAGTACAAGTGTGTTTGTGGAATAAGAGCATGTTTCATTATAGCTTGCGTTTCAAGTTTCTGTGTTGTAAAAGCATGTGTTGTAAGATTGTGCGGAGTGTATGTTGTAGGTGTATGTGCTGTAGGAGGGCCTGCTCTAGAAGGGCGTGTAGTCAGGTGGCGTGTTATGGGAGCATGTGTCATTGAAGCATGTACTGTACGTCCAAGTTAATGTTGAGAGACAGATGAATACGTCATCTATAGCGACTGCGCCTCCACCACCACCTTATCGCAGATATGAGACACAATACTCAGTAAGACAGCCATATTGACCCTATCAAGGACCAATAGAGGAAGAAATGAATCCGCTGACAGAGATGTAACGAAGACGAATGTACTAAGTATCCATTGACGTGCATTAACAATGTACGTGAATCAAACTACACTCATCACGAAGATACACAAGCACAAGGTCACGAGAATGCATTTAGACACACAGAATATATATATTTTCATATTAGTTGACACATGCACTTTAGCTAGTATAGGCGATTAAGCGCAACACGAAAAAGATATCTGCATAAGCTTGCTTAACACAGAAATGTAACAAGGATGGGAAACCATCTTGGATCAAAATGGCTGACGAAGTTGCATTATACAGGGTGAGAAGCCTGAAGCTACAGGAGACACGATGGGCTGAATTAGCTGAAATACAGCAGAGCTGTGCTGAATGAACAGAAGTCAAGTAATCCCCTTCTCAAGGAGACTGTGAAAATAAGGGAGGATTGGACAGCTCTGAAGAAGAGTAGGGATAACAGTCCACACCGTCAGAAGTATTTCACCCAAGATTAAGAGGAGAGCAGGAAGCCTTGGAAGGCCAAGTGCAGCAAGTCAATAGCTTATTAAGAAACAATGGATGGATCGACCAAGTCTCCAACGGCCAGAAGAGGTAAGGACACTTGCTTACATATTAGTTAAAATCACAGTAAACCAGCTCGAAATGTGGTCTCCTCATATGTGATTCATAATTAGATGGATGCCTATTAATTCTAAATTCAGACAGACAGGCACCTGCACGACTCCCTTTAATTCTGCCCAACAAGGCCAACTACAAAGGCTCATGGCCTAGAAGATGAGGGATGGTAAGGTTATAATTGTGTGAAGCTACTCCCAGGCCTCTCTCACCCCACTGAATATCAGCTCTGTGTATACGACCTGTCAGATGTCCAAGGTCGGCAAAGACAGTATTAACTAATTATTTCTGTTGATATAATGCAGTCCTGTTAACGTGGCGTGAGCCAATTATTTAGAGTGACAATGATGTTTTCTTATTTTTAGCAATTGAAGGTGCTCTGAGGTGTGGCCATCTGATGTGTGTAAGCCAATTAACTGTGTTGGCCCATATATAATGTATAATGTATAGGTAGCCTACCCTACTAACCATTCCCACCAGTCCGTACGTTTTGTATTCAAGAGTGCAATATGATGTCATTCATGGTGAAGATTTGTAACAAAAAGAGCAAGTATCAATGTAACCAATGAGAGCTAGCTGAAACCTTGTGCTTATGTTCTGTCCCTGCTTTATCAGCTACTGTTAATAAAGCTGGCCCTTTTGCCACGTACTTTGACTATTTCTGTTATTGGGCGCACAGGGTTTCTTGCCTGTCCATTCTGCTTTAGCTAGGGAATCCCCATCACCTGAACATGCGTTAACGGTCGGATGGTTAGCCATCACACTCAGATTGTCGAAGCCTCCTTGCCGACACCTGATGGCCTGCACCACGCAGACGAAGGGGACTAGCCGTTTGAGGGAGGGTTGATACTGAATGCTGTTGGCTAATCCATGGATGTAAGTAGTGCACTGATGTGGCAAAAGGCACTGGCAGAACGGAAATGTGCATATAATGCGGTATAAATCAATGATACAGGATGGAGTATAAGAAGTTTACCTGCAACAAGCTTGTGAAAGGTGGCGTACTAAGAACCTCAGAGAAGTGGGGACACAGATAAAGATTACTCCAGACAAGGGGCTGGGAAGAGTGCTTTTCATAACTCCAGGCGGGGGTCAATAAAGAGGAGATCACCGTGTTAGAAGAAACAAAAACAAGAAGATGACCATGGGGTATTGTGTGGGTTATTGAAGGAGCGCCTGTGTATGCATATGTGTAAACATTACTGCCACCAATAGTAGAAGTATTGATAGAAATGAGATTTTGTGAAGCAAAGAGTATATTGTGTAAGAACACCTGGAACAGTAATTTGAACTTGAACAACGAAGCCCTGGGTGTGCCTAGCGATTGTGGCGCTTGTCTAGAAAGTTGGATTTTTCTTTTGCATGGAGTGTGTGACGGTAGGAGGAGACAAAGAAGGGGTAAAATCAGAGAAGAAAACAGCATAGAGGAGAAAGAGTGGAAAGGCAGTGAATAGAGCATTAAGGCTATAACAACAAGTTTGGTACCTATTTGCAGTCCATCATGGGAGACAATCCGCTGATACATTTGTGTAAAATGTTGCTGAGGTATAAGGAGAAGCTTCGTAAGTACCATTCTAAATGGGTGAGGGCCACAGCAAATCAAATGTTCATGATATGGCTCCAGGAAGGTACGCTGTCGAAATCAGTACTGCAACACATGATTACATTGTTGCATGCAGCATTTTGAGGAAAGAAATTGTTAAAGAGCTTAGTCATTCTTGAATTATGGAAAATGTGTGAACATGAGAAAGAGGGCCCACCCGTGAGGGAGTGGATGCTTAATCAGCACAAAAGGGGAGGGCTCAGCACCCTCCATTTCTCCTCAGAATATCAAACTACCTAATGGAGTTATGTTATGTCACTTTGCATTTATATAGCGCCTTATGTACCATTGGTATGGTCTGAAGGCGCTGGTAGGTTGAACGCCCTTGGGAACTGAAGTTCAAGTCATTAGAGAGAGTAGAGAGAGTAGAGAGAGTCAGAGGTGCGTGTGAGCACCGAATGTGTGTGCAGCTGGTGTGGCCTTCATGTAATAGCTGCTTCTTAGCGGTAGGTGTGGTGGTTGAGAGATCAAGAGTAGGTGTTCGCTCTGGCAGGATTTATCCAGACCGATTGTGACTGCGTTAGACCTGAGGAGAACGCCTGGCTGGGGGGCGAGGGGGGTGTAATCAGCAGTGTTTAGTTAGAGTGATGGGGAGTATGAGGCAGATGTTGGTATGAGAACAGCTATACCGAATGGTGTCATAGTATCTCTGCGTTCTAGTTGAATGGTGGTGTAAAGAAGAGAGTAAGCGTGGTGATGTGATATGATGGGTTACATGCTCTTTCAAACGTTCCATGCTCCACGCTCTCCAATCCGCTCCATGCATTCGAATCTGTTCCATGTACTCCGATCTGTTCTGGTATTTCTAAGTTGTTTTATGCACTCCATCCACGTATTTCCCCCGTACCATCCACATACTTCCCCGTACCTTTCACATATTACACCAGTACCTTCCACATACTTCACCCGTTTCGTCCACATACTTCACCCGTTCCGTCCACTCTACGCACTCAACGGCACTATGCACTCATTCGCTCTAGGCACTCCTCCGCCCTACGCACTCCTCCGCGTTTATGCCCTCTCACGCTCTACGCACTCAGCTGCTCTACGCACTCAGCCGCTCTTACGTACTCATTCGCTCTTACGCACTCTGCTCCATACATTCGTCTGCTCTACCCACTAGTCTGTTCTACGCATTCATCCACTCTACATACTCCTCCGTTCGTACACACTCTTCCGTTCTTACACACCCATCCGCTCCCCGCACCCATCCGTTCTATGCACCCGTTCTTTCCACACACTCATCTGCTATATGTACTCATCTGCTCTACAAAGTCATCCGCTCTATGCACTCATCCGCTCTATGCACTCCTGTGTTCTAGAGACCCCTCTGCACTTATGCACTGGTCCGCTCTACGCACTAGTCCGCTCTACCCACTCGTCCGTTCCATACACTCATCCGATCTACACACTCATCTGCTCAACGCATTCATCCGCTCAGCGCACTCATTCGTTCCACGCGCTTCATCCATTCTAACGATTTCATCCGCTCCATTCACTTCGCTCATTCATCATGCATTATCGATTCAGGCCATATCACTTGCTATACGCACAGGATCCGTTCCGTGCTCTCCGTTTCATGCACTATACCCGTCTCATGTACTTGAAGCATCTATTCTGTACTTTGCATTTATGCGATGCACTCATACAGTCAGTGTCATCTGTCTGTGTACTCATCAGTCTCTTGTATTCATCTTTCCATCCTCTTCTCTTTATTAATTTCGCCCATTTTGTTTGTTTTGTCCATTGCACTCATTACATCCATTTCATTAATTTAAACCTCATTACTGTTTTCGTACGATTTATTCTTTTTATAGACTTCACTCCTTTGATCTACTTTACTTGTTCTATTCTGTTTGTCCTTTTAGTTTACATTAGCGGTTATCAGTTGTCGATTTCTCGCATGGATCTTGATGTTGTATTGTTATTTGTCTTATTGTTATTCAAGATCTAGTAGTTTGTTCGGTTGGTGTCATTGAGATGCTGTTATTCAGTTTGGGTTAGTTTGCATACAGGTTGGTTTTAGGGGAAGAGCCAAGTTTTCAGTATTGCAGGGGTTATACTTGTCAAAAGAATTAAAAGCAGGGACAGGGTTCATAATTGAGGGGAGCTGGGAGTTATTTAGCTCCTGCCTATAGCCTAGAAGAGTCTGGTTATCTTAAAACCAAAATGTAACTAGGAGCTACTTTTGGCTCCCCAGGCCACTGATGCCGACAAACACAACTATGTGAATTTAACCCCGGTGCATTTGGGGTAATCTTTAAATAAAGGTTAGGACACGTCTACATGACATTTAAAGCATAAGTGGTCAAAAATAAGTATATGTTTGCCTGTTATGTGGATGGTATATTTGCATAACGCTATGTATTAGCTCCTCTTCCCCAGTGGTAGCTCCTGGTGACTGTTACTGCTGGTTCCCTAGGAGCCGCTTGTAGCTCCTGCTTATCCAGTCTTAATTTCGAGCACTGAGAGATAGAATACTCTAACCTGGAGTTTGAGCCCACTGCGTATAGTAGTGAGTATGAAATGAGTGGAGCTAAACTAGTTAAAACCAAACGAATGTCCGCATGTGATGATTATACTGAGCAAAGTAAATTAAAGGTGAGGCTAACAGAAGCTGAGGGAGGCAGAAAGGCAAACAGATCAACGAGGAAGAGACAGCGATCACACTGGACGAGTGGGTAGGAGGGCAAATATTGCTTAAATTAGATGGGAAAAGTTTGGGCAAGACCAAAGAGAAGAAAAGAAATGATAGAGGACGACAAGAGAGAAAGAAGAGGAAGAGAGAAGATGAGATGGAAAAAAAAAAAAAGTGAAAGGAAAGAATGTGAGAAAAGAAGGTACGAAGAGGAAAAAGAAAGAAAAGATGGAACGGGACTGAAGGTACGAAGAACAGAAGCAGAGATAGGAAGCGAGATATTGAAAGACAGGAAAAAAATGCAAAGAGAAGAACAAAAGAGAGCAAGAGAGATGGAGAGGCAAAATAGAGAAGAAAAAGAACGAGCGAGAAAAGTGAGGGTCAACAAGAAGAGACATGAAGAAGAGAGAGACAGGATAATAGAACAAGAAATGGCATTAAGCAGGGGATGACTGGAAGAAATGAGGGCCGAGGAACATGAACGGAGGGAAACAAATAAGAGTTTAGAAAGGCATGCTATGGAAATGGAGGAGATATTTAGAAATCATACCAGCAAAGAAGACGACAAAGGTGCAGCCACATGAAGGAGAATTAATGATCAATACGAAAGCAGGCAGGATCGTGGGTTATACAACTTGACCAGGGCTGAAGTGGGATCTCCACAGACAGGAAGAGGATGCTTTCGAGGAAGAAATGGGCGAGTTGTACAGATCAGTTGCTCTGAAAAAATTAACTTTGAAGACAGGGAAGACGAAGGAAGTGACAGGAGTTGGAAATCAAGGAAAGGGAAGAAGAGATTGCACAAACCCAATTGACAGATACAGGGGATCGAGAAGAAAGGACATGGTTAAGTGTGAGGAAGGGAGGACAGTTACCGAAGCCAGATAAAAGTAGTGAGGGTCCAAAGAGGCGATCAAAGTGTTGTGAAGATAAAACACCTTACACGTGAATAGATTAAGGAGTCTACCAGGGAGACAAAAAATAAACCTGAAAGACATCGACAGTAAAATAAAAGGGGCAACTAGGGTTGGACAAGGGGCAGACTTGACGCAGTTCCCACTGTTAGGCAAAGGGAGGACAGCCGCAATATGTACCATTGCCTCAAATGGACAAGGAGAATTTGAGGTGTAAACTGACGTCTTTAAATTCGGAAGCAGGCTAGTGGATTTATGAGCAAGAAAGAATGACGTCAGGAATAAAGCTAGTGATGGGGGACGTGAAAGGTTTGCTTGCCGCCATTATTCGTGAAAGGGCTGACGACACTTGGAAGCGAGCAGGGTACCCCACAACACGGCACATGATGAGGCACCATTTAATAACTGTAGGACAGACATATGGAGAGCACTCAGAGAAAAATACCCGGATATGTCAGACATGAGTGTGACCATGACGCACAAAATGGGGATGACGAAGACTCTGTTGCATACATTCAGGAGATTTAAGAACGTTGGTGTCTTGAAACTCGTGAACCATGGGACAAAACTATCTATTTTTACCATATAATATGTCATGTCTTACCTGCACCAGTACAGAGCGTATTGAAAAGGTTAGTGGGAATGGAAGTGAAACCATGGCCAGAGATTCAATTGATTATAGTCCACCATTGTCGATTAATGTAAGAAAAAGCCATAAAGAAATGTGAAGATAGAAAGCTGGAGGAAGCAAAGTTAATTCCAAAACAATTGTCAAAATTCGCCATAGAAGGGGCAGTGTCAATGAGCTGAGAGGGAGGGCATGTGCCAGAGACACAGCAGGTACAGCCCTCGGATGGAGGGAACTTTGCAGGGAGAGGAGAATATAACTATTGGCCACGTGGAAGAGGAGGTGGCCTAGAGGCAGGGGATTTTGGCCTCAACCACCACAGGGAGGTGGATTTAACGAGGTACCGGCCAGGATCAGAGGACAATCACACCAATGCTGGTCATGCAGGACATATGGACCGAGCTTGCAGAAGTCGGGGAAACGCAACACAATTGGCAAGGACAGAGTGTAGGGACAGTATATCCTCGACCGTATCGTGCGGAAGCACCTGAATATTATTCCCAGGATCTCACACAGTTTAGTTTATTTATAACGCGCACCGAACCCTGGGGTAACTGGGTGCAGACAGTATCTGACATTTGCATCACAGATACAACCTGTCCCTCAGGGAGGGCCAATGCAAGCACAACCAGTATCAGTACAACATGCTCCCACGCAGACACAACAAGCACAGAGGCAACTGCAAGCACCCACACAGCAAAATGTAATGAAGACATGGAACGCAAATGCAGGGCCCCCAACGACAACTCCCAGACTAGAAAGTAGAGTGACCGTGGTGGGAGGGATCCCGTTTACCGGCACAGGGATGAATTTGTAACCACAATAGGACAGCCCACAGCGAGATTTGATGTGACCCATCCTATAAATTACACCAGGCCCACATGAGGAACCACGGGTCGAGGTAACCATAGGTGACTAGACGTTTTCCTTTCTTGTTGATATGGGAGCGACTAAATCCTGCGTCAGGGAGGGGAAGTATCCAATGTCAGGCATTGCCATGAAAGCAAAGGGTTTTTCTGGGGCAACTAGTTTGGTTACGTTCACGGATGATTTACCTATTCATATAGGAGAGCATGACCTCTCCATGCCACTATTATATTCCCGAAAGGCACCAGTCAACTTCTTAGGGAGAGATTTGATGAGCCGACTTAACATGACCATATCTTTTACTGACCAAGGAATAATATGTTCAACCCCAGGGATCTACTTTGCAAACGTATGTATATATTGGCTTTTTGTGGCCAGCAAGTTCAAAGGGGGGGGGTACACCTAGACCCCTAAGTATTCTTCTATGGGGTGCAAGTGTTGATCGCATGGCTCTCTGGAATAGAAGGCAGATACTTCTGTCTACCTTCAGCATTTTTATTCAGACCTGAAATACCAACTGATGCGGAAGAAGGTTAAGTGATTCCTATTGATATAGACAGAGCCATAGTGAAAGAAGGATGGGTGATTCTCCATGGAATGGATGATGACGGAAGAGCATTGAGAACAGTGCTAGCGTTTGATGAGGGAAGTATTTGGACAGACAAAGAACTGCTTCCAGACGAAGACACAAATGATGAGGTAGTGTTTTTTTTTAAGCCTTACCTACTGGATTAAAATTGAGAACACGGAAGTGCCACAGAAGGTGTTCTTAATGAAAAAGAAACCATTGTTCTTCCAGGAAGATTTGGCACACATACCAAGCGTACTATGGGCAAGCAGTTCATATGACGTTGGCCTGTTGAAAGGAGCAGGTGCAGTGAAAATCAAACTAAAGCCAGGTGCAATTTTGCCACGAGTAAAGCAGTACCCCATGTCCAGGGAAGCAGATGAGCGCATTTAAGGACACAATCTCCACTTTAGTGCAGCAAGGGATATTGGTGACATCAGACTCCGCAAGTAACACAGTGGTGTACCCAGTGAAGAAAACGAGAGGGGTGGGGGGGGGGGGGGCTTGGAGATTTATTCAGGACTTGTGCCCCCTATACTATATTGTTGAAGCTGAAATTCCATTGGTTCCAAATTCAGCTACAATATTATGTAACATCGCATGCAAAGCCAAAGACTTTACAGTTGTTGATTTAAAAAACGCATTCTTTTCAATTCCACTTCACACAGATTCACAAGATTTAACTTCCTTTTCATATAGAAATACCAATTTAGGCAATGTGCAACTCGATAGTACAGTGATACAATATGTTGATGACATTTTGGTGTGTAGCAAGACAGAGGAACAGTGCAGAAGTGACTCAAACGTGATGACCGTGTTGGCAGAGAAAGGGTACAAAGTAGACAAAGAAATACTACAATATTGTCAAGAAGAAGTGTTGTATATTGGACAATTGATGTCCCAGGAGGGGAGGAAGGTAACTGCTGAAAGAGCGGAAGCCATTATGAAGACAGCTAGACCAAAAACAAACAATGAGAGATGCAACCGTTTCCAGGTCTGTGTAACTATTGCAGGGCATGTGTTTTTGACTACAGCACGCATAATAGACCCTCTTCAAAGGGCTGAAGGATAACAGGGAAATAGCCTCGACAGGCGAGATGACAGAAGAATTTGAGGAGCTGATAATGGCAATATGCACTGCACCAGTTTTAGGGATCCCCGACTACAGTGCAGAATTCTACCTATTATCACACTCGAATGGGGTGATAATGACAGCAGTGCTCACACAAAAGACTACCATAGGGCACAATCCATTGGCATTCTACAGTGGGATCCTGGATCCCGCTATGTGAGGCCATTATCCCAGTGACCAATCATTGGCTACAGCAGCATTTGCAATTAAGTCAATATTTCAATGGGATGTTCAGTCACATTATATGTGGAACATGCCCCGTTTGCCATTCTTGAAAAGCCTAGAAGCACATTGACCACACAAACAGCATCTGAATGTGAAGTGATTATCTCAACACTAAAGATTAAAATTGTTAGATGTAGGTTGCACAGTCGCAAGATGGCCGTTTAATCTGTTAGCTCCGTTCCTCGATAGAAAATCCTGCCAAAATATCTGAAATCGCGCCACCTACAACCCATGAGAACATACTTTTGGATGATTGATGTAACTGAGCATATATGGGCCGAATATGGACTAAAATCCGCCATCGTAGCCAGAGATGCCTGCCCTACAAAGGAGAGCGGTTTTGGCACAGATGAGCAAAAAGCTGGCGGGGGAGGTGCCTCCATTCACTCCGGCAGCATAGAAGCAAGCTACAACAGCCGAGAGGAGCCGCAGCTCTGCCTCACATTGGCCGCTACACTGAAGGCGAGAATCACCTGAAGACATCCAGTTAATGCTAGCAGAATGGGTGAATATATGATCCGTAACTGAAACCAACACACAGCAGTAGCGAGCAAGCATACTACGCCCGGACTCCTCGGAGGCGGCGGACGAGGCTGAGCCCGATCAGCTGGTGCACCCCCAAACCCCGCAGCAGCCGGGGAAGACCGGCATCTCCCGACTCCGGGTTCTAGAAGCTCGAGGAACGGGCCGACAGCCAGCATCAACGCTGCAGCATTGCAGCGGCGGACAAGCCGGGGGAACCCTGACAGGGAACCGGAGGCATCGCTGAGAAGGCGGATACAATCACTGCCGCTCGCAGGAGAACACATCTACTTGCCCCTCACAGCAGCTGAGCCAGAGTATCCAGGCACGTCGAATCTGGAAGCTGAGCCGCGCATCACCCATGACCCGGGCGCTGATCGGAGCTCCCTGATCGTCAGAACAAAGTAGGACCATCCAATATGCTCCTGCCCAATGGTCCGGCAGACCACACGCCCGGGAGCTCTGTCCCCACACTGCCATACATGAGTGGCTGCCGGGCTTCTCAGCAGATCCTGGTACACGCGCCCCGCCCGGCATTCAGCTGCAATTAGTTCACTCAGGAGCGATCCCTGATCCTCCAGCCCTGAAATCAGCACAATCCATAAACTGGGGCCACAAACAGTACAGCACCAGATCCCTCGGCTCTAACACACTGGATCAACATATACTGCACGCGTACCTTAAAACTGACGTAACTGCACCACGGCAGAGGGGCCACAATTAACATCTTGTGTCACCTATCATATTGATATGGACAGAGTGCCCCACGGCACAGGTGTTCGACCTACGATCCTGTACTCTAAATGGTAACTCAATGTAAACAGCGCACCAAGCCTGCATGGTGATCCTAGCACTGGGAATAAGAGGGCTGCCGAATAACGTGCCACAGGGAACGGCACTACAACAATCATCCTACAGATAACCTCCATATCAGAGGCAAATACCCCACAGCCCCTAGATTGTAAGGCCCACCAAACACCACAACAGCATCCCAGGACACTCTTTGACCGCCATCATGACCAAGGGGGGCCAGAAGAAAAAAGGCCCAATGGACTCCTGCACAGGTCCGAGACCAGGAACAGTTGAGCCCCTCCATCCCCCAGCAACTCACAACTACAACCACCTGAGGAAATCTCTAGAGACGACTATTTGTTACAAACTATGCAGAATGGGTTCCTTGCAATCAACATGAAACTAGAGGATGTTGTGGACACAATCAGATCGCTGAAAGCAAGAGTAGAAAAGGAAAGCGGCCGTATTACAGAAGCAGAAGGGCACATTAGCACAAACGAAGAAAACATAACATGCCACGACCGTACTCTGAACACAATGCAGACAGAACTAAAGAAGGTGATTAATAAATGTGAAGATTTAGAATCAAGGTCCCGGCGAAATAATATTAGGGTGGTCGGGGTCCCGGAAACAGCAACGAAAGGCCCCATGGAACCCTTCATGGAGAATCTCCTTAGAACTCTCTTTGACTCTGCAGGGTTCTTGCCATAATTTCTGGTTGAGAGGGCGCACCAGTCTCTCCCCCCACCCCACCCTGGCACTCCACCGGGAACAATCATTGCCAGACTTTTACAATACCGGGATAGGGACATGGTGCTTCACCTAGCCAGGGAGAAAGGTGTACTGCAATATGACTCCAGCAAAATACAAATCTATCCAAACTTTGCAGACAGCGTGCAAACGCAAAGGAGATCTTATGACACTGAAGCGCCTCCTCCGGGCTAGACAGATCCCTTACTCACTAATGTTCCTGGCCAAGCTCCGGATACAACACAATGGCAATGCATATTTCTCCGAAGACCCGGTACAGGCAGCCGGCTCCACATCCAGAGGCCGAACTGCCACGTAATATGGATGAGGAACATTTAGACGAAAATGACTGAAAGATTAATGCTATTGCACTGGACCCAGATGGCCCAACACCACGCAGAACAGGTGACGGGCGTGAATTAATTAACTGAGGAACGTTGAGCTGACAACATGACCCCAAAGGGTGTGCCCAATAGTTCACTGAGGTTACATCATCAAGTTGGGGAAGATGGTGCAGGAGCGGGGGAGGGGAAAGAGGAATACAAGCGGGAATGAGAAATGTTTATGTTCAGGTTGACTTGACCACAGTTAGCATAGCAGTCAAGGGAAGGAAAGTTTGGAAACGTTAAGCACCATACACAGAGCTTGTCGGGCTACAGCGACAAGGGAATACGGAAAACAAGCATCTGCTAGTACAACATTGCAATCCAGCTGAAACTGATTTCCTGGAACATCAGAGGGCTATATAATCCCATTAAGGCGAGGAAGATCGGGGCCTACCTCGATCGTCATGCCCCCAACACTGTCATGCTTCAGGAGATGCATGCACTAGAATCCACACACAAGCAAACGGCTTACAAATGGGAAAAGAACAGGTTTTACACTAATTATTCATCTCAAGCAAGGAGCGTGATAACACTACATAAGAACACCGCCTTCAGAATGGGCACTACCAACATAGACCCAGAAGGCAGATATGTGATAGTGTCAGGCACAATCAACAATAAACCGATCAACTTGATGAACTCCTATGCTCCCAACTCGGATGACACGATTTTTAACGTTAAGATCGCAACACTGATCGGTCTTTCGAGGCCCTGTATCGACTGAAATCGCTACACTGGCTCCCTGTGGCTGCGAGGATTAAGTTCAAAACCCTCTGCATTGTCCACAAGGCCTTCTGGGGCCTTGGGCCGAAATACCTTCAAGTGTCTCTTCCTAAATATCTTCCTTCTCGAGCTCTTCGCTCTTCCTCCTCCAACTCCCTTAGGGTCAGCCGCTTCTCCAAGCAACGAGTTAGGGGGAGATCTCTCTCCGCAGCAGGGGCCTCCCTCTGGAACAGACTTACTGCCTCCCTGAAACTTGAGGAGAACCATCTATGGTTCCGGAAGCACCTCAAAACCTTCCTCTTTGCTTCTGCTTTCTCTCCCCCTATCCCCTGCTAAATCACTGTAACTGTACTGAATCAGCAACTGGGCCACTCACCAATTTCGGTCCTTGGCCCAGCCACTCTCCCCTGCACTGCCGGACTGTCTCTGTATCCCTACAGCCCCCTTTCCCAGCACTTGTCTGCACTTATCCTGCACTTGCCACCAGCTGGCCCTCATTATTTATCTTGTATTTTACTAATCACTTTGTACTGCACTTCCCCTCTCCCTTTCCCCCCTGCACTTTTCCCGTCCCCTTACCCCTGCACTTGCGCGATCTGAATGACACCTGGCCCATTAGGATCGTTTGTCTGTCTCCCCTGTTCCCCCCTCCCTGCCTCGTCGTGCCTTTGTCACATCCCGTTCTTGTTGGAAATTGCCATGGCATTTATATGAGCGCTCTTCAACACACAGAACCCGTTAAAAAACTACAATTCCCATCTTCCTGCTACGTTGGTCACCTGACACGCACGCACCACGTTGCCGTGTCTTCTGAAGACCGTATTTAGTACTGTCTGTTCGAGTGCCCAGCGCTCCTAAACTGTGTTAGTTTCGAGCGTTGTTTCCTGACTCCTGTTTAATCCTGAATCCTGTGCTAACTCCAAACCTTCGCCCCTGCCTTCTCTTCCGTTTTCCAACGCCCGCCCCTCTTCAACTGATTTCCCCGGAATCCTTGAACTCGGCTTGCATCTCGACCTCCACTTGCTAAAGTCCTTTGGCTGTGACGCTTAATATACTCGAACACGAAAATAAAGGAACTAGCGTGAAGTAACGCTTATTTTCGTTGCCCTTCATTTCGTTTACTTCAGTTCATTCTTTTTTGACACTGTTTATTTTGGACGCTTTGCGGAATCTACAATTGGATTGCTTTGGACATTTTGGGACGCTTTGCTGAATTTGATTTGGATCACTTTAGGATATTCTTTGGGACGCTTTGCTGAGTCTATTTCGGAACACTGTGGATTTTGATTTGGAACGCTTTGCTGACTCTACTTTGGAACCTTGTGGCTATCTTCTTGGGACGCTTTGCAGCACTGAAGTCCTGAGACACTGGTGTACTCCTCCTTCACCGTTGATATAAGAATCCCCCTTTGTGTCCATTACTAGTAGGTTACTGGTACATTTTGCTACGGAACAGGTAAGAGTGGGTACTTGGGGGGTGTTGTTTGCTGTTGATTCGGCAATACCTGGCTGCATTCTGAACGTCTGCTCTGTTCTTCCCTCCTTTAGCTCTGCTGAGTCTGCTCCTGCCTTTTCACTCAAGCCCTCAGCCTGACAGGTGGAATAGATTCATTGTAGGCTGAGCTCTTGGGAGGGAAGTCTTTGGCATATCACGTTGGAGACTTCGTGTTCGAAGACAGAAGGTTACTTTTCCGGAACTGGGAGAGTAGCATCTGCGGCAACTGGGATACCATACCTAGGTTGTGACAGATTTAGGAGCCTCAATTGAAAACCGTCTCTCGGTTATGGAGGCTGCCTCAGACCCAATTGGCAGCCCTCATGCAGGCTTTTTCTGCTCTTCATACCGATATGGCATCAGCACATGCGACATTACATCAACGCATGGATGTTTTACAGAGCTTTGTGCAGCCCTTACCCCATGACGAGGAATTCGGTGACGCCGCGGCTGCGGCGCCTCCTCCTGTACCACCTCCGGCTCCAGTTCCTGTAGTCCTCCCTGGGCCATTCCCTTTGGCCCCGCCAGAACGCTTTTTGGGTGATCCCAAAACGTACCGGACCTTTGTGAACCAATGTCGCCTTCATTTTCTTTGTCGTCCCTTGGCATTTCCAGATGCTACTACAAAGGCGGCATTTGTTCTTTCCCATCTGGGTGGCACTGCTGCAGCATGGGCTAATCCATTGCTAGAAGCAGATGACCCGGCTCTGTATGATTTCGATAGATTGATCCAAGCCATGAACAGTGTGTTTGATATGAGATATAAAGCACAGTCCTCGGATCTGGAATTCTTGGCTATCAGTCAAGGCAAATCGGATCTCTTGACTTATCTTGCCCGTTTTAATCAATTGGCGGCTGAAACCACATGGCCAGAACAGAAGAAATCGGCTGTGTTTTATAAAGGTCTGTCAGATGACCTGAAAGATGCCCTATCAGTGGTACCTGCTCTTCCTTCTGGCTTTCCTGAATTGCTAGACTTAGTATTACAAGTCGATGCTCGACTCCGGCAAAGACGAGGCGAACGTCGCTATCCCGATATTCGCAACACCCCTCGATCAGATGGAAGTACCCCTGTTTCCCAGGGGGAAGTTGAACCTATGCAAATCGGGGCGATTAGGGGTCCATTGTCCAAAACTGAACGGGAAAGGCGGGTGGTGAATAATCTATGTTTCTATTGTGGACAGTCAGGCCATTACATCCGTCTGTGTCCTAAAAGACCCGCTAAGTCGTCGGGAAACACCAGGACTCGCCCTTGAACCGGGCCTTCCGGACGAGTCAAATGATCCCAGGCCCGGGGGAGTGTTTTCCGTCTTCGCATGTTTACCTTGCCATGTCCTTTGCTGCTCCCGGCGTCATTACCTTTTCCAATCCGGTAATGATAGACTCAGGGGCTAGCGGGAATTATATGGATCTTAAGTTGGCCAAACGTTACGGGCTACCTATATTACCTAAAGAAAGACCTGAGGAAATACATGCGGTAGATGGTTCACGTTTAATATCCGGACATGTGACGGATCAAACAGGGCCACTACAAATGTCTACATTACAAGGACATTCGGAATCCATCACTTTCGACCTTATCACGGCCCCTCAATTCGGCATCATTCTGGGGCTTTCTTGGTTGCAAAGTCACAATCCTGTAATTGACTGGGTTGAACAAACCGTACGGTTCTCTTCCTCTTTTTGTATACAGAGGTGCTTTACGTCCCGTAATGTAGCGGTATTGTCCCCTTGTTTGGCGATGGTAGATTGCCTCCCTTCTATCAATGCCACGTCATCTAACCCCGTTTCGGTCCTCCCTTTGGAATACCAGGAATTTTCTGATGTGTTTAACAAAGGTCTTTCGGAAAAACTGCCCCCACACAGATGCTATGACTGCCCCATCGACCTGATACCTGGAGCAGCAATTCCTCAAGGTCGAATCTACTCCCTTACTCAGAAGGAGGAAGAACATCTACGGAGCTATATTGACAACGCCTTACGTTTTGGACACATACGTCCGTCCCGTTCACCAGCGGCCTCCCCAATATTTTTTGTGCCAAAGAAAGAAGGGGATCTGCGCCCCTGTGTTGACTACCGCGCCCTTAATAAAGTCACGGTGAAGAACCAGTATCCGTTGCCACTTATTACTGAGCTCCTCGATAAAATGACCTCCTCCACTATCTTCACCAAGTTGGACTTGCGGGGAGCATACAATTTGGTGAGGATGCGAAAGGGAGATGAGTGGAAGACTGCCTTTAAGTCAAAATATGGGCTTTATGAATATTGTGTGATGCCCTTTGGGCTTTGTAATGCCCCGGCGACATTCCAGCATTTTGTAAATGACATCCTCAGGGATATGCTGGATTGCTATGTTGTTGTCTATTTGGACGACATTCTAATCTTTTCAGACACTTTGCCCCAATATATACAGCATGTGCGCTCTGTTTTACTTCGTCTAAGGGAATACTCTCTCTTTGCAAAACTGGAGAAGTGTGTGTTCCATGCATCATCTGTAGAGTTTTTGGGGTTTCAGATTTCCCAAAAAGGAGTACTCATGTGTACCTCCAAGGTTCGGGCAGTTTTGGATTGGCCCGTTCCGAGCTCAGTAAAAGCTCTTCAATCCTTCTTGGGTTTTGCCAATTTTTATAAGCGTTTCATTGCCTCATTTTCTGAAATAGTAGCCCCATTAACTCGATTGACTAGTCCTAATGTTCCTTTTTTGTGGGATGAAGAAGCGCAAACGGCATTCCGGAACCTGAAGGACGCATTTACCACCGCTCCTGTATTACAGCACCCAAATCCAGCTCTCCCATTCATCGTGGAAACGGATGCTTCAGCCATTGCAGTAGGGGCCATCCTTTCGCAGGTTTGCCTCGCTACTCAAGGCCTACACCCAGTAGCTTTCCACTCTCGAAAACTTACCCCAGCTGAACGTAATTATACGATTATGGAAAGAGAACTCCTTGCAATCAAGGTGGCGTTCAAGGAGTGGAGGCATCATCTCTTAGGCGCAAGACACCCGACAACTGTGTATACAGATCATCGAAATCTTCAGGCCTTGTCGCACGTGAAATGCACCAACGCCAGACAGATACGTTGGCATTTGTTTTTTACCATGTTTGATTTCACGGTGACATATCGCCCTGGTCCATTACATGGAAAGGCAGATGCCCTATCCCGCATTGGTACTGACACGGAAACTGTCAAACATTCCACCCCGGTATTACCATCAGGGGCTGTTATATGTGTTTGTTCTGTCTCTCCCACAATTGTAGTCAGTTTACGAAGATGGGCCAAGGATCATGTTTCTGTCATGAAGGAAATGGACGCTGAACTGATCTCCGGACTTCCTTACGTTAAAGGTCTGCTATACCTACCTGACAACCAAACCAGACGGAAGGCCCTTGAATGGTCCCATGACCTCCCGTTAGCAGCCCATCCTGGCCAGGCAAAAACCTACGATCTTTTGCACCGTTGGTGCTGGTGGCCTGGAATGAAGAAAGATACCGAACAATACGTCCGTAGGTGTGCCGTTTGTACACAATGCAAAAGACCACCTGGTAAACCTGTTGGTCTTCTAATGTGTATGCCTTTACCACCGCACCCATGGCACACGGTGACCCTGGATTTTGTGGTAGAACTCCCCTGTATCGGGGGTATGTCCACAATTCTTGTGGTAGTGGACGTCTTTACCAAGATGGCTCGGTTCATACCGTGTTCGGGAATACCAACTGCTCCCACATTAGCTAACTTATTCTTTGACCATGTGGTACGCTTTTTTGGTCTACCTACGATTCTAATTTCCGACCGGGGGTCTCAGTTTACCTCGCGCTTTTGGCGCGTTCTCACTTCCTCATTGGGTGTTGATGCCCGCTTGTCCTCGGCCTACCACCCCCAAACGGACGGCCAGACTGAACGTACCAATGGCACCATGGAACAGTTTCTTCGATGTCTGTGTCTACAGCATCAATCAAATTGGCTGTCGGTTTTAGGTGCCGCGGAATTTGCCTATAACAACTCCCTGCACTCATCGGTTGGCTGTTCTCCGTTCTATGCATTATATGGGTTGCATCCAAGGACCCTTCCACCTGTTTTGCCTTCCCTACGGCAAGTTCCTGCAGTCAATGCAGTTAGGGATTCATTGGTTGCCATCCGTAAATCTGTATTGGCACATCTACAAGCTGCACAACATCGCACCAAGATACAGGCGGACAAGCGGCGTGCTCCGGCTCCTCCTTATTCCTGTGGGGACCGTGTATGGCTCTCAACAAAGCACCTGGCCATTCGGGGTAAACGGAAGCTTTTACCATGTTTTGTGGGCCCTTACACGATCCTGCGGTGTCTCAACCCCGTTGCTGTTCGTCTGGACATCCCAGCACATTGGAGAGTGCACCCGATCTTTCATGTTTCCTTGCTTCGGCCATTTGTACCTGGCACCCGATTGCCTCCCATCCCGGCCCCACTTACCGTCCGTGGTGAGGAGGAATACGAGGTGCGTGCCATTCTGGACACCCGCCTCTGTCGTGGGGTTCGGTCCTATTTGGTTGACTGGGTGGGGTATGGCCCAGAGGACAGGTCCTGGGAGCCAGCCTCTAATCTGAGTGCACCCCGTTTGTTGCGTGCTTTCTGGTTACATCGCTTGCGTGGGCACAGGAGTAATCACCCTTTGTGGAGGGGTACTGTCACATCCCGTTCTTGTTGGAAATTGCCATGGCATTTATATGAGCGCTCTTCAACACACAGAACCCGTTAAAAAACTACAATTCCCATCTTCCTGCTACGTTGGTCACCTGACACGCACGCACCACGTTGCCGTGTCTTCTGAAGACCGTATTTAGTACTGTCTGTTCGAGTGCCCAGCGCTCCTAAACTGTGTTAGTTTCGAGCGTTGTTTCCTGACTCCTGTTTAATCCTGAATCCTGTGCTAACTCCAAACCTTCGCCCCTGCCTTCTCTTCCGTTTTCCAACGCCCGCCCCTCTTCAACTGATTTCCCCGGAATCCTTGAACTCGGCTTGCATCTCGACCTCCACTTGCTAAAGTCCTTTGGCTGTGACGCTTAATATACTCGAACACGAAAATAAAGGAACTAGCGTGAAGTAACGCTTATTTTCGTTGCCCTTCATTTCGTTTACTTCAGTTCATTCTTTTTTGACACTGTTTATTTTGGACGCTTTGCGGAATCTACAATTGGATTGCTTTGGACATTTTGGGACGCTTTGCTGAATTTGATTTGGATCACTTTAGGATATTCTTTGGGACGCTTTGCTGAGTCTATTTCGGAACACTGTGGATTTTGATTTGGAACGCTTTGCTGACTCTACTTTGGAACCTTGTGGCTATCTTCTTGGGACGCTTTGCAGCACTGAAGTCCTGAGACACTGGTGTACTCCTCCTTCACCGTTGATATAAGAATCCCCCTTTGTGTCCATTACTAGTAGGTTACTGGTACATTTTGCTACGGAACAGGTAAGAGTGGGTACTTGGGGGGTGTTGTTTGCTGTTGATTCGGCAATACCTGGCTGCATTCTGAACGTCTGCTCTGTTCTTCCCTCCTTTAGCTCTGCTGAGTCTGCTCCTGCCTTTTCACTCAAGCCCTCAGCCTGACAGGTGGAATAGATTCATTGTAGGCTGAGCTCTTGGGAGGGAAGTCTTTGGCATATCACGTTGGAGACTTCGTGTTCGAAGACAGAAGGTTACTTTTCCGGAACTGGGAGAGTAGCATCTGCGGCAACTGGGATACCATACCTAGGTTGTGACAGCCTTGAAACACTTGTGTATAGGCGCGCTGCAAATGCCATATCATATTGTATCCCAGACGTCCCTATAATCTTGGCGGAGATTTCAATACAATACTGGACCCAGCCATAGACATATCAAGTGTGAAACATAGGAACAGGACCAAAGCTGCGAGCGCAATTCTTCAGATAATGAAACAATATCGTCTAATGGACATCTGGAGGGCAGCACACCCGTCACTGAAGGAATATACATACTATTCTTTTGTGCATGATGCCCACTCCCGAATTGATTTCGGGCTAGTCTTAGAGTCATGGGCCATGGGGAAATGTCAACCTACAATCTTACCACGTACATGGTCAGACCACTCGAGGATAGTCCTGGTTATAACTTGAGATAAAGCAAATACACCCAGACCCATATGGAGAATGCCCCCGTCCGCACTACTTGACAGCTCCTATGCAGAAACTCTAAGGATAGATATTGACACATTCTTCTCCGAAAACAAAAACTCAGTACCCAAGTTCAGCACAGTCTGGGAAACGTTTAAGGTGTGGCTACGCGGCATAATGATGGTCAGAACAACAGGAACCCTAAAGTCTATAAAAGCGGACCTACGAGAAACAGAAGCGGATCTGAGGAAACTCGAAAATGAATAGAGCAACACACACAACAAGGCATTGCTAGGTATCATAAAGGGCAACGGGCAAAAGTTTTGCGACCTAGAAGAAAGAGAAACCTGATTCAATTATAAGAAAATCCAGGCAAGGCGCTACGGTGATGCAGAGCGCCCTGGTAGGCTGTTGGCTGGTCTGATCAATGGGGAACCCGACACACAGTAGATCAGTGGAATCACCAGACCTGATGGCCACGCAACCATCCAACATGAGGAAATAAACAAACTGTTTCAAGAGTACTACCGAACACTATTTTCTAAGAAAGACAAAGTCACGATGGAAGAAGTGAAAGACTACTTGGCACAAACTAAACTCCCTATTCTGGATGATACGTCCAGGGCCAAGCTGAATAGCCCAATAACGATAGATGAGATCACCAAGGTCATTACTTAACTGGCATCAAGCAAGGCCCCCAGTCCCCATGGGTTAGGCATTGAACTCTACAAAATTACAAAGACATTCTTGCCCCCAAACTGCTTAAGGTATGGGAAGAAGCGTGCGAAGCTGGCAGTCTGCCCCCTCCTTAACAGAAGCAGTGATAACAGTACTGGCCAAACCGGGAAGCCTACCGACGAGATGGCCCCATACTGCCCGCTATCCTTAATCAACTCTGACGCAAAGGTCTTTGCCAAAGCCCTGCCCAACAGATTATTACCGCACATGCCTGACCTGGTGCACCCGGATCAGTCGGGATTTATACCAGGGCGATCCACGGCCCTGAACCTCAGACGACTACTAGGCACCAGAGCCCAGATCAACCCTGATCACCCCGAAGCAGCAATGATAATGGATGCGGAAAAAGCCTTTGACTCTATCTCATGGAACTTTCCATTTGGACTCCTGAGACGCATGGGACTAGGGGAAGACTTTTGTAAATTCGTGAAACTGCTCTATACAGAACCAGGGTCCACACCAACCAAAACCATTCAAAAGTAATAAAGCTGGCTAGAGGCACTAGGCAGGGCTGCCCATTCTCCCCAGTTTTATTCGCTCTAACCATCGAACCCTTTGCGAGCAGGATTCGGCAACACCACGGACATAGGGGCATTCACATACAAGGACCCCCGCGAATCATATCCCTATATGCAGATGACACCCTCCTATACCTAAAACATCCTGAGGAAAACAAACCACCTGTCCTAGAGGAGGTCAAGCTATTCACCCTGCATTCCAGATACAAAATTAACAATAGGAAATCAGAACTGCTCGCCCTCACTGACAGTTGAGATGGTTCTATCCAAGACGTGAGATTGGCATTTCAATACACTCTGTTCACAGAATTCAAATGCAATTGATTGTATGCCCTCAGCCTGATGCGAATGGATGCAGACTAGGATTTGTTCTGTGCTGTAACAATGTTGCTCCACGTTCTAAGTCCCTTTAGACACGGCCTGCAGAGATTGTCGGTTGCTTGGCAACCTCTGTCATAGTGAAACAATCTCCAAGCCTCCGGGCCAACACGCACAGCCGCTGGGCGTCACTGGGACACGCCCCCCTTCAGCTGGAGGCGTTGCGTGCTGACGCTTCTCAGGCAAGGTATGGGGCCTCGCGCTCATCAGCTTGATGGGCGCGAGCCCAAACCGGCTGCTCCTCCCCACCTGCTTCACACTCGTACAGCGCGCCTCCTGACCTTTGCACCGGGTGGGGGCCGTGGTGCCTGCTGCCCTGTCCTTGTAGTGCCGTCTGTTTCGGTGTCCCCTCGTCAAGCGAGTGGGGGCAGGCAGGTGGCATCCTTCCCTCACGAACTCTGTGAGCGGAATCACGAGAGGCCGCACACCCTCGCCGCTACCAACAGCGTCTCCGGCACCCAGAGATCCTCTGTAGTTAAGTAAAGATTTATTCAGTCAAGAGTGGACAGGCAGCAAGCACTGCCACTAGTAAACAGCCATCTTACCAACTGGTTTCAGAACCAGGAGTTCTAGAACCAGGACCAGAAAGCAACAAGCTACGTACCTAAGAACACAGTAAAATCCTTTAGACATAACACACAGTCAACCAGTTTGTTAGTCACCCATCCCAAAACCATGCATAGGAGGCAAACACATAGGTAGCAGACTCCTACACTTCTCCCCCCGAAAGTAATGATAGTGGAAGGCCATTTGGCGTCTTGAAACACCATTTGCAGTATAGGCGCAGTATAAATAACCAATAAATAAATCAAATAAAAATTCCAACAAACACAAAAACAGCAGATTAACAGAGACTCATGTAGAAGACACAGCAAACACTCCCACGGCACTTCCCAAGGGCAGGATGAGAAGCATCTCAAGGCAATGTAGACACAATAACTCCCACTGAGCAATACCAAAACAACAAGGACGAAATAAGATTCAAAGGAGTGAGCAAAAATCCTAAACAAGCTGTACCACCACTGAGGATGGTCAAAACTGGCAGAATCCACGCTGGGCCTGCCACACCAGGAAACCAGCCACAAACAAGCCATACCGAGTCGGCCACACTTGAGACCAAACACACACAGCCACCTTGAGCAGCCACCCAGATTACACCCAAAAACTAAGCACATTGGGTCACGACCCTCAAACTTCATGTGTCCACTCGTGTGGGACACTTAAGAACAATACCAACAATCACCCCCCCAGCCCCTTTTCTATTTTTCTTGTGCGCTGGTTCACTCTAATAATAAACATAATCTCCCTTTGTTTCTCATTCATCCCTCCACCATTGGAGATGGCTTCCATGTAGAGGTGACAAATGAGTGCTGAAGGCCGAGTTTGTTACCTCCTGCTTGAGGTGTGGCTTCTATGTCTGTCTGCCGAGGAGCAGGTGGTGGCTGTATGTTGAGCGCAGTTGTCCTTTTCTTGGGCTTTATGGCTTACTACGTTTCTCTTTGCATGTGTCACCTTCTGGCAGTTCCTTTCTTTGCTTCTTTTTCCTTTTCCCTCAATGGCTTTAGCCTTCCTCTGGCAGAGCGCACCAGGGTTGGCACATGGAAGGTTTCCCTAGTTTAAGTAGATCCTGGATGGTAAACGTTCACTAGCTTGAGGCTCTCATCTGTCTGTTACGGGGCAGGCAAAGACTGCTTACAATAGAAGTCGTCTGTGTCGTCTGGCATGTTGGCTGGGGTTTGGTTTTGCTTTTGGTGTTCTGCCGCAGTGGACACTTGAGGTTTGGGGTGGCAGCCATTTGTGCTTGGTTCCTGGGCTTTGCTGGGGTGGCAGCTTGAAGCGTCTGTATTTGTTCTCAAGTGGTGGCGATTTAGGATGGTCTGTTTTGTGGTTGTCTTCCTCAGTGTCGTAGGCTCAACGTGGATTCTATCAGTTGTCACGTTTTGACCTACTTGCGTGTCGGTGCATTTTAGGATGTTTTCCACTGACTTCCTTCTGACTTGTTCTCTTGCTATTACTTAGGTGTGTTTCTTTTGCCTTGCGTTTTCATCCCTTTCGTGGTCAGTGGTGTGGGCGCGTGTCTGCTACATGAGTCTCTGAATGGCTGCTGCATTAGTGCCTGTCGGAATGACGTACCCAGTTTTCAACCCGAAAAGAATAGAAAAGCCAAGTCTCCCTCCTGTACCTGTAATACCTGCCAAATAAAAGACTTACCTAAATCCATGGACTCGGACCTCCTTCATGTGTGGACCCACCTTATCAGTGGGATGTCCACACACGAAGGATTTCGGAGTCCGTGGACTGAAGTAAGCCTTTTTTGACAGCTAAATGAGGGAGAGCCACCGTTGCTCACCACCCAACTAATCTCCAACTGTTACTGATGGAACACAACATTTCACACGCATCGAAACTCAGTTACACAACATACAGTCGGAAGATGCTAGTATAGTCCTGATTTCAATTGTGCATTCTGGAATTTGTAGTCCTGGGTTTATAATAGTGTTATCCGGCACTATAAAGCCCCACAGTGTAAAGTTCAAAACAGGACTGTACTGGCATCTCCCGAATGGAATGTGGCATGCTTGCTAGTCACTCAAGTCCAACAACATTCATACAGGCACACGTGTAGCACGCTCCCACGATGAGCATCAGACTGGAAGAAAGCAGCAGGGCTGTATCATGGCTCCGATATTGATCAGATACTAGACCAATAGACCTCCTTACAGAAACGAAGACTTTTAAAATAGAAGATTTTGTACGTTGCATGTCATAGTGGTCTCGCACAGGCAGTGGTGTCCGTGACGGGTTCGCCACACATATGACCCTCCAGCTCGTGATCAAAAGTTGTCATTTATGTTCCAGTTTATTCATCAAGAAGATAGATAACGATCTTAGTATCAGTTTAGTGCACCCTCTTCATTCAGCGCCTACTCACCCCCGTTGGTAGGTTCTTCACTATAAGGCGAGACATGTTGCTTTACTCCGGCAAAAGTCTTTCCCTCCTACTTCATAACATTACGGTAGCAACACATGTGTAGCCACTAGTTCCTATTCGAGGAACGGACCTAACAACGTCCTTACATTACGCGGCGACACAAATGACCCGGCTAACGTGATGTACGTGCGAGTCCTAATGCGCACCGGATAACCGAGTTAGGACCAGGGCTGGCGGAGTTCCTACCGACTGTGCACACGCATACCTCCCTTTTGGGGTGGTTGTTTGTACTGTTTGGTATCCCAACCCGATCCGGTACCCCCTATCTTCGGCTGTCCTCGTAGATCGCAGACCAAAGTAGGAGAGTTCCGAGCCTCGGTATGGGGTACCAAATGTTGCAGAATACCGTCATAACGCCCTGGTTTCATGGTGTGTGCACGTTATTGGGGTAACATGCAGTCGAAGAGTATGTTGTTATGTGTTGCCATTGGCCGTGCACGTGTGCATGGAGTCAGCACATGAAGCAGGACAGGACAGAACAGGGCACAGACAATAAACGGTGCCCGTGGAGGCACAGTAAACAAAGCCCCGGTGTTATGTAATATTTGGTATCCCATACCGATTCGGTAGCTTTTCCAGTCGTATGGATACATTTTTAGGCAATTTAAATCGTTATTGGGGGTAGTACGCGCATGATTTAGGGGAGTAATTGGAAGGGAAGATGGGACAGAGAGGCTCATTCTCACAGTAGTTCTTACGTGTGTGGTTTCAGACATCAATGAGGGAGTTAACCATTGGGAACCGTTACGTTTCACTGTTCCTATACTTTTATTTGAAAAAGAAACCATTCCGGAATGGTTTTGTTTTAAAATAAAAGTACAGGAAGAAGTTGAACCTTAAACGGCAGTGCACTGAACGTACCCTTAAATGATATATGGCATTTATAACGTGCCTATACACAAGTGTTTAAACAGCAGGCACATGTGTTCAGGGGTTTGTATTGTGCGTGGTAATGGCGATGGGATTTGTGAGGAGCGGGGGCAGGCCAGTGGAGTACATAGTTCCCCAAAGCATACATGCCAACATTCCGACACACCAGGGAGGGAGATTTTGTTGGAGAAATAGGGAGATATAATTTTCCCCATAGGAATGCAATGGCGCTGGAATTATTTTAGGCAGGAGAACGTGAAAAATAGCAATATTTGTCACTGAAAAGTCGGGAGCCTCCCGCCTAAATCAGGAGGGTTGGCATGTATGCCAAAGCAATGTAATGGTGCGTGGCTACCCAGCCCGTGAGGAGGCCCGCAAAGCAGAAGAAACGAGTTGACAGGCTACATCGAGGTGGGTGTGGCCCCCCCAGCCTTCCCGGATCCTTGCACAGCCCGGAGCCGCACAGGCCGCCCCCCAACAACCTGAGCTTACTTCTGGGCAACTGCAGGAAATACACGGGACCCCAAATTTCGCCATAACCCCCCCAGGAGTGCCCATCTGGTGGCCCCAAGGTTGAGGGAGTAGGAGAATCTGTGCCCGGGGATGCACCCCGGGCCCATAGACCCTCAAGGGGTGCACCGTGCCCAAGGTGGTGGGCACATAGTGTGAGAAACCTGAAGGTATTCTTCCAAGTAGAGCCCAGGAATGCCTTAGCCAGGTGGCCAGGACACAGCCACCGCTGTTGGATCAAGTTCCTGGGGGTGGACCAGTGGGGGAGGATCACCTGGGTAGGGGAGACCAGGTTTATGCCTTGGAGGATATCCAAGGTGAGGTGCAGTGCTGTACTGAGGAGGAAGAAGAGGACGAGATCCCCGAGGCCATCATAGGTTACAATACATCTGCCTCTTCCCCACCCACGTTACATATCTCCTACTCAGATCCAATAAACTCTCTGTACACAATCCTCTAAAGTCCCAAACCCGGTTGTACCTAGAAAACACAACTCCCAGAACCTTTGTTTCACTTTTCTCCATCCGAATACTCCCCGTCCACCTCCTTCCCTTTCCTCTGATTATATTTTTTCGCACTCCCAAACTGATCAGACAAATTACTACGATTCCCACAATCCCCTTTGTTCATCTCTGGACCCCAGCTATTCCTGTGTACCACAAAAACTGTTTGTGTGAACTCCGCTCACCTGGTCTCTACGGGGACGTTGGGGCACGGTTGCAGCCCTCCCTGGAAGTGGCTCCCCTTGGTCAGGCTTCTTCCCCTGCTCCTATGTTGTGCACTGCGCTGGTCGTTGGTACTGCCCCTGTTTAGTCATAATGGCGAGCTCTCCGTCCTGCTTCTCACTGCAGGGGCACTTTTAGATAGACCGAGTTTCTTCACTGGTCCATGTGCGTGGTAGCCCAGACTGGCTGTGGCTAAACCACTTCAAGGGTAAGTGTCCTTCAATTATTATTATTATCCGTATCCTTTTGTAATGTCTTTTTCCTTGATTATTGTCCGTATCTTCTTGTAATGTCTTTCCTTTTTCGCAATAGGTGATATGAGGCCCAGCGGTAGTTGCGGTGCAAGAAGCTAGCCCCAATGGAGAAAAAGGGAGTTTGCGATGTCCCAATAGGTGGTAAGTTTGGTTCTTAGGTCAAGGAGGGCCGAAGGGACCCAGGTGGGAGGAGAGGAGAGCATGGTCTGACCAGGAGAGAGTGGTGAACAGAGGGGGAGCAAGCAAGAGGTCAGAGTGGTTGATGCCGTCCAGGGTGTGTCCAGCCGAGTGGTTTGGACCAGCGGGGAGGATGGAGAGGGAGAGAGATGCGCAGAGGTCAATGAAAAGAGTGGATGCTGAGGCAGAGGCATCCAATTGAATGTTGAAGCCACCCAAGAGGAGGAGGTTGGAGGTGGAGGAAAATTAGGAGGAGCAGAAATCAGCCCATTCAGAGAGGAACAGGATGGTAGGACCTGGAGGCTGGTAAAGTTTGTCCGTGTACAGTGCTTCCAATGACAGATGCCCCTCACTAAGGGATCCCAGAGCGAGCAGATATGGCGAAGGCTGCACGCACCCGGCAAACTTGCTAACTGTGAGCTCTTTTGAAGTAACAATGCCACCGAGACACCATGTCCTACCAAGGGAAGACGAATATCCCCCGGATAACCGTGAGTGCCTGTAAAGACTGGTAGGGGGTGTCTGTACTTCCGCTCTCTATATGGTAAAGGAGAGGCACAGAAGACCCCAGCCAAGATTCTCTATTACGGTAGCAATGGACGAGCAATCAAGGCCTAGCTTCTCACGAGGTGATGCAGGCTGGTTCTTAAGTACAGTGTAGTCCCCGAACCCCCACAAAGGAATGTCCACACACTGTATTACTGAAAACACAGTCTTTATATAATTAATATTCAAAGGTATGTACACAATCACAATAACGCACTTTGTACTCGGAAGTCAATAATGATAAATATATACAATTCTAAAGTGGTACCACTAATGTTATCAAATCTCATTCAAGTGCATCAACTGTACGGTTAAAATGTCACACAGATTAATAACAAGGAAACCAGCAATAGAGATAGGAAGGAACGCAAGATGGTTGAAACAGCAGGCAGAATACTGGCCCCGTACCCTAGACACAGTTCTGTGTGGAGATCCCCCCACCTGGGCAAACTGTAAAATAAGATATATCGCACAAGCCCAGTCCATATGTTCAATAGTCTCACTTCTTCCTATTAAGGTTTTTACCCCCCCAATGTACCTGGTGGAGTAGAGTTCTCAGACGATGCGTCGACTGATCCTTCTTGAGTGCCTCCCTTTCAGGCAGGAGCCACGGATCGTCGAGAGGTGTCGGGGAACTTGGCGTTCGGTGTCGGGGAATCAACGGCCCTTCTTGAGTGCCCTCCCTTTATGGCAGGAGTCACAGGTCGTCGAACGTCCGACGGTGAACAGGGTGAACTACGGCAGGGAAGTGGCAGCTTCATTCTTAGCAGTGCTCGTCGACGACAGAGCATTTGCGTCCTGCAAGGAAGAGGCGTGCGGGGCACCTCTGTGACGATAGTTCTGGACCGCAAAGAGATGATGAAGAACTGTGGCCCAGCAAGGGCGTTGAGTCGTCGGCGTCTCTGCAGTCTTTAGGTGGCGGGAAACCCACCGGTGGATGCTCCTCGGCACGTCAACGGTCGGGCCTTTTCCAGCGGGAGACAAGCGGATGACGATGCAGGCAAGAACATCCGATGATCAATGAAAGTTCTGAGGCAAACGGGAGCACGGCGGCTCCGGTCGGCGACGGCGGTCGCCGACAGTGACGGACAACAGTCCGAGTGCTTCTCCTTGGAGTTCCGCAGCAGTCCCCGTATCGGGGCGGCAGCCTGTCGAAGGTCTGTCTACCAGGAAGCGTTGGCAAAGATCAGCTGTGCACGATGGTCCCTCGTAGCTCGGGAAGAGGGCGCCTTACCAGGTCCTCTCTGGGTCAGTCCTTGGAAACACAGCAGCCTTCAGATTGCGAGGGAGAGCCACAGCACTCCTTCTCGTGCAGCGGGGGTTTCAAGGTCAAGCGTCAGTTACTCGTCGTAGTGGACTTCAGCTTCTGAACCCGATTCCTAGCAGTGAGATGTCCCCAGATATACTGTTGATCTCCCATTCATTCCGCTGGGTCACACTCAAGCATCCAATCACGACTACGGGCATTCATGCAGGCCGGCAGCCAATCGGGCACACGAGGTATTCAGGCCATTCACTTCTCTCCAGACACTCACAACAAGTTATGTGTATTGGGACAAGTACCGAGCCATTCAACAGTCCAGGCTGCATTCATACCGGTTTCGGGCAGGGTTGTCTCAGTCATTGTGTCAACCACCAGATACTAGACACCCACAACACAGAATGCATATTCGTCACAAACTCTATTCACCCAGGTCCCACCCACAGGAGGTACCCACAACATACATCACCAGGAAGGCTCCAGCTAGTCTGGCCGGGCCTTCACAACAACACCATATACGGCATTTCCACCCAACAGCCAGTCAGGGGGAAGGGACAGAGTCAGGGCTTTCCAGGACTTTGGGAAAACAAGGTATCGGGGAATAGAAAGCAAGAGGCCACAGGGGCCATCTTGTTATCCATCAGGAATCAACGGATCCCAATGGCAGGGCCGGGGTATCCCAAAATGGAGGGTACTCCGCGCACCTGTCAAATTCAGCATGGAGCTGCCACTAGCCCATATCCTGCTCTGCGGGACACCCACAGGAGCCCAAAACATACACTAGGGGCACAGGGTTGTACCCCCACCCATGGGTGCCATAAGGGTATCCCATGGGTCCGTTCACCAAACCAAAAGAAAGAGAGCTGCACCGCCAGAAGTCCCACATGAACTCCTGTGCAGAAAACATGACAGAACACACAATAAAAAGCAGTAAAGGACAAGGATACGGAGGCCCTGTCCCTCCGATGCATTTCCAGCATCACAGTGCCCACCCGGCCCCTGCCTCCATCCATCCCGGCAGCCCATGCCTCTCCAGACCCATGCCGCCTGCCTCTGATTTAGACACCGACTTTGTTCCGATTCCTGCTATCTCCATCCCTTCCTCCTGCCTCCATCCTTTCACCCTCCTCTCCTACCTCATCCCTTCTTTCTGCCGCCCCACCTCCCTCCTCCATGTCAACCATTCCCCCATCTCAACCCGTCACTGCTCCCATCTCCATCATGCCGCACGCCACCCTGCCCATTTTTACACCCATCATCCCTTCTGTCACTCCCTTCGTCCCATCCCTTTAATTTCTGCAACCCCTCTGCCCACAAGCCCCATCACTCCTCTTCCTCCCCATCTCTGCTCTCTTCCTCTGCCTGAACCCTTACCCCTCCTGCGCCTGCACCCCCACTTTAACGGGCTGCTGGGGTGCAGTTGCATTGCTGTGCCGTGCATGGATTCAATGCTCATCAAAAGGGGGGAGGGGTTGATGCCCCCTGGGGGCTGCTTGCAATGTTCTATGCTGAATGCCGCCCTATAAGGCACCGCTGCCACCAGCGACGTTTTATACATGTAAGGATGATTTGATAACCCCATATTTAATTTTAAAGCATACATTAAAATAAAAATGATAATTTTTGTTTTTTGCACAGCAGCCCTGTGCATGACACCCACTAGGGTGGGCGGAAGGGGTGCAGCCAAGCTGCCGGGTGACACTGTCTTGGGACAGGGTGGGTAGGAGGGCTGTTACTCTGCACTTGAAGACTGGGCTTTGGTGTGACTTTGCTCAGGGATTACTTGTGTGTCCTAGGGTTGAATTTGCGACATGCCCCTGCTGTGGGTGTGCTTGGCTGGGTGGGTGCAGTGTCCCCCTGCATTAGGCTCTGAATGTAGGCCACTGAAGATTTAGTGAGGTGTGGCAAGTTTCTCCCGGGCACCTAGGTGCCCTCCCATCCAGGAGATGCTGCATTTCCCCTCTGGAGAGCATACAGTGCGCCGGAACCCCGCACACGCCATGCTCCAGGCACTCCGTGCATTGCTCCTGTGCTCAGCATGCAGCACGTTACTGAAAACCTTTATCCTCCTGCCAAGCCCTCTCTGCAAACTATAACGACTCTCTGTGTGCTGGGTGGCCATGCCTACATAAATCCCATGACGTTCTCTTTTGTACAGCAATAGTTATACACACTGAAATGAAAACACAGAGTGCAGGAGGAATTAATAGAACTGCAATGTGTTATATCTGCCTCTGTCCTTGATATTATCCCTTGCCGGGACACTTAGATTTAACATTAGTAGGCGGAAAAGATGCTCCAATTAACACCTTTGTTTATAGCTGGGCTGGCCCATTGTCTCCCACCATTAGCGTGGTCTGAAGGAGGTTAAATGACAAAGGGGCTCCCTCAAACCTGTTCAAATGATGGAGAGCACACCAAGCCCAGGTGTGTGAGGCAGTGGTCAACACCTCACTGCCAGGTGACACATCACAATAAAGGCTCCCTTTGAAGTGCTGTGGGCCAACCTGAGGATTTCCTGTCTCACTTAATGGCTGGATCCAAGGCTTGCATTCTCTTGCACTCGGTCTGCATCTGCCTTAACAGCATTGTGGTAGGGTCCAAGTCACACCAAGAAACAAACTTGGATTTCACGAGGGCCCAGCACAGCTACACAGAGGCTTGCATATCAGCCTGAGGCATTATGTATTTATGTTAAGCTTCGCATGGCATCACTTTCTGCACAAGTTTCAGGACAAAACCCGCGAAATTTTTAGTAGCCAAATGTACCCCAGTTAACCTGTGATAATACAAAGAAAGGTGCACAACAATGACAGGGTATTTGTGTGGTAGTCTTACAAAAAAAGAAACGCATCTCAAAGAAAACTATTGAATGCAAGTTTAAGCAGCATTTTAGAGTTTGGAAATGTTTTTTTTTCTATGAAAGTGTAAGATGCACATTTGGAAAATAATAGTCTGCTCAGCACTGGAAAGCCTGCTTTAACAGTGATGGTTCCCCACCCCAGTGCTAGTAATTGCTGGACACTAGATAGGTTTCAAGTAATACATAAGCAATGACAGCTTATGCTCTACGCCATATGCGGGAAATAGCTATTTGGTTAGCATTCGGCTTCGGCCAAATACTTTTGCTAACTATTTGGTATTCGGCCAAATACTAACTGGGTAATTCATAGCATTTCGCACAAAAGTGGCGCACGCGGCTGGCGCACAGTGTGCGCGTGCAAATGTCTGCATCAGCCGTGTGCGCTAAAATCTATTTCCGCGCAGAGCGTATTCATGGATTTTAGCCTCCAAAACCAGCCGTGGCGCAGAGTGGCGCAGCGACCCTGCAGCAGCACCAGTTACGCCCCCAAGAACGCCCCTAGCACAAGGAAAAGCCATCAAAATCCCCAATCCAGCACAAAGGGCTGCGCTAACCCTGGACCAGTTTACAGGGCTGCCAAAGAGCAAAAGGCAAGCGGGGAACGTGTATAACTGGGGTTCGTGTGAAGTTTCACACGTGATTGGAGCAGGGTACGTGTATTACGGGGTTCACGGGAAGTTTCACACGCGAAAGGACCTTTGCGAGTGGGGTACGTGTATAACTGGGGTTCGCGGGAAGTTTCACCCGTGATTTCAGCAGGGTACGTGTATTACAGGGGTTCGCGGGAAGTCTCACACGCGATTGGATCCGGGTACATGTATTTCGGGGGTGCGCAGGAAGTCTCACACGCGAAAGGGCTTGTGTGAGTGGGGTACGTGTATAACTGGGGTTTGCGGGAAGTTTCACACGTGATTTCAGCAGGGTACGTGTATTACGGGGGTTTGCGGGAAGTCTCACACGCGATTGGATCTGGGTACGTGTATTTCGGGGGTGCCCGGGAAGTTTCACACGTGAAAGGGCCTGTGCGAGTGGGGTACGTGTATAACTGGTGTTCGCAGGAAGTTTCACACGCGATTTCAGCAGGGTACGTGTATTACGGGGGTTCGCGGGAATTCTCACACGCGATTGGATCCGGGTACGTGTATTTCGGGGGTGCGCGGGAAGTCTCACACGCGAAAGGGCCTGTGTGAGTGGGGTACATGTATAACTGGGGTTCGCGGGAAGTTTCACATGCGATTTCAGCAGGGTACGTGTATTACGCGGGTTCGCGGGAAGTCTCACACGCGATTGGATCCGGGTACGTGTATTTCGGGAGTGCGCGGGAAGTTTCACACGCGAAAGGGCCCTGTGCGTGTGGGGTACGTGTATTCCTGGGGTTCGGGTGAAGTTTTACACACGAAAGGGCAACACCCATGCGCGATACGTCACAGACGCACTTACGCGTTAAGGGCCTTTGGTCCAATGAAATCGCGTACGTGTACTGACCCGCTTACGCGCTAAGGGCCTTTCCTCGAATTACATGCTGACGTGCACATTTTTCACGTGCCAAATCACTCTGTATCAAGCTGGCCACGCATACACACACTGAAGACCACGCTCCAGCCCTGAAGGCCATTTTCCTGCCCCCCAGAGCCCTGAGCATGCTCCCACCACCTGCCATCTGCTGCTGCCTGACTGTCTGCTGCCCACGTGCCCTGCTATTTGGTGCCTGCACATCAGCCATCTGCAGGGGTCCAGTTGCTGTGTCCACCCCTGCTGGAACAGAAGACTCCCGACTGGGATACCATCGCTCCACAGCCCAGCCCCAGGACCCAGTTGCCCACCCACTCCTGCCTCTGGGGTTGCCATGTCGGGCACATCTCCATCTGGCACCACTGGCAACCCTCAGCCAGAGAGGCAGAGAGCCACCAGCTTCACTGCCACCGAAGATGGTTTCCTGGTGGAGCATGTCCTGGGGCATTATGATGCCCTCTTCAGAACATCACGCGCCAACAAGGAAGGACGGGAGAAGATCTGGGACGACGTAATGGTTGCCATCAACGCGGGGGGGGTGGCAACCCGCAACATCAAGCACATCAAGAAGCGCTGGGAGGACTTCAGGTCCAGGACCCTCCACAAGGCCCGGTGCCTCACGAAGGGGGGCCGGGCACGCATGAGTAACATCCAGATGAGGGTCCTAGAACGCGTGGGCCCAGCGCACCATGCCCAGATCCTTCGGAGGCAGACCTGTCTGGAGTTGAGCGGCAAGTGGCCAAGCATTGCTGTGTGAGACAGGGCATGTTGCAGTGTGCTGGTAGTCTGATGCTTGCCTGTGTGTGTGACATAGGCCATGTATGGATGTGTGTGTGCAGGGACATCATGGTCATGCATTTGAGACCAGTTATGTGTGAACCACATGGTTGGTGCATGTGTTGTAATGCAACATGGGGAGCTCTATGCGGAATGCACACATGAAAGCATGGCTGTCTCTGTTCCTGGACATGAAGGGGTGGTGAGGAATGGGTGCTGATGTCATGTACATGTATGGTGCACATGTGTGTGTGTGTGCCTGAGAAGTGTGTGTGTGACTTTGAAACGCCATGGATGCCTGTGACTTTGAAGGCAACATCTTGGTTTACAGGGGCCCTTCTACATGGATGTTGATGTTGATTGCAGGCGCCGGGACTGTTTCTGCATGTGTGTTGTGTGCATTCACCCATGTGTTGTGGAATGACAGGATGGAAGTGACATTTGACAGTGCCACCCATGTGTTATTGCTTCCTGTCTAGGGTATTTTGTACTGTACCTTGATGCTTGTGTTTTATGTCTCCCTCTACGCAGCGTCAAGTGAAAAAGAGGGCAGAGACGGCGCTGTGGAGCCAAGTGGCGGGGATGCCTCCACTGTGCGGCGACGCAAGGCCCAGCCACCCTCCCAGGAATTACCATCATCCGGGACCGAGGGGGCTGGTGCTGCGTCTGCCACAACGGCTGTGGCGGAAGGGCCGGGTGAGTCCCCAAAGGGGCTTCCAATGGCGGAAGACAGTGTGGAGACATCCAGGTTGGTGGTCTCCACAGAGGAGGAGGAGATCCAGGGCCAGGGTCAGGAGGCAGCACAGGTCACCGCGGAGGGGCCTGTGCATGTCCCTGTCCTTGACCCTGTGACTGCATCACCATGCACCAGCAGGGAAGCCCCGTCCCAGGCCCGTCCGCAGGTAGGGGAGAGTGCCATGTCATCTGCCTCTCCACTACCTGCGGAAGAGGGGTCCCACTAATGTATGGGCTCCGTCCTGGTTGGTGGGTTCCTACATGTGTTGCACACGGCACATGGACAGCAGGAGCAGGCTCTAGGTGGGAGCAATGATGGCTCTGGGCCATCAACATCGGAAGGGCAGGCATCGGCCAGAGGGCAGGAGGACCCAGGACTGGAAGTGTCTTCCATGTGGCAGCGGTTAGGCTATGCTATAGATGCGGAGCGGCAGCGGGCAGAAGAGCCACGGCGCACGATGGTCAGGGCGGAGAACTCCATGCGGAGGGCCCTGAGGCAGGCCAAGTGCCTCGAGGCAATTCGCAGGGAGTTGGAGGAGAACATGTCGTCGTCCCTGCGAACCCTCGGGGCCATGGCCTAACCGCTGCCACACAGAAGACACTTCCAATCCTGGGTTCTCCTGCCCCTCCGATGTCGAAGGCCCCGAGCCATGATGGCTCCCACCTTGCTGCTGCTGCTGTGCCTCTGCCTGTGCCATGGCTCTGGGGTGCAGTTGTTGAGGTGGCCACCCCTACTGGACGTCCGACTCCCGACTGCGGCAGGGATGTGTCCTCCACCAGCCTGGCCGCAAGGTCAGAGGCATCTCCACAGGGTACCCAGGTGATACATGGGTAGGAAGGTGGCATGGAGGACGACTGGGGCATAAGGGGTTCAGTTGAGGAGGGGGTTGGACCAAGGTCCAGAAAACAGAGAATCCGACCCTGGTGAGCTGTCCCAGTAGGTCAACGCGGTCAACAAGCCATTCGAGAAGACGTGCAGTCTCCTCATGAAAAGACTGCAGGTCAGCTTGCATGGCCCGTTGACGCAACGCCACCCCACCCAGGACAGGCTCAACCCGGTCCCGGATAGCCACATCCGCAGGGAGAGGAAGGCCAGTTTTTGTAAGCGGATCCCCTCCCTGAAAACGGGTCTGGACGTAGGCATCCCTGCTGGTGCGGGATGATGCAGTCACAGGATCGGGGACAGGATTACACACAGGCACCTCCGTGGTGGCCTGTGCTGCCTCCTGTCCCTGCCCCTGCACTGCACCACTAGCACCAGTGGAGTCCCCATCTCCAGACCCTGTGTCTGTCCCTTGCACGGTATCCTCCTCCACCAAACCCCCCACTCGGCCCACCTCAGGGCCCTCCGCATGGAGTTCTCCGCCCTGACCATCATGAGCCGTGCCTCTTCTGCCTGCTGCCGCTCCGCATCTATAGCATGGCCTAACCGCTGCCACACAGAAGACACTTCCAATCCTGGGTCCTCCTGCCTCTGGCCGGTGCCTGCCTGTCACGCCCTCTCACACAACCTTTCCCTCTTCACATCTCTCCTCCTCAGGCGCCTCTCGCCGTAGTATTTCCCGTTCACACCACCAGCAGGGAAAACACGGCAGGCGGAATACCATGTTGGGCGGATCTGCCTCGTTTCGCCCTTTTCCGCGTTGGCGTCTGCCATGGCGCCTCTTGCACAGCCGGCAACGTCAGAATACCAGGAAGTGCCGGCAGCTCCAATCACTGGCCACGTTGCGCTCCATGCAACGTACGCGAGCAGCCACGTGATACGTCACGTGATACCGCTCGCCCCTTCAAAAGAGGCCGGCAAACAAGACTCTTTGCTTCACAGCTACTTCAACTTCTACGGAGGACTGTCACGCATTACCCTTGCTCTTGTTTGCTTCGACCTTGGAACTCTTTTCGGATTTGCTATTGGATTACCCTTGGATTTTGGCGTGCTCTCTGATTTTCTGGACATCCGACCCCTGTTATACTCTGGACTTGCTCTTGGATTGCCCTTCTGTTTTGCAACCTTCGGATTGCTTCAAGCCTTGCTACAGATCTTGCCTCACTCCACGAGGTACTGGGAAGGAGTGCCTATTACACCATTCCGGCTTGCCGTGGATTTCCCTGCGTAGGTTCTCTACCTACATTCCATCTCTATTAGGTAAGCTGGTGTCACTGCATTTTGTTTAACTCTTCCTATCAATTGCCCATTGCCATTATAGAGTATATTCCTGATTATAACCTTTTGCCTTATAGCGCTCAGGGGTCCTTCCGGCGTTCTCAATACCAGGCCGACGACAACACTCCTTCCTGTGGCCTCAAAGATTGCTCGGGCAGTGTTTATATTCTGCTCGAGCGGTACTTGGGGACGGAGGCATTTTATAACTGCACGACCATCAAGTCGGACCCATCAAGTCAGAACAGACTGTGAAGCCTTATGGTCGTCTAGTTATGGATGTTTCAGCCGGGGACCCTGTGACTGCTTTAATGCAAGCAGTGACATCGCTTAGGACAGATATGGCAGTTGCTACCACTGCCCTCCGCACTGATTTAGCCTCTGCCACCACTGCACTGAACCATCGTCTTGATGCCATGCAAAGCACCCGACATCCCTTACCTGCTGACGCTGAGTTCGGCGATGCTGCCTCATCTCATAACACCCCCATCACTCCACTTACTTTGCCAGTCCCGTCTGTGGTGGTTCAGACTCCATTTCCTCTAGCAGCCCCTGAGAGGTACCAGGGAGATCCTTTGAAATATCGCACTTTTATAAATCAGTGCAAACTACATTTCTTATGCCGACCTCAAGCTTTCTCTGACCCAGTCTCTAAAGCGGCTTTTCTACTCTCCCATTTGTCGGGTGTAGCAGCCACATGGGCCAATCCGTTTTTGGAGAGTAATCATCCCGCTCTGTACGATTTCGATATATTGACTCAAGAAATGGCTAAGGTTTTTGACACTAGATATAAAGCCCAATCCAGAGACATGGAGCTCTTAGATCTCACTCAAGGTCGATCTACTCTCATTGAGTATATTACCAAGTTTAATCAACTCGCCAGCGAAAGCGTGACTTGAGCACTCCGAATGTGCGCTCCACTATTCCCCAGGTTGCAATGTGGGCTGTGTTGTATCTTACCTCGGGTGGCATGGTGGGGTTCCGAATTGGCGTCATCATGTGGGTGCTCAGAGGGTAGACGCTTCCCCTTGGGAGGTGGCGATGGGTATCATTAGTGGGGTTTTGACATTGCTCTGTATCTGACATGCATGCATGTGCTGTGGCATTCATACTCACCGAGCAGCCGTGTATCGCCATGCCGACCAGCTTCTAGGTCCCGGTTTAGGGTTGACATTCTGTAAATGAAACTGTCGTGGGTGGACCCTGGATAGTTGGCATATACTGAGGTGATGATTCCCTTGCCATCACATACTACCTGCACGTTGATGGAATGCCAGTGCTTGCGGTTTCTGTAGATGTGCTCAGATGCCCGGTGGGGACGTAGAGCCACATGGGTGCAATCAATGGCACCTAGCACTTTGGGGAATTGTGCCACCCCGTAAAAGTCCTGGACGGCATCCTGCCTTTTTGCAGGTGTTCTGGGCAGGTATATGTGCCTGCGGACTGATGGGCTTGCAGTCATGATGGCCAAGACCTGGTGTAGGCAGCGTGACTGCGTGGCCTGTGACACCCCCCCCCCACTATAGCAGTTGTCCGCTGAAATGATCCAGTGGCCAAGAAGTGCAGTACATTGAGGACCTTATGCAGGGGGCTGAGTGCTTGGGAGCACACGGTGGGTGATGTGAGGTCATCCTCCCACTCACTGACCAGGTCGAGTATTATGTGAGGTGGAAACCTGTACCTCCCATACACCTGGTCATCAGGCATCCCAAAAAGGCTGGTTCTCGGTGTAAAAATTCTGGGCCTGACTATCCTCCTCCTCCTCCTGCGGTATCCCACGACCACTGCTGCTAGGAATGGTATATTCATCCTGGCCTCTGAGCGTGTTTGTTGTTTGCGTGCACTTTTATGCTGCGCGGGTCCACGTACGCCTTCTTTCTGCTGGCGTACGTGTTTCCAGATTAGCGCGTCTTTTTTGGCACATGCGTTAGCCCCATTGGATTCCATAAATACGTGTTTTGAACGTGCGTGTGGGCGTTCCGCGCATTTGCCTCCTGTACTTCCCCCGTGACGCCCACATTTTCACAAGTTGTTCCCCATTCCGCGTGTCACTCTCCCTGTTCCTCCTACTTTTGTTGTGTGTGCCGCGCCATGTGCGATTTCACTGTGCGCGTAGCGCACGCTGTTTGGAGACGTGTGCGCCATCGTGCGCCACGTAGAATTTTGGCGCACATCCTGGGATTTCTACGCGCACAGACTTCCATGAATCGCTGTGCACGGGTTTCGCTGCGATTTTCACACTGGCACTGCGATTCGCATGCTTGCGCCGAAATTTTCAGAGCACATTAATTCCATGAATCGGCCTGTAAATCTACTATTCAGAACACCCTAATACAGAGTACTGTTATTTTTGAAAGATATGGATCAACAGCCTCTTTTATTGCGTGGAAGGCAGCTGGTAGGATTTTGTGTACCACAGAAGTAGGCTGTGTGGTTACCTCATTGGTTGACGAAGATGAGGTAGAGGAAGACAGCCTACTATTTCCTAAGAAAGGAACAGCTTTTCTGAGAGCATTGCGGTGGTTGGATTTAGTGTGGTGACGCATGGAGGTGGTCCTGTAGGAGTACAGCCCAGGTTGTCCACGACTGAGTGCACTCAGTGCATTTGCCTTTGGTAGCTTTATCCTTTGGTACATTTGCAACAGTGGTAACAAACTGCCACACCCATGATTCTCTCTCAGTGCTAGAGATAGACACTTCTACCTCATCTCCCTGGCCTTTTTGATTGTCTTTTGAAGTATTGCACATCTTTCATTGTGTAGGTCCTCCAGCTGGTGGTGGTGGCTCTTGGGGAGGCAGAATGTCAATAGCTGATGCCATCTTTAACATAAATAGAGCAGTTTTCCTAATATTCTTCCAAGTATGTGCTGTGTGCTAGATTGTTTATGGATAGTGAGTCAGAATAGGTGTAGGAGCTGTGCAAGGGTACATTTTGAACTTCAAAGTTCCTAGTTCAGCTGAAAAATGCAGTTCTGGACTATTCACGAAGCACGGACCCATTTGAGAAGTGCGGACGCGTTCGCGGACACGTCATCATGTCGCGCGCGAGCCGTGGTCACGTGACATTGTCTGAAAAGTCAGCAATGACGTCGGAGGTTCGCGAACGTCAGTGAGCACAAAATCAGTGGATAAAATTGCAAAAAGTGTATGGAAGTGTTACAAATAATGCTTTTACAATATTTTGTAATCTGGTAATTTCTGATAGTAAAATAATAAATGCTACCTTGTTAAAGTTTTGTGTAATGTCAAACATGGAATAAATAGCTAACAATTTCAAACTTTAATGTGTTAGTACAAAAAATACATATAAAAACCCAGAATGCATACAAATTAGAGCCACAAACAGTGAAACAAAAGTAAGGCAGAAAGAAACAACAGCACCAAAAAATGACAATAACATTAGAGTTGATTATCAAGTGCACAAAATTGTGTGTTTGGGGCCTGCGTATTGCCCCCATGTATGTGCACTATGAGGCCAAATCAAATTCTATGCAAAGTACTTTAAGAACATATAAGAAGGTTAATATATATATATATATAGCCCCTTTTCCATTTTAAAAATTCTCATTGTCAGTAAAACTAAAAACTAGCCTACCCATGTCATTGCACAAAAACAAGTGGCCCAGATATGCAATGTTATCAGTGATGTCATCAATTACATGTGTGAAGTCATCTTTCATGCACTGGATGGTTGTTTTAGCAGTGCATGGTGGTGGCATGACTTATGGTTGCTTAGCTTACCATAACTGGCAAATTATTGTGGTTTTTCAGTTTTACTTGAAACCATCATGTCCCTTTAACAAAGTTTTTTCACTGAGAGAGAGAGAGAGAGAGAGAGAGTCATAAGGTGTGTGTGTGCACTGGATAGGTGTGCAGCAGGTGTGACACTCGTATGATAGCTGCTTCTTAACGGTAGGTGTGGTGGTTGGGAGATCAGGAGTATGTGTTCATTCTGGCAGGGTGATAACAGACTGATTCTGGCTGCGTTAGCCTGAGGAGAACGCATAGGCTGGCAGGTGTGCAGCCAGGTGTGTTTAGTTAGGATGATGGGGAGTATGTGGCAGGTTTTGGTATGAGAACAGCTATACCAAATGTGTCATAGTATCGCTGTGTTCTAGTTGAGTGGTGGTGTATAGAAGAGAGTAAGCGTGGTGATGTGATATGGTGGTTTCGTTAAGTGCTTGAGATCGAACGCCTTCATGCTACATGCATTCCATGCACTCAAACCATTCCATGTACCCTAGCCGTTCCATGCACCCCAGCTGTTCCATTTACTCCAGCAGTTCCATGCAGTCCACCCGTTCCATGCACTCCAACCATTTCATGCACTCCAACCATTTCATGCACGCCAACCGTTCCAGGCACTCCAACCGTTCCACAATGCACAATGTCCATTCCATGCCCTCTATCTGTCCCATGCATTCCATCGGTCGCATGTACTCCCTCCGTTCTATGCACTCCATCTGTTTAATCTGTTTCATGCATTCCTTCTGATCCATGCACTTTGTCCAATCAATGCATTCCATCCGTTCCACTTACTTCATCCGCTCCATACTCTTCCTCCGCTCTGCACTCTTCATCCGCTCTGCACTCTTCATCCGCTCCGCACTGTTCTTCTGCTCCACACTCTTCATCCGTCCCACCCACTTCATCCGTCCCAGCCACTTCATCCGTCCCACCCACTTCATCCGTCGCATGCACTTCATCCGTCGCATGCACTTCATCCGTTGCATGCACTTATCCGTCGCACGCACTCCATCGGTCCCATGCACTCCATCCGTCCCATGCACTCCATCTGTCCCATACACTCGATCCATGTCATGCACTTGATTCATCTATTCCATTTGTTCTGTTCATTCTATGCACTCTGTCATTCCATGCCATCTATCCATTCCATGCTCTCTATCTATTCTGTGCACTCCATCCGTATCATATTTTCGTCCTTTACATCCTCTCGTCCACTTTATTCCTCTCGTCCATTTCATTGATTTCATCCATTTCCTTAATTTCATCCACTTTCGCTGCTTTCATCCAGTTTATTCCTTTCATCTACTTCACTACATTCATCAACTTCACTCGTTCTATTCAGTTTATCCACTTTAATTTACATTGGCGGTTATTAGTTTTCGATTTCTCTTTCGGATCGTGATGCTGGAATGTTATTTATGATAAAGCAGCTTTGAGCTAAGGTCATTGATTGCTGTTATCCAGTTTGATCTAAGAGTCAATTTTAGGGGAAGAGCCATGTTTTCAGTAATTTGCGGAAAGACATGAGGTCCTCAGTGAGTCGGATGTGGGGTGGAAGTGCGTTCCACAGAGTGGGGGCCAGGGCTGAGACTGATTATCCACCTGACCTAATTGAGTTGGTTTTTGGTATGACTAGGAGGCCGGCAGAGCTTGATCTTAGAGTGCATGAAGGAGGGTAGGGTTTTAGTTTTTCTTGAAGATATTGAGGTCCGGTTTTATGCATTGCTCGGTGAGAGATGCATAAGGTTTTGAAAGGTCATCCTTCGGGCAACCGGAAGCCAGTGCAGAGTTTTGAGGGCTGGGAAGATGTGATCTCTTGGGCTAAGTGCTAGTAGCAGTTTGACTGTGGCGTTTTGTGCTCTTTGTAGTTTAGTCAGTTGGTACGCTGGACTCCGAGGTAGAGTGGGGTAGCATAGTCCAGTCTTGACATAACAATTGATAGGACTGCGGAGAGTCTGTTGGGAAAGGAGAGGTATGGAAAAATGCACCTAAGAGTTTTAAGGTGGTAGTGGCAGGACTTGGAGACGTTGTTGACTTGGAGTGAGAGGGTTAGGTCTGAGTCTAGGGTGCATCCAATGTTTATTACAAAATTTGAGGGTGACAGGGAATTGCCCATGGCAGATGGCCAGGGTATCGGGCGAGGAAGAAGTTTGTTGTTGTCACATACCATGATTTCAGTTTTGGAGGGGTTTAGCAAGAAGTGGTTTGTAGTCATCAAGTGATCTATGTCGAGGAGGCCGGAAGAGAGGTCGGGTTGGTAGTTGGGTTTTGAATTCAGGAGTTTTAGGATTAGTTGTGTGTCATCGGCGTCATTATAGCACAGGATATTGTGTGAGCAGATTATTTGTGGGAGGGTAGGGTGCACATATAGAGGGTAAACAGGAGGGCTGATAGGCATTCTCCTTGTGGAACTCCAGTGTTGACTGGTCGGGCATGGGAAGCATAGGAGGAGAGTAGGGATATTTGGTTCTTATTGTCGAGGAAGGATGCTATCCATTTGAGAGCGTTTCCATGGATTCCCAGGGAGTGGAGGCGGTCAAGGAGGATTGAGTGGTTGATTGTGTCAAAGGTGGCGGATAGATGAAGAAGGATTAGTGCGGCGCATCCTGCAGAATCAGCAGTGTTTTTAAGGTCATCCCAGATTGAGGTTAGGGTGGGTTTGGTTTCGTGTCGGGCTCTGAAACCTGATTGAGCGGGGTCTAGGAGATTGTTGGCTTCGACAAAGGCATTTAGTTGGGAGTAGGCGGTTTGGTCAATGAGTTTGGCAAGGAACCTGGTGTTTGAGATGGGGCAGTAGTTTTTGGGCTCGAGAGGTTTGAGGGAAGGTGTTTTAAGAAGAGGCTTGACATGAGCAGTTTTGAACGCGTCTGGAAAAGTTCCTGATGAGAAGGAGTCATTTATGATGGTTCCTGCGTGTTCTCCTGCTAGATAGATGCAAACATTTCTTTGAGGGTTGTGGCTGGGCAGGGGTCGAGCGGGGAGCCGGATGGTTTGCGGGCAGAGAGAATTTTGAGAAATTGGTCAGTTGATATTGGAGTGAAAGGAGTCAAAAGTCGGTTGGGTAGCGGTCGCAGGCGGTGGGGTGGCAGGTAGAGCGGGTGGATTGCGTGGTGGGTGTAAGAGAGCTTGTTTGTTGGTTAGAGAGTTTGTTCTTTCGAGAGCTGTGGTGTAAAAGTGTAGAGAGAGTGAGGGGTTGGGGAGGGTGGTGGTACATGATGGTTTGGTAAATTCGGTCATGATTTTGTGCAGTTCTTTGCTGGGGTTTTTACAGTTTAGGATTCGGGATTTGTAATGGGCTTTTTTAGCTTTCTGGATTTCGGCCTTGTAGTGGCGATGGTGCTGGGCCAAGGAGGATCTGCTGAGGGCAGTTTTGTTTTTCCGCCATTTGCGTTACAGGGATTTATATAGCTGTTTGGTTTCTTCAGTCCTGGTGTGAACCATCTCGGAAAAAGGCCATGGCGAACTGATGGTTTGCAAGAGGGGGTGAACGGGATTGGTGAGGTATTGAGCCATGAGTCAAAGACGTCGGAGGTTAGGAGTTCATTGGGTAGGCGGGTAGGAGGAGAAGACTGAAGGAGTGTATCGGCTAGGTCGGGAAGGATTTTTAGTTTCTTCCAGCATTTGCGTAGATTCGGAGGTTCTGGTTTAGGTAATGGGAGCGGGTTGGGTGAGCGAATGGTGAAAGAAACAATGAAGTGATCAGACCAGATGATAGGAGTGGGGGGGTTTAGGTGTATCAGGTTGTGGGAGCTGAAGATGGCATCAAGTGTGTGTCCTTTATTGTGAGTCGGCCCGTTTATGTTGGTATGGAGGTTAGTCGCATCTAGGCCGTCAACCAGAGAGTGGGTCATAGGGTTGGTGGGGATGTCAAGTATTATGTTGAAGTCTACAGGAAGGGTGAGGGTGGGATGGTTTAGTTGGAGGAAGGCAATAGAGTCGCAGAGGTTGTTTGAGAATTGTCTGTCGTAGCCAGGGGGGTCTGTAGATGATTAGGAAGTTGTGGGAGAACGAAGAGGGGAGGAATAGTTTTACGAGGAGTGATTCGCAGTAAGGAATGGATGGCTGGTTGTCGATGATTGAGGCGTAGAAGTGAGACTTGAAGGTGAATGCTATTCCTCCTCCTCTAGAAGGACAGTTCAGTGGGATGAGGGAGTAGTCTGGGGGGAAGGCTTTGTTGGCGATAGGGGCGAAGTCATCAGAGAACCAGGTTTCTGTGATAAAGACCAGGTCCGGTTTGTCAGAGGCGAGGAGGTCAAAGATGCTGTGTCTGTATTTTGCTACAGATCGGGCATTAAAAAAGGATGCAATTTACTTCGGTACAGGAGGGTGATGAGGGAGTTGCAGAGGTAGGGGGTGGGGGTGAGGGGGTGGAAAATGGGGAGCTAGAGGGGGTGGTGATTGGTGGTCGATGGGAAGAGTAGGCGGGCGGTTGAGTTGGTGGGTTTGGGGGGGAGGGGTTGGACTGGTGTGACAGGTTGACTGGATTTGGGTGAGAGGATTTGAAGGTGGAGTGTGAGGGTTAGGAGTTTTGGTTGTGGTCGGTGAGAATTCGAGGGAGAGGGGTTTCAGGTGGGGTGAGGTAGGGGGGAGGGTGGTGATGATCGAGATTGGGAGGATGAGGAGGTGGGTCGAGACAGGAGTGGTGATGAGTACTGAGAGTTTGAGGGAGACCAAGTACGTTTTCTCTTCAGTGTTTTTGTTGCGGTTGGTGTGTGAGAGAGGGTAGGGGGAAAGGGAAGCGGCTACAGTTCTTGCCAGGGCGAGGCGTGCAATTTTTAGGGAGGGGAAGGAGTGGGCTCGGGGGGGTGATGTTGGGAATTGATGAGGGGAGTGGGGGTGGGTAGTAGCAGGATGGGAGTGCTTGGGAAGTTAGGCTGGTCGTTGGTCGGGGGGAATGGGAGGAGGAGTGGTCTTAGAGATGGTTGGCTCGCCATCATGCCCCTCTGGCTTGGTGTTTGGATAGGGGTTTGGTAGGGGATGTGGTGGAGGGCAGGGTGGTTTGGGGAAGGGGGGATGGGAGGTAGGGCGGGCGGGAAGGGATAGTGTCATTTTCAGCGGACTTTGGTGGGTTGGGAGGACTCATGGTTTGGGTTAGTTTGAGCTGTGTTATAGTTGGCGTTGGATGATTTCGTTCACACCTTCCACTACAACTATACCACCAGATGTTAGTTGTACACACTCTCTATGATTAACTGTATTACCGCTGTACCACAGTGATAATTCGCACTTTCTAAATTCAACTATACCACCGGGTGAGATTATTCACAGTTTCTAACTTTGACTAAACCACAGGGTGATATTATTCACATATTCTAAGTTCAACTATAACATAGGGTGATATTATTCACAATTCTAAATTCAACTATACCATAGGGTGAGATTAGTCACAGTTTTAAATTCAACTATACTATAGGGTGAGATTATTCACAGTTTCTAAATTCACCTATACCACAGGGTCAGGGTGAGTTTAGTCACAGTTTTAAATTCACCTATACTATAGGGTGAGATTATTCACAGTTTCTAAATTCAACTATACCACAGGGTCAGATTATTCACAGTTTCTCAATTCACCTGTACCACAGGGTGAGATTATTCACAGTTTCTAACTTCAACTATATCACAGGGTTAATTCAACTAAGCCACAGGGTGAGATTATTCACAGTTTCTAAATTCAACTATACCACAGGGTGAGATTATTCACTGTTTCTAAGTAGAACTATATCACGGTCCCTATTTAGATTTTCAGAAAGCAACTGGACCACAGGTATGCTAATAGGCCGACTTACTAAATGCAACTACCCACGGATATGCTATTAGGCAGACTTTCTAAATGGAACTAAACCATGGATATGCTATTAAGCAGATTTTCTGAGTGTAACTAAACCACCGCTATGCTATTAGCAGACTTTCTAAATGCAAATAGACCACGGATATGCTATTGGGCAGATTTTCTAAATGCAACTAAACCATTGATGTGCTTTTAGGTAGATTTTCTAAATGTGACTAGGCCATAGATATGCTATTAGGCAGACTTTCTAAATGCAACTAAACCACGGATATGTTGTTAGACAGATTTTCTGAGTGCAACTAAACCACCGATATGCTATTAACAGACATTCTAGATGCAACTAGACCATGGATATGCTATTGGGCCGACTTTCTAAATGCAACTAAACCATTGATGTCCTTTTAGGCAGGTTTTCTAAATGCAATTAAACCGTAGATACGCTATTAGGCAGATTCTCTAAATGCTAACTAGACCACAGATATGCTGTTAGGCGGACTTTCTAAATGCAGATAAACCACTGATATGCTATTGGGTGGACTTTCTGAATGCAATTAAACCACAGATATGCAATTAGGTGGACCTTCTAAGTGCACTTATACCACAGATATGCTATTAGGTGGACTTTCTAAGTGCACTTATACCACAGATATGGTATTCGGCACACTTTCTAAATGCAATCAAACCACAGATATGCTATTAGGCAGATTTTCTAAATGCAATTAAACTACAATATGCTATTAGGCAGATTTTCTAAATGCAAACTAGACCATAGATATGCTATTAGACCGATTTTCTAAATGCAAACTAGACCACAGATATGCTATTAAGCAGATTTTCTAAATACAAACTAGACCACAGATATGTAATTTAAGGCAGGCTTTCTAATGCAATCAAACCACAGATATGCTATTAGGCAGATTTTCTAAATGCAGTTAAACCACAAATATGCTATCAGGCAGATTTTCTAAATGTAGTTAAACCAGAGATATGCTATTGGGCCGACTTTCTAACTGTAATTAAACCATCAATATGCTAATAGGGGGATTTTCTAAATGCAATCAAACCACAAATATGCTATTGGGCAGATTTTCTAAATGCAAACTAGACCACAGTTATGCTATTAGGCGGACTTTCTAAATGCAACTAGACCATAGGTATGCTATTTAAGGCAGACTTTCTAAATGCAACTGCACCACCGATATGCTATTAGGCAGACTTTCTGAATGCAACTACACCACAGATATGCTATAAGGCAGACTTTCTAAATGCAGTTAAACCACAGATATGCTATTAGGAAGATTTTATAATTGCAACTAGACCACAGATATGCTATTTAAGGCAGACTTTCTAAATGCAATTAAACCACGGATATGCTATTAGGTGGACTTTCGGAATGCAAACTAGACCACAGATATGCTATTAGGCAGTTTTTCTAAATGTAAACTAGGCCACAGATATGCTATTAGGCAGACTTTCTAAATGCAACTAATCCACAGATATGCTATTAGGAGGACTTTCTAAATGCAGTAAAACCACAGATATGCTATTAGGCAGACTTTCTACATGCAGTTAAACCACAGATATGCTATTAGGCGGACTTTCTAAATGCAACTAGATCACAGGTATGCTATTTAATGCAGACTTTCTAAATGCAAGTACACCACAGATATGCGATTAGGCAGACTTTCTAAATGCAACAACACCACAGATATGCTATTAGGTGGACTTTCTAAATGCAAAATAGACCACAGATATGCTATTAGGCAGACTTTCTACATCCAGATAAACCACAGATGGAGGAGTTTACAATAGTTTAGCTTCCGGGGATGGGTGGTAGGGTAGTATGGTGTGAAGTAATTGCTTCAGTCCCCGCCCTTGCCACACTTACTTATTGTTGGCTTCTTGCTTCTCCTGCGGATACCTGCATATACGACCTGGAGCCGTCACTGTTGGAGCAGTCCCTTGCCTTGGGTCCTTAGCCAATGAGCTGCCGGGCAGAGGGCTGCCCTGGGAGGACTAGTAATGAAAGGGGGACCCACTCGTCAGGGCCAATCAGGGGTGGGGGGTAGGATAGGAGGCAGGAGGGAGAGGGGAATACCAGGAAGGCGAGGCTGGGCAACGCAGGGGCACACAGTGTCTGGGGGCACTTTTGAACGAAAAAAACAACAGAAAGGGGGTCGCACACAGAGAATACACTCACCTGCTCCTTGGATGGCAAATGGGAACAGGTGCTAGGAGCGGGTCGCTAGACCAACGCTTCCAAAGGGCTACATCCAATCAGGCAGGGGGCGGAATGGGAGGTGGGAGGGAGAGGGTAAGACCAGGAAAGGGAGGCTGGGCAGCGCAGGGGCACACAGGGTCTGGGGGCACTTTTGAACAAAAAAACAACAGAAAGGGGGTCGAGCACACAGAATACACTCACCTGCTTCTTGGATGGCAAATGGGAGCAGGTTCTAGGAGCAGGTCGCTTGACTAATGCATCCAAAGGGCTACAACCAATCAGGGGTGGGGGGCAGGATGGGAATACGGAGGGAGAGGGGAAGACCAGGAAGGGGAGGCTGGGCAGTGCAGGGGCCTGGGGGCACTTTTGAATGAAAAAAACAACAGAAAGGGGGTTGCGCACAGAGAATACACTCACCTGCTCCTTGGATGGCAAATGGGAGCAGGTGCTAGGAGCGGGTCGCTAGGCCAACACTTCCAAAGGGCTACAACCAATCAGGGGTGGGGGGCGGGATGGGAGGGGGGAGGGAGAGGGGAAGACCAGGAAGGGGAGGCTGGGCAGTGCAGGGGCACACGGGGCTTGGGGGCACTTTTCAATGAATAAAACAACAGAAAGTGGGTCGCGCACGGAGAATACACTCACCTGCTCCTTGGATGGCAAATGGGAGCAGGTGCTAGGAGCGGGTCACTAGACCAACACTTCCAAAGGGCTACAACCAATCAGCGGCGGGATGGGAGGCGGGAGCGAGAGGGGAAGACCAGGAAGGGGAGGCTGATCAGCGGAGGGGCACACGGGGCCTGGGGGCACTTTTGAATGAAGAAAACAACAGAGAGGGGGTTGCGCACAGTGAATACACTCAGCTCCTCCTTGGATGGCAAATGGGAGCAGGTGCTAGGAGCGGGTCGCGAGACCAATGCTTCCAAAGGGCTACAACCAATCAGGGGTGGGGGCGGGATGGGAGGCGGGAGGGAGAGGGGAAGACCAGGAAGGGAAGGCTGGGCAGCACAGGGGCCACGGGGCCTTGGGGCACTTTTGAATGAAAAAAACAACAGAAAGGGGGTCGCGCACAGTGAATACACTCACCTGCTCCTTGGATGGCAAATATATATATGTATATATTACACTGCCCACGGTAGCGGTCGTGTAGTTATGGTTAAGTTGCTAAACTCATAGGAAGAGCACTTTTTTTCGGCGGCTTATAACTTTGCTCCCCCTGGATGAATCCTCACCAAACTTTGCAAAAAAAGTATATGGTCGGCTCAGAATTTTTTTGCCAACTTGGACGAGGTTTTGTGTGGGTGGCAAAGTTATAAGGGGTCCCAACATTTTTTTCCCCCATAAACTGAATGGAGAAAAACTTTGCGCACGGCTACAAGCTGGACGGATTTTCACCAAATTTGTGGCAGGAACGGGGGCTTGGGTCAGAAAGCGTGCTTTTGTGTGTTTGGTGGAAATTGGACCAGTACTTGTGTTGCAAAGAACTGAAATGCACGTCCCAAAAAATTTGTGATATCTGGGTCCGCTCCGCCGACCCATTTCCCTGTTCGCTCCGCGAACCGCAGTGTGATTGGCGCGCAGTTCGGCATGCTGTCGGCGAACAGTGGACACGGCCCGTGGTTGACTGGAGGGAAGCAGACTGTTCGTCAAAGTTCTAGGGAGACACCGCCATGGTGTATCGTATGATAGGGTTGTGGTGTGCGTGGCAAGGTCGGAAGAGATAGTGTGTGCAGCTGGGCCTCTTGTACGTAGTATTGTGAGCACTAACATTGTAGTAGTATATGGGTCCGCTCTGGCGTCGCATTTATGCTGGTGACTGCGCAAGCCGAATTTTGAGTGTACTGCAGAGGGCGCTGACGGGATGTGTTAGAAAAATTTCGTATGGCAGCAGCATGTTGTATGGGAGGACACTGCAGCAGTGGAAGGCCCTGAAGGCCATAGAGCATGGCAACAGGTGGTGGGAAGAAGGTATGGAAAGGGGGCCCCAGTGAGTAGCGGTGCATGTGAGAAATGTTATGAGGAGAATAGGGTGGTGTGCCAGCGGTATCAGCGCACAGTATGGCAAGGTGCGGTTACCTGAAGAGGAAAGAAAGTTGTGTGGTGATTGCAGGGAGCCTTAGATATGGCATGGCAGCCGCAGGGGCAATGGGTTGATGTGATGAGTGGTGGCAGGCACATTTGGAAAAGGGGAGTGCATTGTAGAAGACAATACCATTTCAACATAGCGTGCACTATGGTGTGCTGTGAGAGGTGAGTCCATAGTCCCCTGGATGCATGGCTGCATCAGTAGGAGAGGTAAGTATGTCCACTGGCTAAAAAGCTATGTCCACAGGTTTAATAAAGTAGGTGCTACATTGTTGGTTTGTGAGTGGTGATTCGTGGAACAATCTAAAGTTGTAGGTGTGTGGGTGGAGATGTTCCAGTGACCAGTCATGCAGTAATGGAATATTGTAAATATGGATGACGTTATGGTGGTACTGCTTCCTATATGTGGTTCCGTAGTGTGCTTTGTGCAGATTAGTGAGTGCTGCAGTTCGTAACGCAGCATTGCTTATATGCACGTACTACAGGGTTCAAGAGTAGGCCCAATGTTGAGCAGAATGTGCTCCGAGGGTGCCATACTTACAACGTATTGTGATAGCAAGTGGCGTGCACAGCAAAACACAGCATTATGTTTGTACATTCCGGTAAGTGAAACATGTGTCCTTGTATATCTGCATTCTGGTGCGCGGGTTAGGTGGAAGTGCTGGAGGCTATGTTGGCTTTCTTATTTCTGGCACATGCGCACATGGTGGCCTGAATGGTTTGGTTATGTTGTGGTGGGTGTGGGCAAGACCTAGAGTGTTGGGTGCATGGCTGAAGGCCGTACGTCTTCCGCTTTGTACCCAACAGGCTAGGTCTTCTTCACAGCCAGCACAGAATGTAGTCATGTAATTGTCACTCGGCATGCATTTGAAGTAGTTAAGGTAGACAGAATGGTTGCAGAGAATATTGTATACTTGGCTGAACAGTAGAAGTGAGGTAGTATGTGTACATGACCATATGGCGAGGCACTTGGCAGCAATTGTGTTTTCAATGGGTAGGCCCTTATAACAGCCTTGTTTCACAAAGTGTTTGAATGCAGTGGCTTTTGAAAGGCAGTCATGAGCATTAGAAAGTTGCAATATGGAAGTGATCAGCAGCAGAAAGTTGCAATATGGAGAATGTACACAGCCACGTATGTACTGTTTTGCACAGGTAGCAGAACATCATGGAGCCATGCATGTGCAGATGGGGCCAGGGTGAAAGTTGACACGGCCCATTGAAGATGGGGAGTGCATTAGACATGATAGAAGGCGTGAAACATGGGTTGCGCTATGATGTGCTATGTCTGGAGATGGGCTAGTGGTCAGTGAGGGCAAACCAGAGCACTTGAAACATGAAATGAACAGTGCAGTAGGACATGATGCGTGTGCTAAGGCTGTAGCCCCTTCGATGAATGGGTGCCCACAGTGCACCGTGAAATCTGTTCACAAGGTGAAGTAGTTTTCACATTGTTGCCCTGGGTGTGTTGTTTGTGATGATGGAATAGCATGTTGGTTTAATGGTTGTGGGGATTGGTTGGAATTCGTACACTGTGCAATGCATGGCTGGATATCATGAAGTTAGTACTTCTGTAGTGTGGCATGCCGGTGTAGTGGTGAAGTAGTGGACGCTTACAAGTTCCTTGGGGTGACCAGCGTGCAGCTGGCCGCTTGTTAACCTGTATGCATCTGTTGTGTTGTGCTGGGTGTGGTTTTCCTTTGTACATATGTGGCCTCCGTCGGTACTGTGCATATTGTGCATTTTGTCGTCCTGCATTATGGAGTACTGCATTCGGGGTACATGTCCTGCTCATGTTTGCTGAAGAAGTGATTCCCACAGCCAGGGTGATTTTCTCCTGCATCCCACCAAGAGGTGCATTGGGCCAATGACGGTGTAATTTGGTCACAGCCAGTGGTCGGGAGGTGTTTTATAAGCAGGAGGATGTGTGAGTGTATGTGTAGTGCTGCAATGTTCTGCACCTACTATGACAGCATGAAGAAGCAATATTTGCAGTGGTTTCAAAGAAAATTTCATGTTTTTGATCTCCATTGGCAATGCTGTTTTGTTTGGTACTCTGCAGGAAGCGTTGCAGACAATCCTGTACAAGTGTAAGGTAAATGTTCACGTTCAGTACTTACAAATGTGATGAGGACAAGGAAACGGACACTCATTGGAAAAGGACAGAAGAAAAAAAAATGGTATGCAAGCGCGTAGATAACAAAAACAGGACAAGAGGGAAAAAAATTGAACAAAACAAGTGCTTTCTGAGACAGTACTGCAGACCGAAACCCCTACCCTTTTTCACATTCTTTTGGCCCCCTACCATTTTGCTAGTATGAAAACTGAGTGGATTACGCTGTACTTTCACGATTGAATGTTCCACATGCAGCAAATCTTTGGATGGGAGGCATGGAAATGAAAGTTTGGAAGGACAGACAGTGCTGTAGAAGGTTAGTGGGTGTGGTGTGTACTGAAACACTGTGGCAGCATGCTTGTTTGAACAAAGAAGTGCAGTAGGGTATGGTGGAAGTGTGGAAGTTAAGGGGCAGGTATCCTGGGGGCATGCATGAACGGTATGCATTTGTTTGAAGGCCGTAATATGTAAGCACTGTTGCTTTTCAGCGATTTTTTGGGAAAGTGTGCACTTAATGGGGTTCTGCAGAAAAAATTGAAGAACTTTGTAGAGTACACGGTAAGTGGCAGCCATCATACTGTTGTGCATTAATTGTGTGTATGCTATGGTATAATGTGGAATTGTATAGCATGGCATTTGTAATGCGACCATAGAGACGTTAACGAAAGCACAATGCAGCAAGGGAGGGGAAACAGAGGGGAGAGAGAGAGTACAACCTTATTAGGGCAGGTTTGACATACATCGCCCAAGTGTTTGGGTCGAGGGAGGGGAAGGTGCAGTACATGGGATGAACAAGAAGTATTATTAAGTAATAATATGGGCCCCTTGCGACAAGTGCACGGATAAGTGGACACATGAGGTGCTGTAGGAACTGGTAGGGATACAGAGAACACTCGCCAAGTGCGGGGTTTGCTACAAAGGCAGTTCAGGGTTTTGCCTGGTGGGATGAGGTCACATGGGCCCAACATGTCAGAGTGGGCAGGTGACCAGTGCACAATCAGTGTATGGTAGGAAGGCAGCTAGGGAGAGGAGCACAAACAGCAGACGGTAAGAGAAAACCTTTGCAGTGCTTTCGGAACCGGCACTGCTTATCCGCCAGTTTGAGGAAGGCAGGGAGGCTGTTGAAGAGGGAGGCCTCAGGCAAAAAAAAATAAGTACCACCAACTGGGTTCTTGAAAAAGCGACTGACCCTGAGGTAGTTGGAGGCGGATGAGGAAAGAGCTTGTGCACAGACATGTATAGAAAGTTGGAGTTGAAGGTTTTGAGTTCCCAGGGACCTGAATTCCTTCTGCATAATGTAGAGTCTTTTCTCTGTATACCTTGTAGGCTCTGGGAGCTATTAGCGATATTTGAGTGTAGGACTGCATGTGTGGTACAGGGCAGAGAGTAGAAGGTGGCAGATTTGAAAAGAGAGTGTTGGAGTGTTGTAATAGTGCAGCCTAGAAACAAGTACAGCTGTGTACATAATGATATTTTGTACAGTTGATTTAGCTTGGAACCATACATTCCATGCTGTTGTAGGTGGCATATTTAACTGATATCTGTAGGCAATGAGTTAGTGGGGAAAACATTTCGTGGCATTCTGGACAGGAAAGTAGAGAGCTCCTGTTTCGGTATTACAAGGGATGATATGGGTAAATGAGAAGGGTGCATGCATATGTCACTCAAGTGCCACTTGATAGTAGGGGATGGGAAAGAAAGCAGTATGCTTTCAAATGACGTAATGGAAGATGTGTGCCACATACTGTGCGCAGAGCCACTAGTACTACACTAGTAAACATACTGCAGAAAAAGTTTCCGTACGTTCATTTTGTGGTGCTGGGAGCTTATGTGGGTGAATGTGGATGCACTAATCTTGCAAACCCAATGAGGTACTGTGGGTGTGGTTAACAGGAAGGGGCGGTGAAAATGTACATTCTGCAGTGCCTAGTGAGGATGGCTAAAATGGCGAAATACATTGTCTGGACTTTGGGTGATGCCTTTGTGATAGATCTGCACAAGTATGCCCTGGAAAGAAACCTTGCTGCCAATTTTGGCTTGGAAGGAGTGGACATATTGTGGAATGCTGTGTCCGAGCGTAGTTTCGCCGACATGCATGCACTTTGCAAAGACTTGGCCACTTTTAGTCACGCAGATGTCGTCATCCACTACGGCGGCATGCATATGGGTTACGCGGGTTGTGCAGGTTTTTTCTGTCGACTGAGAAGGTTGGTAAATCTAATGAAGTGGCTTTTTCCTACTGCGAAGGTGCTTTTCTCATCCATAACACCACAAACAGTATGGGACATAGCTCCTGATGCTGGTCGCAGCCTGAGACAGGAAGGTGTCTCATTTACAGAAGCATGTACACTTTTGTGTCTGGTGCTGGAATGTTCTTCTGCAACAATAACCTCATAAATTGTGAGAATCCGGAGTTTTTTCAAGAAAATGGCATTTCTTTGTCGCCCACCGGTAATGCTGTGTTGTGTGACCATATACAAGAAGCAGTGAATAATTTACTATAAGAAAGTGCGCACAAGAAAACAGAAAAGCAAATATCTGAAAGAAAAGGTGTTTTTCTGCAAGCTTATAAAAAGGAAAAGAAAATGCTTTCTTGAGAGCTGCCTCCTGCAATGACCTTCCCGTACCCTGGTTGCAAGTTCTTCCCCCCACGGCCGCACGCACCTCCAAAGCCACATCCTGGAACTTTGAGGATGGCAGTAATGGAAAGGGGACAGTACAGCCACAGGGATTGCGCAACAGCGTTTGTCGCCGTGGTGTGTACGCAGAGGCCTGTTGTACAGAAGTAATACTGTTAAACAGAGAGCTCTTCATTCTCATTGCTGGAAGCGTGTGCAACTTTTTACCACTACGCAATGACGCCGTGCTCTAAAGAACACAATGGAAAGGGAAGACGGAATGTTTCTGCTTCATTTGGACGAGGCTGTCGCCGTCCTTGGGTACATGCATGTGCGTATACTCCCTTTTTCTGCAAGTTAGCAATAATACTGCGACAATGGGGACTATTGCTGCTGCGGGTGTGGGTGTCAGAAAGGGCTGTTCATAATGTTCTGCAGTACTGTCCATACTTAGACACAGTGACATGGTTGGTAGTAGTTGCAGACGCACTGTAGGTTAGCAGATTTGGTGCTGCATTATTTGCAGGGCTAACCTATGTGCCGTACTCCACTGCTCACAAAAGCCACAAACACATTACACAGCACTTCTACGGTGTGCCTTTTGGGTGGATTGTTGTGCACATTTTTCACCTGGAAAGCAGCTGTACATTGTTCGCAAACATGCATGCATGTGCAATGGGACATAGCGATGTGTTAGTAAGCCTGCCCTTTCCAAAAAATACTGTGTACATCGCTAAACCCTATGCTTTGCCACTGTCGCAGAGACCGGCTCCTGTCCCCGAAATGAGGGCCCACGCGCACCGTTGGTGTGGGCGGCTTGTCACTTGGGCACTGCTGTCGTGACACAGTTCAAAAGCCACATCCGGGACCTTCAGGATGACGGCTATGGAAATGGGACTGTACAGCCACAGGGATTGCGCAACTACATTTGTGGCAGAGGTGTGTACGCAGAGGCCTGTTGTAAACAACTAATACTGTGACATGGAGAGCTCTTCAATGTTATTGGTGGAAGCATGTGCGACTTTTTACAAGTACGCAATGTCGCTGTGCTGCAACGAAGACACTGCAAAGGGAAAAAGTAATGTTTCAGCTTCACCCAGACAAGGCTGTCTCCGTTCTTAGTAAACGCCCGTGCGTATACTCCCTTTTTGTGCAAGCTACCCATGCCATTGGGGCAATGGGGACTGTCGCTGCTGCGGGTGTAGGTGCAAGGAAGTGATATTCATAATTTCCTCCACTACTGTGCGTACTCAGCCAGAGTGAAATGGTGGCTGTCAGTTGCAGACGCACTGTAGCACACCACTTTTAGCCATTCCACCATTAGGAAAAGTGAAAGACACCCAATTTCCTCTACAAGTATCAAGAGATACTCTTTTACCCAAGCCTACCCAGGCCTGTCACATGCATTTGTAACACACTGCTCAATAATATTTCCTGCAGTGTTTGTGTGCTGTGTGCGGTCTGACAGATTGTGTAGGAAAGTGAGTGATACCATATTAAAGTCGGTAATGCACTTTGCACAGACCCCCACCAGTGTATGTGTATCTTGTGAGGTCAGAGTGACTGTGTAGAAAAGTCAGTGATGTGTCCTTTGAGCCTCTATGCACGTTTCACACACCCCCTACTTTATCTGTTCCTTGTCAGATCACATTGGCTGTGTAGGAAACTGAGTGATGTATTATGTTGACCTCTAATGCACCTTTCACAGGGTGTACCCTGTGGTACATTGGCACTGTTTGATGCCTCTACTTTGTGTCCTTGTCCCTGTCCCCTCCTCTGATTCTTAGATTTGTAAATGTGCAGATTTTGCAATTACTACGTGCACTATGGGCTATACTGTACTATGCAATAAGTGTGGCAGGCCTTGAAATTAATATTGGAGAAGCAGCAGCTGAAACCTGCTCCTGGGTATCTAGCATTCACCAGTGACCAGAAGGGAATAGTGGGCAAGAAGGAGGTAGTGAATGTGCCTGTGCAAATGTAGCTTCCACAAAAGAAGAGAGCACCTAATTTTGTCCATTACTGAAGACCCCTTACTCCTAAACTGTAGCGTGGATGTGTAATAAAGTTTACTTACAGAATGTCCCAAATTGACATAGGTGTGCTTGTTTGGCAGTAGTTGGTGTGGGAGTCAAATGTAGCTCCTGGTAACTGTTGGTTGTTAAGCTAGGCAGGTCCTTTTCTGCTACAAGTGGCATGTACATTGCTCCCAGCACCCTGATTCTGGAAACCTGTATTGTATGTTTGCTCATATTTTGCCCCCCATTTCTTTTATGCTTACTTATTTCAATGTAACATTATGGTTTGTAACACCAAGTTCACTTGTTTTTTGTTAAAAGTGAACGCTTTGTCAGGCCTCTACAAAACAAAATCTGTTTGATATCAAGGTACACGTTGCTATTTAAAAGGTTACTGCATTTACATACTGAGTACATTATTATGACTTTCTTTACTTGCACATCTTTACTCACTGACATGTCGTTTGTTTTACCATAACATGTGTGGTACATGTGTCCTGATGTCATATATTGTTCAGTAGGTTTCAACTAGTTGTAAAAATTCAAAGTGAATGGTGAATTACGTTGTTGTCATTGATATGTTTCAAGAGGAAATTGTGTTCTGCTGAGGAAGGAACTGGTGACACTGGCCCTCATTAGGACCCTGGCGGTAAGGGGTTTACGCCAGCGTTAGCTGCGCCGACCCCTTACGGCCAACTACGAGTTCCCAAAGCGCCATGGTCACTTTTACGCCCGCTTTTTGCGGGCGTAAAAATCCATGGCGCTATGGGACCTTGGTGTTAATTACGCCACCGTAATGTACGGTGGCGTAATTAACGCCTTCCCCACTCCCATTGAGCCCTATGGGGCCGAAATGGGAATAGGGAAGGGTAAATGGGTCAATGGGGACTTACCGCCCCGCCAACCTCGGAATGGGGCGGTAAGTCCGCCATCCGCCATGGCGTAAACGGACTTTACGCCATGGCGGAAAAGTCCGTCGATGGCGGAAAAAATCCGCCAGGGTCGTAATGAGGGCCACTATGTACACGTCATTTATTTGGTACTTCTCTTTCTCATGATGGGTGAGAGGCTATGGGATGGAGCACACCAGGCACTCCGCTCCTGTGATCTCTTGAAGGCCGTATGCCAACTGAGGTGATTTCCTGTGATGTCATAAGGTCAAAGTTAATGTGAAATAGTTTCCTGTGTTGCTATGTCCTGTCATTGCATTGAGTGAAGTTGATGTGGCATCATTTCCCGTTATGACATCTGTATGGTAGGTACGATATTTTCAACGTTAACATCCGTACACATTTTTGGCCACAGAATGTTGGCATCTATGCTTTTGGATGACTGTCCACTGGACGCTTTTGGCATGTGCGTGGGTATACTATGCACACCGTTGCCAATTTTCTATGGACTAATAGTGCGGAACACATGCGCCGATCACTTTGGGAAGATGCTGGCTATTTATAGGTTGCAACAGGTGCAATGCTAATTTGCATAACCTATCTGTAGGACGTGGGTGGCCGCCCCACCACACTAACGTTCCTTTGCATATGCTGCAGAGTGCTGATGTTACCAGGACACAGAGGCACACATACACATGCCTGTACTTGCAGTACCCACAAACGTCCGTTCCCACACGCATTGCTAGGTGGAGCACAACATGCGGCCATGCAAAGGTTGCTGCCATCGTACGGATGCGTCCATTGTCATTGTGGATATTCTGTAGGGCACTTATATTTTGCTTAATTGCAAGCATTGCAAGGAGGAGTGTGTGCCACTGAGTCTGAACGGTATTTCAGGGAAAAAAGCATACCACCCAAACACTTAGCAACACTATCATTATTAATGTTCACTTTTGCACATTTCTACAACCCATTAGGGAGGGGAAGGGGTAGCACAAGTCCATACTTACTATGGGGATATGCGGATTTGCAGAACTTGGTTGTTAAGGAAGGAAGAGATAGCTGTGTCACTGTCACGTCACCCATTACACCATTTTTGAGGGGATGGCGTACCTGGACATGGGGAAGTAGTATACGTGCAGGTGTCCCACAGCCATTTTATTTTCTCCAAAACATTTCTTTGTACGCAACTTGTAAGGGGGCACAATTGTTCCCAATTTTTTTTCACTTTGCCTTCCAGCCTGTCCATTTTGCTATTTGCACAGTTTCTTTCCTTTGCTAGGCGCAATTGGTGTTGTGCAAGGATTCCGGCGTCTACTGCCTTCCTTTCGTTTCCAATATGTTTTCTTACAGAAAACAGAATGTGTTTGCTGTACATGCAGGAAATGTAGTACATAATGTACACTTCACAATGTACACTTCACACTACAGTGCATACCAATGGGGTTACTGCAGAAAAGTCATTCTGTTACGAGGGACATTTCTTTCCTGCAACTCGAAGGTGTATGGCATTGCTGCGTTACAAAAACACATGTTATACGTATATACTATTGCATACTGCAAAACCTGTGGAATCGTTACAGACAGTTCTGCTTCCTGACTACATTGTACCGACGTTTTCCTCAAAGCTCCTGCCAGTCGTCACTGTGCCCGTTACTTCTTTCTTCCCATGTACAGTAGCAGTGCGGTACGATTGGTGAAAGCAGACGTTAATTCTGTTGTTGATGCATTTCCTTATGGTGTCCCCCAAATAACTTTCTCCTGTTTGCTTTGTACGTACACAATTTGTACAACTACTCCATTTTCTCTTGCCATTCTGCTGTTTTCATATATTTGTTGCGTATGGCGATTGCCACCACTATGTAAGAGAGCATGTGCCTTCCTGAGCAGGTTGGATGGGCCCCATGTGCGCAACCAGAGGCATAGTCCGTCACTGCTGTCTGCGTTACCATGCTGCCAGCAGTTTCACTATGTTGGAGAGTTCTTCTTTACAAACTAAGGATATCCTGCTAAAAACCAATGAAATTCAATGGCAACGTGTTAAAGGAACGTTATGGTTAAGTTGCACTAGCAAAAACCTATGCAGTTCAATGGACAAACGTTGTTACAGGGACGTTATAGTTACAGATAAAACCGAAAACCCCCCGATATTTGCAAGTTATGGTAAGCTAAGCAACCATAACTCGCGCCACCTGTGTGCACTGCAAGGACTAACACCCATGACATCAAAGATTCCATCACAAATCTCATTCCTGACATCAATGATGACATCACATGTGCATTCAGTTTTCATGGGAAGCCTCCACAAGGGATTCTTATTGTAATGGTGGCAAAAAACTATCAAAGATCATTGGAAGAACTACCATGAGACAAGTTTTTCATTCAGCAGTGCATAGCTATACACACCATTGTATTACACACTTATTTGCAGTACATGAACCAACTGATGTGGAAAGGAAGCCATTGTCTGCACCATGCCCCATGGTAGTGTACTATTGAAACTGCTCCCATGTCACATGGTGACATGAATGCTTTCGTTTTTAAGTTTTGGGTAGTGTGAAACATGTAAGAAGTACCTACCATTCTCTAAATAACTACATAATTGCACTACTGTACAGACAACATAAAGATACCACAATGCATACCAATATGAGCATATACAGGCAAATTAAAGTAAGCAAAAAAGGAGCACTATCACCAGAAACTGTTCAAAACATTACTGATTATCTTCATACACAGAAATGCTTGCTGTGTTTCACGCTTCCTTCTTCCCCTATATGTATATGTATGACATCATATGAGTGTACCCTAAGGAAAGTAGTACAAGAACATATGAGAAGGGTGGCGTACACAAAGAGAGAGCCTTTTCTGATGGCATCTTTGATGTCATGGGTGTTAGTCCTTGCAGTGCACACTGGTGGTGCAAGTTATGGTTGCTTAGCTTACCATAACTTGCGAATTTCAGTTTTTTTTTCGGTTTTACCTGAGTGGAACATTTAAATGGCGAAATGAAGTACAACTGAAGGACGGTGGAAATGGCGTAGCTGAAGCCGACCAGAGTGCTGAGGTCGCCATGAGAGTAGCCCAGCTGATATGGATGAGAAACAAGCTGCCAGAGGACCGTGCAGATTGTTCACAGTGGGAAGCAGCATCAGAAGTGGGACAACGGCTGAAGGGGAGACATGCTGCCTTTTAGGCAGACATTTCTGTGGAGCGCGAAGTGAAGCCACGAAGCGCTGGTGCTACCTGAGCTTCCGAAGGAGCAGTCCGCTGAAGCTAAGCGGATGCATTCAGGAACGCAGGCAGACCATGAGAGGTCCGCTGTTTCCAATAATTAAGAAGCAGAGACAGCATGTTAATCCTGGGAGTTGACCTAAACACAGAGGTGACCCTAGGGTGCTCCGAATACTGAACCAAGAAGATAACACTATGACAAGTTAGGCATGATTCCTCTTGTTTGGAATATTAATTAGAGGGAACCTATAACCCACATTGCCAAAAGCGAAAGGCTGTACAAAATAAGTACAGAAGAAACAGGTAAGTAATTCCTCTTTTGTGGGACTCCAATTAGGGGATCCTGCATTACCAACAGCCAAGAGGCTGTACAGAAGCCACAAACAATTCCTCTTTGGTGAGAAAACAATGGGGGAAAGTTTGTAACCCTCACTGCCAAGAGTGAACAGACTGTAAAAAGGACAACCATTGTTCAGCTCTCCTCTCATGGGATGCTGGTGTGGAGTGTCTTGGGAACAAATATTGCCACTGTGACCAATTGTAGATGTAGTGGTTTTATCCTGGCAGCCGGGTGCACCAGGAACGAAGATGAGTTAAAACACTATATTGGTGCCAACAAGGAGTGGCAGAAAGAAAGTATTACTTCAATAATCAATTCTTTACAAAACTGTTGCTTTACAAGAAGAAATTGTTTGGAATCCTTTTACATTTTTTTTGTTAAAGAAGAGGTTGTCTTGTCCCTTCTGACTAAAGTATTTAGTTGGAATAAGAATAGGTATGTTGATAATTGCTATATGTCTGGAAGAGAATACGTTCCTTAAAACATAAACTTCTGTTTGGTGAGAAAGCCATTGGTTTTGATAAAATGATATAGTGAGAAATATCAAATGCTTTGAAGTTGGAAGAAGAGTGTTATGGGAAAGATATTTGCCTTATCAAGAAGGACATTGTGAAGAATAACAGTTGCATTATTTTTGGAAACAAGTGTTTATGAAGAGACATTTATTTTACCCAAGGCAAGGTCGTATTGTGAGAAAAGGAACTTTTGTGTTGGAACAAAAGGAACTTTGTTGAATCAGAACGGTTCTATGAGTATTTCTGCTTTGAGGCGGGGGAAGGGAGCACAGGTCTGGTCACAAGGAGTGCTCTTTGAAGCTTATATGTTTGAGCTTTTGCACTGGGGTGTTGAACTAAGGATTGCCAAATATTATTTGTATTATTTTGTTGTTTGTATTAGTCTTAGGGTCAGAGTATTTTTGACACTAGGTCATTTTTCTTTAGTTTAGTTTGCCAGGTGGGACATTCTCGTTAGGCTAGGGAAAGATAAACATTTATTATTTAAGAAAATGGAAAATTATGAGAAAACTGTATTTTGTGTCCGCCTCACATTGCTGTCCCCTCACATATGGTAATGTAAAAAGAAAATGTGAGGGTCTCGGGGCCTTCCCCATATATATGCAGTGAAAAGGGAGAAATGAAAAAACATTTTCGTATGCGCAATAAAAAATGCACAGTAATCACATAGATCTGAATGAAGGTACATTTTATATTAAATCACTACTTGAACATTTGTGCTTTTTAAAAAAAAATGTTTTATTGTGTTGTAGTTCAAAGAACTTTTCACAAATCTTAATACAAATCAACTAAAAGAAATTGAAATAGACATACTGACAGCAATTATTAAATCATCAATAATAATTAAAAAATTGCAATGATGCAAAACAGAAGAAAGCCACACATATACCTACTTAATGTAGAAGTCACTAAGTATGTCTATTTCTCACAAAGAAGCAGGAACAGAGGAATAGCCTGAAATATGAGCATATTAAAGCCGCAGAGGGGGAAAGACAGTGCAATTATAGCTCAGTTAATAGCTTCACATTTCCTTCAAATCCCCTAAGGCGTAGATTCGCCACCTTCCAAATCTGAGTTATTGCAATTATTAGACTCCTATTCCAACCTGCTAAGCATCTCAGCCAAAACCTTTCACTAGCAATATATGTAAGATCATATTTATATCTAGCGAAATATTTCTCATAAGTAGAGCTCATATTTGTGCAGCAGGTAAGCACATGTCTGATGGTTTCCTTCTCCATTTCATTACAACACAGTCTGCACGTCCTCTCTGCCTCTGGGATTTTTAACCAGGCTCCCCGTACCCCTAGAACATTTAGGCGGTTGAGCCTCATGTCCAGGAATATTGTCCGGTTTTCTTTAGAGGGCATTAACTTTAGGTAGTACCGTGTTTTCTTTTTATAAAGGAATGGTAATTTTGCAAATGTACATAGGGAACTGAACTCAGCATCCCTATCATTACTGTAGGCCCAGTCCCACTTTTCCAGCTAATTTTTCGAAGTCTTTAATACCACCCCCTCACCATATTCCCATTTTGGAACAAAAGCAATTCTTTCGACGGTCTCCAGAATTTTGTTCTGGAAGGTATTCAGAGCCACCATGTTTCCACCCTTCACTCATTCATGTAGTATATATAGTATTGTGCCTTGCTGTGCATACATTATTTTAATATATAGCTTTGCCCTGTTATATTCGAGTTGAGCAGATCAGGAAATCAACCCCATTTCTAAACGAGTGGCCTGAATCAGCGTATAATTAGAGAGACCCAGTAGTTTCCTCCAGATCACACCCTCGGTCACATCTGCCCAGTCAGACCAATCAGAAAAGAAGGCTTCCAGAGCATGCAAGAAAATTGCAACCAACTTTTGTTTGTATATATTGATGATTCCCAGTAGGAATATTAGCATTGTGTATATGAACCGTAACAACGTGCTCCTACAACATACACTCCTAATGCACAAGTGCTTACGACACACAACATGTACGTGTGTGAAAAGTGCTGTAACATGCACTTAAGGCACATGCACCTATAACAAATTCACTTATGACACATGCTCCTACCACACACACTCTTCCAACACACACTTACTGCACACTCGTATACACACACTCTAAAGACACACACAGTCCTACGACATGTGCTCCTATGACATGCACCCATACAACACACTGGTCCTATGACACACATGCTTACAACACATACTCCTACCACACAGGTACCTACAACATGCTCTTCAATCACGTGTGCAGACTGTATCAGTTTTCCCATTGGTATATTACAAAATGAACTTCTCCTGATAACTCACATCAAAGGCAAGTCCTACGAACTGCACACTGAGCGCATGAGTATTACTGTTCATGAATTACACAATATCTTCAAGAATCTTACATGAAAGGCAAGTCACAGCTGACTTTGATGTCAGTTTTAAAGTGATGGAATAAATGTACACTTTTCATACGAGCCGTACAAGGAGCACATTGGTTTTACAGTTCATACATTTCAAAATTAGCATCTAAAACTCACATCACAGTCAAGTGACAGCTGACTTTCATGTCGGTTTTAAAGTGATGGAATAAATGTGCACTTTTCATACGAAAATGTATACTTTCCATACGAAACCTGACACTTTTCATACAAACATGTACACTTTAGGAGGCATACAATCCACAAGCAATAAGGAGGTACATTTTATATTAAAACCCTTCACGTACATTTCTGATATTAACAGTGTGTAAATAACCACTAATAATAGAAACTCTTACTATTGACCCCTTTATAACACACGCTGCTATGACATTTGCTTATATAACACACACTCCTAGGACACGTACTCCTATCACATGCACTATGACACATGCTCCTACAATACATTGTCGTATGACACACTCTTATAAAACATACTCCTATGATGTATGCACCTGCAGCATACACTGCTATTACTCACACTCTTAGGTCACACACTGTCATCACCCAAGCTCTTGACACATGCGCCTACAACACATACACCTACATCACATGTACTTACAACACATGCACCTATGATATGTGGACGTACAACATGTGAACACATGACACATGGATGTACAACACGTGCACCTAGGGCAGATGTGCCCATAGCACGCCATCTGTTGACACACTCTTATAACACACACTATTATGACACACGCTCCTACAATACATGCTCCTACAACATGGTTTTACAACTCAGCAACGTAAAACACATACACTTATGGCACATACACTTACACCATGTGCTGCTATGCAACATGCTCTTATGCCACGCAATTACTACATGCTTTTACAGCACATGCTATTATTACAACAAACACTCAAAATCAATAATCCCGGAACCTTAAAAAAAGATTGCAATTATTTGAGCATTTAATTTTTTTTTTTACAAAAGAGTTAAGGTTAAACAATCAAACACTTACAGTCTATAAACATCAGCAATAACAGTTGAGGTAACAACACAATAAACTGTATTAATATATTAAAATCAAATATGATGGTAACCTTAACTCACCCACACTCTTGAAAGCAAACAATATTACTATACAATTATACCAATTTCACACATAAAAAGTAATAATTGTATAACATGTAACATCATTCAATAATTGTGTAATACAAAATACTGCAGAATAGTAAACTTGAAATACAATATATTGCAATTAAAAATTACACAAAATATTTTTTACAAAAAAAATCTACATTAACAAAACATACATAAGTATTCAAGTGTCATACTTTGCATATACAACAGTGTCAATTAACAAGGTACATCTCATCATTGTAAATATAATTTGATAAACAATAAACATAACACTATAAAAATAAAACATACACTAAACTAAAAAAGTATTCAAATGTCATAAATGATTAGAAACCTTTACTTCTACAAATAACAATATTTCTCCAGCATGGGGTCTGGCATGGATTCACATGCTCATGAATATTCCCCGTTGTCAGGCTGGGAATCCTCGGTAAAGAAAAAATCAGGATCAGTTTCCTTTCTGAACTGTCTTTCTTAGTAGTAACCAATCACTGCTCTCTGGGTCATACTGCCCCCAGCCAATGACTGCCCTCTCACTAAGCCCCTCCCCTGGCAGCCATCCTCAGATTTTTACCGCACGATCAAGTGTTGGGAGTCCTCGTGCTATAGCTCTCGAGCTTTTACTACGTTTTCGCTCTTTTTTCAAAGAGATTTTCTCATTTTTCGATAAATCGAGCCTCAAGCTCCACCGTTCTACTTCTGATCAACGGGGACCCGTTTTGGAATTTTCTGCGCCCCTCAAGGGTGAATTTTTCATCGAGTTACGCTTCTTGGAGGATTCTAGAAGATCTGAGGCCTACCATGGACATGGCCCAGGACAAGGGAAGCTCGACACCCGGATCCAAGCTGTTCAGGAACTGCCCTGGATGCGGGTTACAGAATGTTTTCAAGGAGGACAAGCATTCGAAATGTCTCTTCTGCCTTCATGAGGACAAGACGCACGTGGAGAAGGACTGTGCGTTCTGCAAGAACCTATCGGAACGGACCATGAGGGATCGTCGTACCCGCCTCACCAGCTGGCTGGAGAAGGGCCCAGCAGGTGAGAAGAAGAAAAGGTCAGAGCGGTCTTCTAAGTCCTGTGAGGGCGCCCCGGCGACGGGGGCCCAACAGAAGGCTAAGCACCGCTAATCCGCGGGCACTCGGAGCGCCGAACGGTCAGGCTCTTCAGCTGCTAGGCAGGGTGCGCCTTCCCCGGCACCATCAACCACGAGTCAACGCTCTGGTTCGGGGAAGAGGAAATCCGAGAACCCGGGTAAGCTTCCGGAGAGGCCCCGGTCGATCTCGAAGGATTCAGCCGAGCGGGAGTGAGGCGATGACCCTCCCCCCAAGGTGAAGGCCTCAAGCGCGCCCAAGGTGCTGAAGGCCTTGATTCACCCGGCTAAGGCCTCTATCGAGGGAGTCGCGGTGACCCTGGCAAAGCCTGTGGAAGCTACACCAGTGGAGGCGACCTCGGGGCCCAGAGTTTCCCTGCCACCGCGGAGGGAATCCTCTTTCCAGCCCATCGACAAGACCCCGGTGGAAAAAGAGGGGTGGGGAGGTGGCCATTACGGACACGGATTCAGCCTCTGAGGAGGAGCTGGTGGAAACTGTGAAGAACCTCAACGAAAGGTTCGAGAAGGTATGATTCCACGGGAGGGCCCCCGAAGAGAGGGTCGAAGAAAGCGATGGTGGCGCCGATGAGGCCCCAGTGGAGGAGCACCCTTACCTCTCCTTGCAGCCATTGCCGGAGCCTCAGGACAACTTGGCGGCCATTTTGATGGCAATCCAAACCTTATGCACGGAGATAAGGACGAGATTACCACAAACCCCGGCTGACGATCCAGAAACGGGCCTGTCGGGAAGCCCTCCGAACAAGCGGAGGAGAGTTCATCCCTCCCCACCCTTCATGCCCCCACGACCCGTGGAGCCCTCTTCCCCCTCACCGGACCCCAGGGATGACACGGCGACGGATACGACGACGGGGAACAGATGACAACGGTGGTGACGACAGGACGGACCTTCCATCACCACTTCCTCGGGCTTCCCCTCCCGACGAAATTGGCTCCTTTCACGCCATGCTCGCCAGGGCATCCGAGCTCTTCCAGCTCTGCCCCGAGGAACAGAAAAAGGAGGGTTTCCTCTATCAATGGCGAGAGGCCAAGAGAAGGACAGTCCTCGCGGTACCATTACTCAATGATATCTGGGACGAGGGACTTGCGATCCTGAAGAACCCGTCCACGACGCCTGCCAAGAGGGACAGGTACGAGAAGAAGTACTGGGTCCCCGGTGCCGCCCCTTTGTGCCTCATGGCTCAGCCTACGTCAGATTCGGTCGTCTCAGCGGCGGCCAAGAAGAAGGCGGTGGGAGCGTCAGCCTCAACCTCTACTTCCCCACCTGACAGCGAGGGTAAGAAATTGGATGCCATGGGGCGACGGGTCATCTCGTCGGCGGCGCCACAATTAAGGTGGCCAACGCCTTAGCGATTGTGGCCCGTTACGACAGGGAGCTGTGGTACAAGATAGCTCCCCTACTGGACTTCCTACCAGAGGAAAAGAGGGCAGAGGCCCTGGAGATTCTGCAGGAAGGTGAGGTGGCATCAGACCATGCCATAACGGTGGCAACAGACATTGCCGACACCAGTTTTTGCCAGTTAGGCAACAGTGTTTGCCATTCGACGACGTGGCTGGCTCAAGGCGACAGACTTCCGCCAGGACATGCAGACCAGGGTTTTGGACATGCCGTTCGATGGCAACAACCTGTTTGGGAAAACAGTGGATGAGTCGCTGCAGGCCATCAAGGCCGACACAGAGACGGGCCGAGCCCTGGGTGTCTTTCAGCAACGACGGCCCTTTCGGAGCGCCAGAGGCAGACAGGTGGCCTCCAAGGGATCAGGCGGTGGCTTCTCTACCTACTGCCAGGCGGCCCGCTCCTCGTCCCAGGAGGTTTACAAGGGTTGCGGCAAGCAAGGAGGATCTCGGCGTCGTCGCCAAGGAAGCCAAGGTGGCAAGGCCGCCTCCAAGCAAGATTGAAACGGCCGTAGTGTCGGGCCCCCACCGAAGCATCCCGGTGGAAGGCCGGCTGGTGAAGTTCGTCAGCGTGTGGGAGTCCATCTCAACTGACCGTTGGGTGCTGGATGCCCTGGCTCACGGGCACACTCTTGAATTCCAAAAGAAGTGTCCCGCATTCGTCCCGTGGCTAGGAAGGAAAATCACGTCCCTCAACTGCCTGCTGTTGGAGGTAAAGGCGATGCTCAAGAAAGGTGCCATCAAGCTCGTCCCCAAGAGGTTCCGGGGCTCCGGAGTATACTCAAGATAATTCCTCGTCAGAAAGAAGACAGGCGGTTGGCGTCCCATCCTGGACCTACGTCTGTTGAACAAATACATCAGGGCACATAAGTTCAGGATGGTCACTCTCCAGCACGTGCTGGGACAGCTGGAGGAGGGCGACTTCCTATCGTCGTTGGACTTGGAGGGTGCTTACTTCCACATCCCCATCCTAAAAGGACACCGAAAGTTCCTCAGATTCGTAGTCCAAGGACGCCACTACCAATTCAGAGCGCTGACATTCAGACTGAAGTCGGCACCCAGGGTGTCCACCAAGTGCCTAGCACCAGTGGCAGCGTGGCTGCGCCTTCAGGGGATCCATGTCTACCACTACCTGGACGACTGGCTCATCCGTGCAAGGACAAGAGAACTCGCTGTCGAGCACACGGCAGTGACCGTCCGCTTACTCACGGAGCTGGGGTTCTCCATCATCTACCCGAAATCCCATTTGGTTCCATCACAGGTGGCACTGTTTCTGGGAGTGAAGCTCGATTCAGTGGAACGATTGGCGTCTCCGTCGGAGGAAAGGACGAAGGCCAACTTAGGCAAGGTGCAGCGCCTGCTAGCCACGGACGTGACCAGGGTGAGATCCATCAAGTCCCTCCTCGGTATGATGTCCTCATTCATTCATCTAGTGCGCCTGTGCAGGCTACGAATGCGTCCTCTACAGGAGTTCCTCAACGCCTGCTGGATGCAAGCAGCGGGCAGCTTCGAAGACAAGATCCCGCTTAACGAGGTTTTCCGTCAGGCGATCCAGTGGTGGGGCACCCGTGCACACCTCACGGCGGGCACAGACTTCCAGACCCTGGCACATCAGGAGACGGTGACGACGGACGCCTCCCTGGAGGGATGGGGTGCACACACCGGAGATCTCCATGCAAGAGGCCTTTGGCTCCCGGAGGAGAGGTCTCTCCACATCAACATCTTGGAGCTCTGCACCGTGTTCTGGGCGCTCAAGTCGTTCCTCCCGTCCCTCAAGGGCAAGGTCGTGAGGATCTTCACCGACAACACCACCACCATGGTCTACATCCGGAAGCAGGGAGGCTCCAGATCCCCAGCCCTATCCAAGGAGGCCCAGGATCTGTGGGGATGTTTCTGGTTCCCTTCCATCAGGCAGGAATAAAAAACACCATCACCGACTCACTCAGCAGGGAGCTGCGCTCGTGCCACGAGTGGGAACTATGCCAGGATCAAGTGGATCGGCTCTTCCAACGATGGGCGAACCCCAGATCGACCTGTTTGCGACAGCGACAAACTCCAAGTGCCAGAGGTTCGCCAGCAGGTTCCCCCACCCGAGGAGCATGGGCGATGCTTTCTCGTTCCCCTGGGACGGCCTGTTCCTGTATGTGTTTCCTCCGTTGCTGCTGCTGCTTCGACTCATCAGCCAGCTCAAGAGGTCCCAGTGCAGGATGATCCTCGTTGCACCGGCGTGGCCGAGACAGATCTGGTTCCCGGACCTTCTGGACCTCTCAGCGTCCCCACCAGTCAAGCTGTCGACAGACGCAGATCTTCTCTCCAGAGAGGGAGGCGCCATTCTTCATCACGACCCGGAGTCGCTGAACTTGCAGGCCTCGCTCCTGCAGCACTAGAGTTTGGAGGGTACGATATCCCGGCTGACTGCAGAGATGTTCTTGCAAAGGCCAGGGCGTCCTCAACTCTCAAGTGCTACGGACATAAGTGGAAGAGGTTCTCTGTCTGGTGCCGTGCACAGAAGATCAACCCTCTACGGATTACGGCACCTCAAGTGCTACCATACCTACTGTCGCTGGCCAAAGCTGGACTAGCTAACGCTTCCATCAAGATACATCTGTCAGCAATCTCCCGATACACCAGAACTGCAGGACAGCCGTCCTTGTGGTCTCATCGACTGGTGAAGGAATTTATGAAGGGACTGTTCTGATCGTTCCCGCCGGTGAAGGCTCCAGCCCCGGCGTGGGAACTCAACGTGGTGTTGACCATGCTCATGGGGCCACCATTCGAGACTTTGCATTCGGCTCCGTTGAAGTTCCTGTCATGGAAGACAGCGTTCCTTGGGCCATCACCTCCGCACAACGCATGGGAGAGATTCAGGCCCTATCCTGCAAGCCTCCATACTTGACTTTTCATGATACGAGGGTGGTGCTGAGGACACACCCCTCTTTCATGCCCAAGGTGCCGTCGGACTTCCATCTTAACGAGCCCTTGGTGTTGCCAGTTTTCTTTCCGTCGCCTTTGTTGCCGGCCGAGAGGACTTTGCACTCACTGGATGTAGCTAGAGCGCTTAAGTTCTACGTGTACCGAACGAAGAGTTTTCGGAAGACGTCACAGCTGTTTGTGAAGTTTGGACCTGTGAACCAAGGGAAGGCTCTCTCGAAGGCTTCCATTTCCAGATGGCTCTCGGGCATCATCATGCACTGTCATCGGTTGGCCAACCGACCATTGCCCGGCCGTCCGAGAGCCCATTCGACCAGAGCGATCGCTGCTACTACGGCGTTCTTGTCTGGTGTGCTCCTGCTGGACATCTGCAGGGCTGCTACGTGGAGGTCGACTCACACCTTCACGAGATTCTACTGCATCGACCGGGATTCCAGGGAGGAGTCCAGAGTCGGCCAAGCAGTGCTTGCGCAACCTGTTTGCCTGAAGGTGGGCCTGGTAAGGAGGTAAGAGTTGCTTAATGTTGAGTTTAGGTAATACTTAATGTTGAGCCTTTTGCCACCTCCCGTGGTTCTGCATGTGTGTACTGCTATGTATTGTTATATTCATGAGCATGTGAATCCATGCCAGACCCCATGCTGGAGAAGGAACAAGTTACTTACCTCTAACTGTTGTTCTCCAGCATGGGTCTGGCATGGATTCACATGCGAACCCTCCCTCCTTTCCCTCTGCGGCTCTTCACTTGGTCATACTGCCACTTTACGTGCTACCAAATCTGAGGATGGCTGCCAGGGGAGGGACTTAGGGAGAGGGCAGTCATTGGCTGGGGGCAGTATGACCCAGAGACCAGTGATTGGTTACTACTAAGAAAGACAGTTCAGAAACGAAACTGATACTGATTTTTTCTTTACCGAGGATTCCCAGCCTGACGACGGGGGATATTCATGAGCTTGTGAATCCATGCCAGACCCATGCTGGAGAACAACAGTTACAGGTAAGTAACTTGTTCCATACAAAATATTGTAAGCTGTTAAATACTAACAATAGTAGTACAAATGTATACACCTTAAACACATAAATGAATACAAAACAGGCTAACAGTTAAGGTTACCATGGTACATGATTTTAATAAAACAATTATTTAAGTATTAATAAGGTGTATTATGTTGCTACTTTAATGGTATTATTTCTGCTGTTTGAAGACTTTATATTTGTGTTGGTTTATTCTTAGCTCTTTTGTAAAAAAGTGTTTTCCAAATAATACGTATGCATGTATTTTTCTTGCTCTTTCTCTCACATGCACACACTGAACGGGCAGATAGGCAGAAGGAATCAGAGTTGGAAAAAGAAAAAAAGGAGCATGGCTCTTATGCGTTGAGGACAAACAAGCATGGTTCGCAAGCCAATAAAACAAATGGACACTCAGGCCAAGGGGAGATGCATCTGAGTTCAGTGTGAAGATGCACAGTGGGAGGATTGAACCATCTAGACCACTTCGCTCCTCTGGCACCAACTCTTTTTGTGTAAAGCATTTTGCTAACCGGAGGGCATGGGGGTCGCTCACTTTTCTCTGCTGGCTCCTTTCTTTGGAATACACATCTTCCCCTCACTGCCTCTCCACACCTCATGTACCCCCATGGTCCCTTCTCCATTTCTATGACAGCAATATGTGAGGCAGAGCAAGGCTCTTGAGGAAGAGAGAGCAATTTCCGGGATAGCGGGTCTAGGCAAAGTGAGTACAGGGGGGTAAATAAGGTGTGGAGAGGCAGTGAGGGGAAGAGCTGTATGGGCGACTGTGGAAAGCAGGTAGAAACTGGGGTGCTTCATTGAGGAGGGGGGAGCTTGGATTGCATGGCAATAGGAATAGTTCTCATCTCAATTTCCTTGGCTGATATTTTACTTTGTTCTTGTTATAACTTGTAAAACAGATGCTGCCCCATTTCACAACTTTAAAAAAGCTTGTGGCACCACGGACAACATGATGGGGTGCTAATAGGTTATTGCTTCAGTTGAAGGAGAGGGAATAACGTGTTTTGTTTAATCCTAGAGCAGCACCTCCTATTTCTCAATCACTGCTAACATCAGATCACCCTGGCATGTATCAAAGTTCCATTTCAGGCTCTGCAGCCCATACTCTGTGGAAATGCAAGAATGCTATATTTGTCACATTAAGAACCAGGCTTGTACTCACTCGTCTGCATATAACATGTCAATAATTAAACCGGGAACCTCGAGCTGTCCCATGTCAGGTGCGTGCGTGTAGCTGATTCAATGCTGAGATGTATAGTCTGGTACCTGTATTCCTGCATTTATAATGGAAAGATAAAATGACTAGCACTAGAATGAAAATGTAAACCAGGATTGGATGTGCTCCCCACACCTGCCATTTAACAATGTGTGGTCTCTACCTCCTATGTCAGTTGGCGCTGAAGCACTGATGAGCCTTATTGATTGTTTTATGAATTCTTCTGCACCACATAGAACTTACAACCATTGATGATATGCAAACAGCACTAATGCATTATCACCAACCAGTGGCTGGCAGCCAAGCAGGGTACTCGGATAGCAAGAATTACCTAGTGGTACATACCCACATTCCGAGCAGCCTTGTTGGTTTTTCTGGCTCTTGCTCCTGCTCTCCAGCCTTTCATCTTGCTCTGGCACTCCAGTTCAACTACTTCCTCAAGAGTTTCGAACCCCCTCAAACCTGCATTCATGCACACATTTCCATGATATTGCAGCATCCTCCTCACTCAGCCCTTTAGCAGTCATTGAAGCTCCACACCATTTCGACGGTGCCCAACTCTGTTGTATTTTGTTCTGGGTGATTGGACACATGTGTTGTATGTTCTTTTAAAAACCCATAGCACCCCAGAGGTAGTTTCGGGTGACAGTGACCATAATAACTGTGAGGAATTCGATCATCTGCACAGGGAGTGTGCGCTCACCTGGGCTGTTTTTGAAATTCTATAATGAAATGGAATGTTGGGAGATCAACCTCCAGAAAATGTGTGGGGCTAATCCACACACATTTTCCTATGCTCGCTGCACAACAAACATATAGTCAAGTGTACTCTTGGTGGACACAGTCTACAGGCGCAGTACTCCTGTCATGTTCAGCTGGAATGTGACACCAACTGGTACATCAAAATATTGCAAGGAGGGGGAAGGCACAACCTTCCTCCTCCCATGGCCAGCCTCATTAAACAACAAAGGATCCATGGATTCACTCTATCCTTTTTCTGCCCTGCTGGTGGCGGCGCATTCTGATGAGAGTTAATTGAAGCAGGCCTGCAAGAGGCTTGGTCGCAGAGCTGACAAAGGAGACAGGAAACCCAACACCTTTTGATATGTATCTGTGTCAAGCTGAAGTCAGTTCCCGCACCTTAGTATCAAGAGCAGTGAACTGTCATGTCTGGGACAACTGTTTACAGTAGGCAACCCCCACAGGGGGACCCCCTTTCAGAGGGTACAAGTATGTGATTTGATGGAGACAGAACATCTGTTCTTGCCACAACTTCAAGGGTGACCTGCGTTTTGATCGGGAACCACACAGAGCTCAATTAACGAGAGAAACCCTTTGATCCACAACAGGCAGGAAGATGGGTGTGACTTAGTAGTACATTTTTCACCCCTTTACCTTTCCTGTTGCAAAGCACTCTGGTTATGATATCACGCATAACAGAAGATTGTTGGCGGGGACCCAGGATTGGTTCATTACGGTAGGCTTAGCCTGCACCAATCACTGTGGCCCATTTGGCTTTAAAAGAGGGCTGCAACCCTCTCTTAGCATATCATCTGAAGTATTTGCAAGGAGTAGCAAGAAGAACTCATTGGGACCCTGGCTGAAGGTACAGTCTGCCTTACATCTTCCACCAGTGAAGAACGGCCAGGAAATCCAAGAGGGAAGTAAGATCCCTACCCTTAACATCTCCCAGGGACCAAAGGGAGATACTGATGCAGAGGACCCTCCAGCAGCTCCAAAACTGGTACACAGCCAGCACACAGTGTGCCCTGCAAGCAAGCTTCCTAGTTAGGAAGTGTCAGAGAGTCTCTTAACCAAACCAAGGACAAGGCCGTTGCCTCAACACTCTCCTCAGCTTTGGGCTGTCGGCCTTAAAGGATGACACAAGACCAGCGGAGAAGCTAGAAGGAGTTCACTGACAAGCATCAATGGGCATCTATTGTAAGGACATTTGTTCTTGGCAGTCGAGCCCCTCGAGCTGCTATCGGCTGCACCGTTGACTGTTGTCACGCCACAGTCACTCACGCCATCCAAGACGCCTCGACTAGTGCTTCAAACCCATCAACCAGCACTAAGACAATGATTCCTGACCCCGAGCCGCTATCAAGGGCAGCCTGCAGCCATCCATCCAGCATCACTTGCTGAACTGTCTGCCGCCTGATACCTGCAGCTGTCTCCCATCTTGAACTCTGTCACAGAAGCTGCAAAGAGCCCTGAAAATGATTTGACGCTGTCAAGCACCAAGAACTTCTACAAGCACAAGGTACATTGTGGTTCCGTACCCCTGGTCCTTCCCCGAAGGCCCCTAGTGACATTTTATGACCCATTGCTCCCTTTGTGCTGAATCCAAGTATCCTTGAACTATTGAGATGAATTACTTAACCAACTATCTTCCTGTCAGTATCCAGAGTGCATCCCTTTTTCCTTCGTGAAACTGTCTGTCCTCTGCATTCATTTACAGGGTGGGTTGCATTTTGTAGTGTGCTACAACTGTCTGTTGTGATAATAATAATAAAGTAGATATTTGTATAAAACCTTGACTGGACAGTCCCTTTTATCATTGGGTAATAATTGTATTTTCGCTGTGTTACAACTAACCACGACCTTGTGGAGATAAGCCTGCCGTTCCGTCCACATTACTAAATTGGGCAAGGAGAATTATAATTGACTTGTGTCTCCAATCTGTTTGGAACCCTTCTGGTGTACTAGAGGTGTGGGGCTGATTGATGGTTTAGAAACCGATATTCATACCTGGACCACAGGTTCCCCGGAAGTTGATTCGTCACATTGGTGGCAAGCGGTCGGATCATGTGTGCCTTGCGCACAGCTTAGTCACCCAATGATAAAAATTACTGTTGCAGACAACGGTTAGACACTGCTAGGTATTTGTAATAATCATGGATCTTGACATAGCGACTGTGAAAGGCATGACCAAGGATGTCATGCATGTCCTATGTCAAAAGAGGGGACTTCCCCACAGCATTAAGGTCAATAAACCTGAGTTGCTGACCAGCCTCCAAGCTTGGGTCAAAGCGAGGGCAGTTGGGGAAAAGACTCCAGGGGACAGGCTAGGCCCTGTGTACCCAAATAGAAAAGACATTGCAGAGGGGGAACTGGAAGATGACGAGGAAGACAGTATGAGCAGTGTTTCTCGCCAACCATCCCGTCGGTTGGCAAGCATGGTTTCTCAACACTCTAGAGTGTCAATGAGGTCTGGGGCTAGTGCGGCAGCACAGAGGTCCCAGACCTCAGCACAGTCTCTAAGTGGCCCAGTAATTGTTCCGGCTGTTAATGAGGTAGTGGCTAGAAAGCTCCTGCTCAAGGAGAGGAGACTAGCGCTAGAGGAACAGAAACAGCGGGACAAGGTCACCATAGATCTGCGCAAGCTGGCACTTGAAGGGAAGAAGGATGCCAACAGATCCACCTGTAGCAAAAGCAGCAGTAGTGGCTCAAACCAGAGTGCCCGGGATAAGCCCCGGCGGCACATCCCCAAAGGTTTAGTGCAGGCTTACGAAGTGGGGAAGGATATTTTTTTACTGGTTTGAAGCGCTGAAGCTTGCTTTTCATCTATAGGAGGTGTATGAGGCACTGTGGGGTGCAACCCTGATGACTAGCTTACGGACAACAGGGCCTGATGCAATTCTTCAGTTAGCACCTGAGGAAAGGCCCATTTATGAAAGCATGACGGCAGCCCTCCTAAGGAAGTTCTGTAAAACCCCAGACCAGTATCTCAAGAGCTTCAGAGAGCTTGGAAAGAAAAGTGGGCAGACATGTGAAGCGTTCACACACTTGTTGTTGAAATATCTGAGTGGATGGGTGGCTGCGAGCAAAGTTAACACATTTAAAGGGATGTACAATTTGATTGTGTGTGAGCATGTATTGAAGAATTGTGAGGTTGACCTACACCCGCATCTTGTGGATAAGACTATCACAGACCCTAGGGAGCTTGCAAAGGCTGCCGACAGGTTTGTGAGTACTCAAGTCCAGAAAAAGGTTCAGGCGAGCACACCCAAACCGGAAGAGAAATATTCACACAAATAAGTAAACAAGGATGGGAAGGACAAAGGCCAAACCACTCCTCTTCAAAGTCAGGTCCCCAAAAGAATGAAGGGAAATCCCGAAAATTTAGTTCAGCTGTACACACTGAAAAGAAGAGCGCGGACACCCCTAACACTGGGACAACTGCGTTCTCACCACCCAAAGGTTGTTTCATGTGTAAGTAGCTGGGCCATAGGAAAGGGGATCCGCTTGCAAGGGCTCACCCAAGCAAGCCATAGTGAATGTTGGACCCATGGAGGAGGCCTTCATTAGTGTGGGTCTCTTAGAGGAAAGCTTCCCACTAGGCCAAGGAGTGGCCGAATGTGGATTGTTTACTCTGAGTGGGAACGGTACATGGTCTCCAGAAGAGATCCTAGTTCCCAATAATACTGAACTATAGAACATGTGCATATCAATGGACACAAAACTCCTGCGGTCCAAGACACAGCAGCTAGTGCCACTGCTGTCACCAGGCAATGGGTACAGCCAGGCCTGTATATTGATTGTAGCGTCAGTGGGTTTGATGGAAAGAGTAAGTGTCCTTGGTGATAGTAGAGTTCAGCTGGTGAGGTGAAATGACCCAGCGTGTGTAGCGGTTAAAGACTCCAACCCTGTCTCATTTCTGTTGGGTAATGATCTTCCTGATCCCAAGATAGTCAGAGCGGCTACCCGATAAAGGGCCAAAGAAACCGCAAAATTGAACACTCTCAGAGCCTTAGGGCCTGGAATGCTTCCAGAGGGCTTGTTGGAAGGATCGGAGTGGTCGGTACCCCTAGTCCAGTTCCACATACTGCTGATTCACCTACTGCAGCTGGAGAAGGGGCCAGTAGTCACTGAGGACCCTACTTTGGTAGCAGGGGACTCAGTGACTTCAGAGTTGCCTGGCACAGCACAGGAACCTGAGGTAGAGGACCAGGTGAGCGCAGATCTGAAGTCCCTGCCCAAGCTGGATGAGTTTGCATCAGCCGGGGCCAAGATCAGACTGACTTCTTTAAAGCCCAGAAAGAGTGTCCTACTCTGGTGGGTCTGCTGCAACAGGTGGAGGAGCAGTCTAAGGGTGAGGCCCCTGACCTGTTCAAAGTGCCCTGGGAAGATAGACTCCTGTACAGTGAGCCAAAAGACTCTGAGGGTGAGGGCACCAGAAGGTTGGTGATTCCCCAGTGCCACAGAATGTTCCTTTTGGATTTGGCAAATTCCTTTCGCAGGTCACTTGGGAGTGACTAGGACATCCTACCGGTTGTCTGCGCACTTTTACTGGCTGTAGTTCAGCATTAATGTTAAGGAATTTGTGCGGTCCTGACCGACTTGTCAAGCTTCTGGCAAGTCAGGTGGTGCCACAAAGGCCCCCTTAATTCCACTACCCCTTGTTGGGAAGCCTTTCAAGAGAATAGGCATGGACTTTGTGGGTCCTCTGGATCCTCAAACCAGCTCCAGGAACAGATACATCTTGGTGGTGGTAGACCACGCCACAAGATACCCTGAGGCTGTACTTCTGAGGAGCATCAAAGCCCCTGTGGTTGTGCAGGCTCTGATTGGGATATTCTCCCATGTTGAATTCCCCAAGGAAGTTGTTTCTGACAGGGGATCAAACTTCATATCAGCGTATATAAAGGCTATGTGTGAAGAGTGTGGAGTAATCTACCGGTTCTCTATATCCTTCCATCCGCAAACAAATAGGCTTGTTGAGCAGTTCAACAAGAACGTGAATGGCATGATAGTTGGCTTGGAAGAGCACCTGAGGGGAAAATGGGATATTCTCCTGCCATGCCTTCTGTTCATCTAGAGGGAGGTGCCACAGAACAGAGTAGGGGTAAGCCCCTTTGAGCTTTTGTTTGGACACCCTGTATAAGGTCCCCTCAGACTAGTGAAAGAGGCATGAGAAAGCAAACCCTCATCCCCTGCACGAGATGTGGTGGACTATGTACTCAGCCTTCAGTCTAGAATGGCAAAGTACATGGAACAGTCGACAAAGAACCTAAAGGCCAGTCAGGAGCTGATGAAGCACTGGCACGACCAGAAGGCTACAGTTACATCTATTCTCCAGGCCAGTGGGTGAGGATTATGGAGCCTGTCAAACCCAGTGCCCTTCAGGACAAGTGGACTGGGACTTACTGTGTGCTGGAAAAAGTCAGTGAGTTGAATTATCTCATTGACATGAAATGACCTAAACAGATGTGCAGAGTTTTTCATGTGAATTGGCTCAAACCCCCATATAGCTGGGATGACTTGATCATGGCATTAGTGACTGACAGAGAGACTGAGGATACGATCCCTCCAAGACCTACTGTACACTGAAGCCACAGCTGGGTTGGTTGAAGGTGTCAACCTTGAAACGGACCTGTCAACACAGCAACTGACAGACTGTCGTTGTTTACTGGGACAGTTTGCCGGTCTGTTTTCGCTGACTCCAGGTCATGCGGATTGGTGCATCCATGATGTGGACACTGGAGAGAGTAAGTCGGTGAAGAGTAAGATTCACTGGATGTCCGATAAGGTCAGGGACACCATCAAGGAGGACGTTTCCAAGATGCTCTCCCTTGGAGTAATAAAGCCATCCCACAGCCCCTGGAAGACTGAAGTTTGCTTTTGTGTGGACTACAGGGCACTCAATTCTGTCATGAAGACAGGTGCTCACACCATGCCTCCGGCAGATGAGCTCATTGACAAGCTCGGCACTGCCAAGTACATGAGTACCTTTTACCTCACGGCAGGATATTAGCAGGTCGGCTTGACAGATGGAGCGTGAGAGAGGTCAGCATTCTCAACCCCGGAAGGACATTATCAGTTCACTGGGATTCCCTTCAGATTGAAGAAGGCCCCTGCCACTTTTCAGCAGATGGTTAACCAGGTTTTGTCAGGTCTGGAAAACTTCAGTGTCGCCGAATTAGATGACATTGCTGTCTTCAGCCACACCTGGGAGGATCACTTATCCCACCTGAAACAAGTGCTTCAGCTGCTGAAGAATGCAGGCCTGACTATCAAGGCCAGATAGCGCATGGCACAGTGAATTACCTAGGCCACCTCGTCGGAGGAGGTAAGAAAGAACCTCTCAAAGAAAAAAGGTACAGGCTGTGAAGGATTTGGACATCAAACCACACAGACACAGGTGAGAGCCTTTCTAGGTCTCATCGGGTACTACTGGTTGTTCATCAGAGGGTATGGGACCATTGGCATGCCCCTGAATGATGTAACCACCAACAAAATGCCAAAGAAGGTAGCTTGGACTCCCGCCTGCCAAAACTCCTTTCAGGATTTAAAGGATCGATTGTATAAGGCCCCAGTTCTGAAAGTGCCAGACTATGGTCAGGAGTTCATTATCCAGACAGACAACTGTGATTTTGGGATTGGAGCGGTGTTAGCGCAGCTGAAATCTGAAGGGGTAGAGCAGCCTGTCGCATACATTAGTGGACAGTTGACAAAAGGGCAAAGGAACTGGGCTGTCATAGAAAAAGAGGCTTGATCAGGAACCACAGAGAGCTCAATTAACCAGAGAGACGCTTTGATCCACAACAGACAGGAAGATGGGTGGGACTTAGTAGTACATGTTTTCACCCCTTTACCTTTCCTGTTGCAAAGCACTCTGGTTATGACCTCACGCTTAACAGAAGATTGTTGGTGGGGACCCAGGATTGGTTCATTAAGGTAGGCTTAGCCTGCACCAATCAATGTGTCCCATTTGGATTTAAAAGAGGGCTGAGCCCCTCTCTGAGCAGATCATCTGAAGACTTCACAAAGAGTAGCAAGAATAAAACTTCACAAAGAGTAGCAAGAATAACTCATTGGGACTCTGGCTGAAGTCCATCTTCCACCAGTGAAGGAAGGCCAGGAAATCCAAGAGGGAAGCAAGATTCCTCCCCCTTCGTGAAGTATCCTTGAACTATTAAGATGTATTATTTTACCAACTACCCTCGTGTCAGTATCCAGAGTGCATCTCTTTTTCCTTCTTGAAACTGTTTGGCCTCTGCATTCCTTTACAGGGTGGGATGTAGTTTGTAGTGTGCTAGGACTGTCTGTTGTGATAATAATAAAGTAGATATTTGTATACAACCGTGACTGTATACTGCCCTTTTATCATTGGGTGATAATTGTATTTTTGCTGTGTTAGAACTAACCAACGATCCACGACCTTGTGGATATAAGCCTGCCGTTCCATCCACGTTACCAAAATTGGACAAGGAGGTTTACAATTGACTTGTGTTTCCAATCTGTTCGGATCCCTTTTGGTGTACTAGAGGTGTGGGGCTGATTGATGGTTTAGAAACCAATATTTATCCCTGATCATTGGTGCCCCGGAAATTGATTCGGCACAATAACACCTTTTGTTAATATTAATGTTAATTAATGGGTCTTCTACTATGCACTCTTGCTACTTGCGTGGTTTCTTGGCGCTCTGGCGGATATGCATTGGAAGGAGCATTGGTGGTATGTTAGTCTGATCAAGAGGGAGGAGAGCAAGAGAGCTTTGATGTGTGGTTGGCAGCTTCAGTTCGGAGAAACTATTCACAGACCGTAGGTGTATTTCCAGTTGGTAGCCGTCATGTGGTGTTGAGGTATGATTGTGTATAGTATAGTTTTGTGTTTGGTGGGTTAGGCAGGGTGGTAATGGCTACATATCACAATAAAGGTGCTTGCTGTGCTCCAGCCTATTAACTCAGGAGCCTGTGAGATCAAGTAAGGAGAGCTTTGGGTGTTGGGGAGGGGGAACAGAGATAAACAGCCACCCACCATCCCCCTATTCACAACATTCAACGTCACCCACAAGGGAGAGTGCCCCGGACATAAGGGCCAGGCTGGTCTATGGGGCTGGAATGACAGTGAGCCCTTGAATTGGTATGGGGTCATACCAATTCAAGTTGGGCCCTTGAATTGGTATGACCCCATCAGCAGGAGCAGTTTGTACCCAGAGAAATGTCTTTGAGGTGCCCTGCATTGGAATGGCTGGAAGCTTGGACCTGGAGAAGAGACGCTCGTCTAGCAGCAGCAATTTACACCAGAGGTGTGACAACAGCAGTTTCCACCCTGGTTGGGATGTGGCACAGGGGGGCTGCTTATCTGCCCCCAGTGTTGTGGCGCTGCACTCCCATCCTGGCCCTCCTCTGGGTTGGTTGGTTGAGCGTGTTGGGCTCAAGACCATCTGACCAAGTTCAAGACATCTGCATCGTCCACAATGCTTTCTGGGGCCTGGCGACCGCTCTTCCTCCAACTTTCTCTTCCAAAACATCTTCCTTCTCTAGCTCTCCACTCATCCACCTCCAACCCTCTGAGGGTCAGACGCTTCTCCAAGCAGAGTTGGACGCAGATCTATTTCCTCGGCTGGGGCCTCCCTATGGAACAGCCTCCCTGCCTCTCTCAAACTTGAGCAGAACCATCTTCGGTTCTGGAAGCAACTCAAGACCTTCCTTTTCGCTTCCGCTTTCTCTCTTCCTCTCCCCTGTTGATGTACCTGACTGCTCCACGCACTGGTCACCTGGTCACCCTCTGAACTTGGGCCCAGGTTCCTGCATTCCAGTTGCCCTTGCACTGCCTCCAGGCTCCCCTGAATTTAAGGGTCTGTGTCTGCAACCCTACACTCCCTTCTCTCTGCACTTATGAGCCACCCACTGCCTGCACTTGTGACCAAACTACACTTCCCCTGTCCCCTCCCCACGGGCACTTCTCGCCTTCCCTCTTCCCTGCACTTGCATGATCTGAATGCCTCAAGGCCTAGTAAGATCGTTATTTTGTCCTCCTTTTGTTTCCCCCTCCTTGTCTTGTCGCGCCTAGAAACACTTGTGTACAGGCGCATTATAAATCCCACATCATATCATATCATGTGAGGAACCTTGTTGTGCTGATTAGCAGGAGGGGTGGCAACCTGCCCAGATGACAGGCGCCATGCACGGGGCCTCCCGCAGCCTGTGGGGAAACTTTTTTGGAGACAGCATCAGTGTTGGACAGCATCGGAGCATCTGAGAGCCAGAGGCAGCATGGAACTGCTTAGAGCTTCTCCCTGATGTTATCTGGCACACCTGCTTCTAAATAACATCATTTTTGTTGGCAGGACCAAAATCGAAGGCCCGAAGTTCCAATCCGCACCACCACCACTCCCAGCAGTGCTTTGTTTGTTTGTTTGTTTGTTTGTTTATTCATTTGTTAAGCGCACCAGTCTCGTAAGTAAAAGGGTGCAGCAGTATGGAAATGCAAAGCTTACAAGGTTACGCCATGAGCACAGGATACAATATTTACATGCTTACAAGATAAGCACAAAGTACAAAATAGTGGCAGCGAATAAACATGGCCTAAATAATTACAGAATTAAACACTAAACACTGTACAGAAATATATATTACAAGAGTAAGGTCCTACATGTAACACTTAGGCTCACAAGTAGACTAGATAGCACACAGGAAGACTAGGAAGCACCCTGTCTTTGAGAGTGGCATTGTACTACTACACTGTTAATGCAAGATAAGAGATCACTTCAGAGAAAGGGTGGTTCACAACAGGTGCAGCGAGCTAGGGGTCAGTGGCGATGATGTATTTAATAACAATTTTCCTGAAATGTAAGTATGGTTGGTCAACTCTCAGATCTTGAGGCAGTGAGTTCCAGAATTTAGCGGCCTTTACGGTAAAGCTGTTACCGCCGATGGTGGTAAGCTTGTATTTAGGTATGGTCAGACAGTTAGCATTCACAGTTCTGGTAGGTCTGAGAGAGGTTCTTCTCTGGAGTTTATCAATAAGGTAGCTGGGGGCTGCGTTATTGAGGGCTTTGTAGGTCAAGGAGAGGGTTTTAAGTTGTATTTTATTAGATGTCGATAACCATTTATGCTGGCGTCTCGCAGAGGAGATGTGGGTTGTTTTATTTATACCTAGGGCTGCTCTTAGGGGATTATTCTGTAGTGTTTGGAGCTTTTGGATAGTGGATTTATTTGCGCCGCTGTATAGGGCATTGCAGTAGTCGATTCTGGAGAGTATTAGGGCTCTGGCCAGGATCAGGCAACTATTGTCGGAGAGGAAGGGCTTACCAGCTCTGAGTATCTTGCAAGTGTAAGCAGTAGAGGAGGTAAGGGATTTAATCTGTTTATCAAAGGATAATGTGGAATCCAAATAGAATCCAAGGGTTTTTACATCCTTCGAGACTTTAATGGTGTTCCCATCAATATTAAAAGAGGAAAATTCTTGGCCTAGTTTTTTGATGTTGGCCTGAGAGCCCAAAATTATTAGCTTAGTTTTATCATCGTTCAAGCATAGGCTATGAGTAGCCATCCATGCTTGGATGATAAGGTAAACTTTGTTCACTAATCCAATGTCCGTAATGTAATCCCCAGAAAGCGGGAGGAGAATCTGAGTATCATCTGCATAATTGGTGTAGATGATACCCAGATGGTCCAGATCATCAAACAGTGGCTTAGTGAATATATTGTAAAGGGTTGGCGACACGCAGGAGCCTTGAGGGACACCACATAGGATAGGTGTTGGGTCAGCGGCAGCCGACGGGGAGAAGACTCTCATGGTTCTCTCACTCAGGAAGGACTCAATCCATTTGATGGCTTCAGAGGAGAAATGGGCCGCAGAATCAAGGTGTCGACATAGTACCTTATGATTGACCAGATCAAATGCGGCAGAGAGATCAAGTAGGAGCAGGAGTACTGTCCTCCCTTTGTCTCTCTGCTCGTCTATTTGGGACTTTAGGTCAATCAAGGCTGTCTCTGTACCGTGTAGTGGCCGGAAACCAGATTGTCTATTACCTAGGAGTTTATGCAGTTCAAGGTGTTTTTGAATTTGGGTATAAGCAGCTTTATCCAATATTTTGAGTAGAAATGGGACTGTAGTGATAGGGCGGTAATTAGTGGGGATAAGAGGATCTAATGACTGTTTTTTGAGGAGGGGGAGCACCCATGATTATTTAAGGTTGGCAGGTATAGTGCCTGTAGCAAATGAGGCATTTATCAGTTTTGTAATGAATGGTGATAGTTCTCTGGCAGCATCTTTTCTTAATTGTGCTGAGCAGATATCGCCTTTGTAATTTGAAGGCTTCAGTGACAGGATAATTTTTTCTACCTCCAAGGTGGACATTTTAGAGAAATGGAAAGTCGTATTGTGCGCCGGTGGTGAAACATTAGGCAGATGGGTGTTAGGTGAGTGCTGTAACTTCAGTAATTCCTTTTTTTGTTGAATTTTATTTTGGAGTGTGTTAATTGTATTGGCTAGGGCATGTTGGATGTCTGTACACCAGGATTTGTCCTTGGTGCAGACATCAGGTACAGCAATTGGGGACTCTAGTTCCTTGAGTATGGAAAAGAGTACTTTCATACTAGAGTTAGAGTTGGCAATACGCTCATCGTAGGAATTACGTTTTGCCTGACAGATTTCCTTCTTGTAATGTGAGGAAAGTGAAGTTAATTTAGCTTTGTTCTCGCTCGAGGGGCATAGTCTCCACTTAGTTTCACTTTTATTCTTTAGGATACGGAGGTCTTTGAGTTGAGGTGTGAACCATTTGTTCAGGTGGGCTAATGGTTTACTAGGTCTGAGTTTGACTGGAGCTATTTTGTCCAATGTGGTGAGCATAATATTAAATTCCTGAACTAGGATACTTGGATCAAGATTTTCAGGCATTGCATTGAGTGTGGGCAAGATGGCAGGGATAAATTTCTCTGCAGTGATGCTTTTTTTTGCTTCTAGTAGAGCATGGTGGCGCTAAGAGCTGAGCCATTGGAGTGGGTCTTATAGTGGAGAGGTGGAATGATACTAGAAAGTGGTCTGTCCACGATAACGGCAGGATGGAGGAGATAGTAGCAGAGCAGTTAAAGTCTACTATCCAGTCTAGTATTCTTCCTTTTAGGTGGGTAGGTTCGTTGACTTTTTGGGAGAGGCCTAGTGCGTTAATAGTGTTAACTATGTCTGTGGCATTTTTATCCGTTAGGTCGGTAAAGCCTAAATGAAAGTCTCCTAATAGGATTAGTTGCGAGGTAGGTTTAAAGTTGTTCGAGATTATGTTATGCAAATCTTCCTCGAAGGAGCCAAGAGGCCCAGGCGGTCTATATATTAGGTGAATAGTAAGTGATTGTGAGTTATTTATCTGCAGTTTTGCGGTAAGAACTTCACATGATTGAGACAGATGGGTGGGTGCTAGTCTAAGTCCCAGGGTGGTTTTAGAGATGATGGCAATACCGCCACCTCGGGTGTTGTCTCGGTCTTGTCTGACTATAGTATAGCCATCGGGGATAGCCAGCATAAGTGAAGGTCCTGGTCCATCATGGAGCCATGTTTCCGTAATTGCAAGGAAGTCCAAGTTGCCTTCAGAGATTAGGTCGGCAATGTCGGTAGCATGGGCAACAAGCGATCTTGCATTGAGAAGTGCTCCTTTGAGGGGGGGAGTCTCAGATGCTTTTTTGACTGGGATAGGTTTGTCAGAATTATTATTGCCGGACTTAGGTTTATAGTCATTAAGCTGATGGGTATTCAGATTCAAAATAGCCCTGGGAGGAGACAACTTTGGGTAGCTAGGTCTCGGGCTAGGCTTACAGTTGGTTTTAAGATTAGTGGCCGGTAATGATCTTCTCAAAGGTTTGTATAATTTTGTTAATCTGGCACAAAGTCTGTTGTTTCTATTGGACGTGGCACATGATAGAGAGGCGTAGGATACTGTCTCTAGGGCTCTGTCGTGTATGGATAGGTGAGTGGGCACAGTATTAGTAGGAATTGGCAGGCTAGGGCCTGCAAGAGGTTCTAGCGACTGGGCAATATGTTCTTGGCATCTAGGGTTCACATGCATGATAACAGCCATAGTACAGAGCAATATTATTTGGTTTAACATCCTTCCAATTCCCAAAGCAAAGAGGGTATGGCACATGTGTGCCTCAATTACGGCTGACTGACACAAATTGGTAAGTGCAACTAGGGAATGACTGGCATGGATCGGTCAACAGCATTAATTAGGCATAGCATGAAGCAGGCAGATGTCAGTGCAATGATAGGCGATATGGAGATTAGCAATATCAAAATTATCAGCAATTAGCAAAACAGCTATGGAAATTGGCATTAGGACGTTATAATAGCTAGCAAAGGCCAAGGTCAGAACAGTGGCGGCATTGGAATAAAGAATGAGGCAGGCAAGAGACACTGATTGCTATAACTAGGGGTACCCTATCTAGGACTAACAACCATGGAATACTTGGCGGATGTATGGGTTGGGCTAATTGCAAGTCCATACTATAAGCTCCAATGAGAGATAGATATACATATCAATCACAGTAATGGCAACAGTGGCAGTACAGATGTGCTAGGTGAGCCGTGACTGCGAGGCTCAACACAGACTAAACAGTAGGGGCCTCATAGGCAAATGACAGCATGCCATATGTGTGAGCGCAAAAGAGGCATTGCAAGGCAAGTTGACCTTACTAGTAAATTTGTTTTACAACGTGGTGGTCATAGTGCAAATAATAGTCTTGTATGACCAAGGTAAGTCACTGCATAGGATATGGCGAGGGGAGGATGAAGTTCTTACAGGATAAGGGCAAACCGCAATGTCAGAAGAGTCTTACCAGGAAGGCACAGGGTCTATGGCTTGGGCTACGGAATGCTCCGGACAGGCTCCAGACAGGTATGGATCCTTGTGTAGAGGATCTTTAGGTGGAGGAGCCGGCGCTCGCCTGCCGGCGCGTGATTGGGCTAGATAGGCAGGGACTAGCCAATGGATTCGCTCGCAGGTGTCAGGTGGACGCCGAGAATGTGCCGGCAGCCATTTTGGATTGGGAGCCCTTCGTGGGTTCCAATGGAGGCCGAGATAGTGGCTGCAAAGAGGCTTTGGGGCTCGAGTTGGAGCCTGGAAGGATTTTATCCTTGCTGAGCAATAATTATGGAGTAGAATCAAGCGCACTCCGGAATTCGGGAGTAAAATCGATCGGAAGGTGCGGAAGGCGAGAAGTGAGGCAGGTTGCCTACCTCTGTTGGGGTGAGGTCATCAGGACTGCTGACTGTTACGCTCACCTGACTCCCACGGAGGCGCTGGCCTGGTTCGCGCTGCTGTGACCTCTTCTAAGGTGATGCGCAGGGTTCGGAAGACGGACTGGACCGGGCCCCCAAATCTGGCTTGCCTGGCTCGCAGAAGTATCCTTCTGTCGGCCAAAATAGGGGATTAACTGTCTGCGGGGTAATGCAATCGGCCTCCCACTTTCCCCTCTCACCCTCCTCGAAACCCTTCTGTGATTTCTCGTAGCGTCTCACCTTAGGGTCTGGAAGGACGAGCTCTCCATCCTGCTTCTGATGCAGGGGCGCATTGGTATCCAGTTACTTCACTGGATTTTCGGATTGGTGACAACCAAACTTGCTTGGCTTCCAGGTAAGTTTTTTGATAAGAGGTTCCCCTTGTGTCCATGCATTAATGTACTAATGCTAGTGTCTTTTTCCCCAGAGGGGCCGGGGTACGGAATGCCGGGGAACAGGCACCGACCCGAGATCAGAGGTGAAATCCTTGTAGAAATCAGGTAAGTCTTTAATGAGCGTTTTTTGGTAATGTCTTTTCATTCGCTCATTAACGCTGATGTCTCTTTTTCCCCTTAGGGGCCGGGGTCCGGAAATGCCAGGATGCGGCGCGGACCCGAAATGAAGAGGGAATGAATCAACAGGTAAGTCTTAACATGGAGATTTAGCTTTCCTTATTCCCTTCTCTCTCACCTTTTGTTCTGGTCTTTTTCTCCCTAGGCGCTGGGGCGTGACTGCGAATCCGGATGATCGCTGCTGAACATGGAGGCGCCCTGTAAAGGTGAGTGGAATGCGGCGCTGCAGCGATCGACGCGATGAGCTTTTAAATTAAAGTCTTCCTTTTCAGGATTGTCGGCGAGATGTCTCCGAGATGCGTATTTAGCAAGTAAGGACTTTTCCTTCTTCTGTTCTCTTCTTCTCTTCCTTTGCAGGTGATCCAGGATGCTGGCAGGCGTGGCAGAAGTCAGGGTGCAGGAGCAGACACGGTGAGCGTCCAGCTGCTAGATGCAGAACAACGCAAAGCACGTGTGGCTGTTCGGGTGGGGTTTAAATAGCCTTGGAAGAAGTTCCAGGTATGTATCCCTCCTCCAATGAGGTATGTATCCTTCCCCGACCACGCCCGGATGGTAAATTAGTCCCAAAGGTAAAGTAGTTCCTTTCAGGCCTCAAGGAGGCCGGGATCCTGCAGCATGGTCTGCATCAGGTAAGTGCACCCAAGCACTCCCATAATGAGCCTGGCGCCTATGGCGCCAGGACTGATGTCTTTTATGAGCCTGGCGCCATAGGCACCAGGACACTGTCCAAAGGGCCCCTATATGGGGTTGCTGGGTCCTTCCTTGGGGACTGGATGTCCGCTTTCGGGGACGCAGGGCTTGAACCGGCTCCCCGGGAGCGGGCATCATGACAGCACTCCCCCCCCCCAAGGCCCCTCCCAAGGTTGTTCCCTCCGGGGGTTTTGGTTTGTCTGGGAAGAGTCGGTGGAATTTCCTGACTAATCGCGGTGCATGCACATGGTCACTGGGTTCCCACGACCTCTCCTGAGGTCCGTACCCCTTCCAATCAATTAGGTAGAACAGTTTTGACCTAAACATTTTTGAGTCTAAAATGTTCTTCACTTCGAATTCGGGCTCCCCATCTATTAGAATAGGTTCTGGAGGTTTGAGTAGTCGGGTTCCGGGTACCACTGGTTTCAGAAGTGACACATGAAAAACAGGGTGAATTTGCATACTAGCTGGTAAATCAAGTTTAACAGCCACTGGGTTAATTATTGCCGTAATAGAATAAGGTCCCAGATATTTTGGGTTAAAAGTTCAAGGCCCTTTGAGTGGTAAATGTCTGGTAGCTAACCCCACTTGATCCCCAATCTGATACGGAGGTGCTTCACTCCGATGTAGATCAGCATTCTCCTTGTATTTTCTCTTGGCTTGTTGTAAATGCGTAGTTGCCTCTTTGACGGCTTGGGTAATTGTAGAATGCAGATGTTCCACTACAGGCATTCCGAGGTTCTGAGGTGAGTCAAGGTTTGAGGTTCGAGGGTGATGCCCAAACAAAGTATAAAAAGGACTGTGGCCAGTTCCAGAGTGTACCGAATTATTATATGCGTATTCTGCTATCCAAAGAATGTCTTTCCAGTTGCTTTCAGATTGCTGTAACGTACACCGTAAGTACTGTTCAAGGGTCTGATTTGTCCTCTCGGTCTGACCATTGGTCTGGGGGTGGTGACTGGTCGATAATCTTATGTCGATCTGCGCCATTTGACAACATTTGCGCCAGAAGTGGGAAATGAATTGGCTTCCCCGGTCAGAGATTAGTATAGATGGGAATCCATGTAGTCGAACAATATTTTCGAGGACTTCTTTGGCTAGGACAGAAGCTGAAGGTAAACCTTTCAAAGGAATAAAGTGGGCCATTTTGGAAAACAAATCCACAATTACCAGAATAGTATTTTACCCCGAACAAGGAGGCAGGTCCGTAATAAAATCCATTGATAGGGTGTGCCAGGGTGCTGGTGGTATGTCTAGAGGTTGAAGGAGACCGGCTGGTCTTTTCTTTTGACTTTTATTTTAGGCGCAAACGCCACAGGACATCACAAAAGATTTAACATCTTTTCACCAAGAGGGCCACCAAAATTGTCGTTTCACCTTTTCCTCTGTCTTGGCAATACCGGGGTGTCCATCTATTAATGTATCATGATAACTGGAAATAACTAGTTCGTGTAATTCCTTATGTGGCAGGAATAAGCGTCCTTGGAAATAAGGTAAACCATTATCTATGGTAAAGTCTGATCCCTTTTGTATCCATTCCTGTAAGGTTGTAGGGTCCAGGAGTTGTTTCACTCTGGCTTGAATGTCTTCAAGCGTCTGTAACAAAGTCATGCCTAGAATCCTCTGTTCGGGAATTATTGGTACTAGTTCTGAGTTTGTATCAGATTCTCCCATTCCAATTAGGGATAAGGCGTCTGCTTTGCCATTCTTGCAGCCAGGTCGATAGGTAATCACGAAATCAAATTCAGCGAAAAACAAAGCCCATCGGAGCTGCCGTGATGACTGAGCCTTGGCGGTTTTCAAATACTGTAAATTCCGGTGATCAGTGATCACTATGATGGTCCGTCGAGCGCCAAGCAGATAATGCCGCCAGGCTTTAAAAGTGGACTTAATGGCTAACAGTTCTTTGTCCGTGATTGCATAATTAACCTCGGGTGCCGAGAATTTTCTGGACCAAAATGCTACGGGATGCAGTTGGTTGGTTTCGGGATCTCTTTGGGACAGGACAGCTCCCATAGCTAGGCTGGATGCGTCAGTCTCGACGACATAAGGGAGATCTGGACGCGGGTGTTTCAATATAGGTGCGGAGGTAAACTTAGCTTTTAAATCCTGAAAGGCCTGCTCGGCTTCTTCAGACCATTCAAAACGTTTATTTTTCCTCAAGAGTGCAGTAATGGGTTGTACCACGCATGAAAATTCCGGGATAAACCTGCGATAGAAATTGGCAAAGCCGAGCATGCTTTGAACCCCTTTTACAGAGCTAGGTGATGGCCATTTGAGGATGGCATCCACTTTTCTTGAGTCCATTCGGACTCCTTTGGGTGTCAGGATGAAACCTAGAAACTCGACTTCTGTGGTATGGAAAACACATTTCCCCAATTTAGCAAATAGTTTGTGTTGGCGCAGTTTTTCAAGTACTGCCCTGACGTGTTTTCTGTGATCAGATTCCGAAGAGGAGTACACCAGAATGTCATCGATATATTCGACAACACAAACATCGATGAGTTCCCGAAGGACATCATTCATGAAGTATTGGAAGGCAGCCGGCGCGTTACACAATCCGAAAGGCATCACCTGGTACTCGAATAATCCGTATTTAGTACGGAAGGCAGTTTTCCATTCGTCGCCTTCTTTAACTCGTACCAGATGATAAGCCCCCCGGAGATCTAACTTGGTGTATATGCAAGCGTCCTTCACCTGGTCAAGGAGTTCAGGGATCAGAGGCAGAGGATAACGGTTTTTAACCGTTATCTGGTTCAATGCGCGGTAATCAATACAAGTTCTAAGGTCGCCTTCTTTTTTGGGCACGAAGAACAAAGCCGAGGATGCCGAGGACTTTGACGGGCGAATAAAACCATTAGCTAGGTATTGATCCAAATATTGTCTCAAATGCAGATTCTCAGGTTCGGTAAGGGCATAAATCCTCCTACAAGGGGGTTGTGCACCGGGCACCAGATCGATTTGGCAATCGTACGATCTGTGAGGAGGTAACGTATTGGCCTGTTCCTTTTGGAAGACGTCCTGAAAGTCTTGGTATTCCGGAGGTAGTTGCATGGAGGCAGAGGTTACAGATGCTAGATTAATCTTCAGGTTTTCCGGGTAGCAGGTTTGTGTACAATCCGGGAAGGTTATTCTCTTAGCTCGCCAATCAATTTGAGGATTATGTGTCTCTAACCAAGGGATTCCAAGAATAACCTGAAACTGTGGTGCCTTGATTACATCAAACACAACACCCTCCGGATGGACGTCGGGACCAATAAGAGTCACCTCAGTAGTGGAATGTGTTACCGGTCCAGAGGCAATTTCAGTTCCATCAACTGTGGTGATGACATCTTTGCTGGTTTTAGGACGGAGAGGGAGGTTATTCCTAGAGACCAATTCATAATCCACATAGTTTCCAATAGCCCCACTATCGATGTATGCCTTTATTGCATGCAACCGCTTAGGCTGTTCTGGATCTACGAGAACCATTGGCACAATGAAATGCGAGGTCTGAGAGTTTGTTTTCAAGCTCGGCAAGCGGACCCCTACACTTGTCGGGCGGAGTCGTTTCCCGAAACAGAGTCTTCATGGTTTTTATCAGCGGCTCCTACCGCCTTTCGGGGCGGTTTTGCCGGACAATCTCGTAGAAATAGTCCAGAATTCCCACAATAAAGACATAATTTTAACTGCCGCCTCCTTTCACGTTCCTTTTGAGTTAAGGGTCCTTTAACCCCTCCAATTTGCATAGGCTCAGAGACATCCACTCCCTTGGCATTAGCATGGGTCTTGACCAACACCCGGGTCTCAAACCTGGACCGATCTGCTTTTCTGTTTTGAAGTTTGTGATCCAAATGGACCACAAAGTCTATATACTCTGTGCATTCTTGGGGCGGATTTACAACTTGGGCCAAGACATCTTTAAGTTCTCCGCGAAGGTCTCGATAAAACAACGTGACTCTTTTATCCTCTGGCCATCCTGTTTCCACAATTAGTCTATTAAAGGTTGCAATATAGGATAGGAGGTCCTGATTGCCCTGTCGCAGGGATAGAAGTTGGTCATCCAGAGCCTGCCCCTGAGAGTGTCGAGCAAATAACCTTTCCATGCTTGCTTGAAACCTTTGAAAATCACGGAGAATCGGGTCATCTTGAGTAACCAGTGGAACTGACCAATCGGCAGCGCAGCCGCTGAGATATGACAATACAAAGGCTACCTTGGTCTGATCATTAGGGAAGGCCCCAGGTCTGCATAGGAAGTGCAAACGACACTGATTCATGAATACGGCGAATCGTTTGGGGTCCCCAGCAAAGCCTTCGGGTGGGGCCAGCGACATGTTTCCAGGTAGATTAATCTGCACAGGGTTACTGGAAACCACAGGAGCGGGGTTCCCTCCGGAACCGGGTAGAGGAGTTTGCCCCGCTTGACCTTGCAAAAGCTGTCTGGCCAGGTCATCAGTTCTTTCCTTAGATATTATTAATTCCCTCCTGAGGGCATTAGTCTCTTGATGAGCGGCATGTACTTCAGCCCGTAATTCCCCCAGTAATTGGGCCAACTGATCAGTCTCAGAACTTTCCATAGCGCCTGGGTGGGAATTTGTAGGAAGGCTTCGCGTTCTGTTACGCTCACCTGACTCCCACGGAGGCGCTGGCCTAGTTCGCGCTGCTGTGACCTCTTCTAAGGTGATGCGCAGGGTTCGGAAGACGGACTGGACCGGGCCCCCAAATCTGGCTTGCCTGGCTCGCAGATGTATCCTTCTGTAGGCGAAAATAGGGGATTAACTGTCTGCGGGGTAATGCAATCGGCCTCCCACTTTCCCCTCTCACCCTCCTCGAAACCCTTCTGTGATTTCTCGTAGCGTCTCACCTTAGGGTCTGGAAGGACAAGCTCTCCATCCTGCTTCTGATGCAGGGGCGCATTGGTATCCAGTTACTTCACTGGATTTTCGGATTGGTGAGAACCAAACTTGCTTGGCTTCCAGGTAAGTTTTTTGATAAGAGGTTCCCCTTGTGTCCATGCATTAATGTACTAATGCTAGTGTCTTTTTCCCTATAGGGGCCGGGGTACGGAATGCCAGGGAACAGGCACCGACCCGAGATGAGAGGTGAAATCCTTGTAGAAATCAGGTAAGTCTTTAATGAGCATTTTTTGGTAATGTCTTTTCATTCGCTCATTAACGCTGATGTCTCTTTTTCCCCTTAGGGGCCGGGGTCCGGAAATGCCAGGATGCGGCGCGGATCCGAAATGAAGAGGGAATGAATCAACAGGTAAGTCTTAACATGGAGATTTAGCTTTCCTTATTCCCTTCTCTCTCTCACCTTTTGTTCTGGTCTTTTTCTCCCTAGGCGCTGGGGCGTGACTGCGAATCCGGATGATCGCTGCTGAACATGGAGGCGCCCTGTAAAGGTGAGTGGAATGCGGCGCTGCAGCGATCGACGCGATGAGCTTTTAAATTAAAGTCTTCCTTTTCAGGATTGTCGGCGAGATGTCACCGGGATGCGGGTTTAGCAAGTAAGGACTTTTCCTTCTTCTGTTCTCTTCTTCTCTTCCTTTGCAGGTGATCCAGGATGCTGGCAGGCGTGGCAGAAGTCAGGATGCAGGAGCAGACACGGTGAGCGTCCAGCTGCTAGATGCAGAACAACGCAAAGCACGTGTGGCTGTTCGGGTGGGGTTTAAATAGCCTTGGAAGAAGTTCCAGGTATGTATCCTTCCTCCAATCAGGTATGTATCCTTCCCCGACCACGCCCGGATGGTAAATTAGTCCCACAGGTAAAGTAGTTCCTTTCAGGCCTCAAGGAGGCCGGGATCCTGCAGCATGGTCTGCATCAGGTAAGTGCACCCAAGCACTCCCATAATGAGCCTGGCACCTATGGCACCAGGACTGATGTCTTTTATGAGCCTGGCGCCATAGGCGCCAGGACACTGTCCAAAGGGCCCCTATATGAGGTTGCTGGGTCCTTCCTTGGGGACTGGATGTCCGCTTTCGGGGTCGCAGGGCTTGAACCGGCTCCCCGGGAGCAGGCATCATGACACTGACCCACTGCTCCAGCAGTGGTGGGTCCTCCTGCACCTCCAGGGTCCTGTGCTTAATGCAGGGCAGGCTCCAGACAGGTATGGATCCTTGTGTAGAGGATCCTTAGGTGGAGGAGCCGGCGCTCGCCTGCCGGTGCGTGATTGGGCTAGATAGGCAGGGACTAGCCAATGGATTCGGTCACAGGTGTCAGGTGGATGCCGAGAAGGTGCCGGTGGCCACTTTGGATTGGGAGCCCCTCGTGGGTTCCAACGGAGGCCGAGATAGTGGCTGCAAAGAGTCTTTGGGGCTCGAGTTGGAGCCTGGAAGGATTTTATCCTTGCTGAGCAATAATTATGGAGTAGAATCAAGCGCACTCCGGAATTCGGGAGTAAAATCGATCGGAAGGTGCGGAAGGTGAGAAGTGAGGCAGGTTTCCTACCTCTGTCGGGGTAAGGTCATCAGGACTGCTGATCCACTGCTCCAGCAGTGGTGGGTGCTCCTGCACCTCCAGGGTCCTGTGCTGTATCTGAAAATCACAATGGGCCTCATTACGACCCAGCCGGTATCCTGGCAGTAGAGCCGCCAAGATACCGGCAATTGTGGATACCGTTTCGGCACCTGTTCTGCAGGCATTGCTGCCGAATTACGGGTGCCAGCGGAGCGGTGTTGATCCCCATTCATGTAGGACTCCATGAGGGGATTTGCTGTCACCGGCAATGCTGGAGGTAAGCCAAGGTGCCCCACCAGCAAACCCGTAGTCGGGCGGTCCGGTAAAGTGCCAGTATCTGCCGATACTGGCACTTTTTTACCGGACCACCCATCTCGGAATGAGCCCCAATGTATGCACTTTCGATGCGAACAATACCTAAACACTACCCTTTGCATAATGCACTTGTTAAAATTGTGCCTCTCTTCAAATAAGAACGTGGAGTCAGATTTATAATTAATCAGGAATTCTTCATTCTTCCTGTCCTTACTTTCTTCGTGTATAAATAAGGTAACAGCCAGCGGCCGTTCCCTGGCATCAGCCTCGCCGTGATCTGATGCTTTCGGAACTCACATAGTAGCAAAGACCTCCACAGGATCACCCCGGAATTCGTGAAGCCCTCCTGCACCATTGCCCCGACCACGTCCACGCAAATGCTCTGCGAGTCCCTCTCCCAACACCACCATAAAACAGCACTGGACAGGACGGCCACCCTTAATGCCACACTTTCCATCCTCACGCCCTATCGACTCCACTCCCTAGGAATCTGAGACTCAGCACTCAACTGGATTGACTCTTTCCCCAACAACAGGAAACAAATCACTTTCCTCCCCCCATTTCTCTCGACCTCTCACCCCGTGAACACTGGAGTACCACAAGGCACTTGCCTCCCACCTCTCCTTTTTAACCTCTACTTCATCCCTCTGCCAGGGATCATCCGCATGCACAACCTCACCTACTATAACTTCGCTGACGATACCCAAATTATCCTGAGAATCCCCAAAACAAGCTCCGATCCACAACCCGACCTAGCAGCTTGCTTCAGAGATAAAGACCTATGGATGATAAGAAACCACCTCCTTCTGAACCCAGGGAAAACAGAGGTCATGGTGTGCAGCAACACAGCTCTACTCCCGCAACTACTTCCATGGCCCCCCTCCCTCGGCACTCCCCCCTCCCGAACCTCCGACAAAGTAAAAAACCTTGGCAGCACAATGGACTTGGACCTAACCCTGTCCTACCAGATCAATAATGTATCCAAATGCTATCACTACCACCTTAGCTCCTGAGATGCATCTTCCCTTACCTCACCTACCCCAACAGATTGGCTACTATTATGTCCACTGTCATGTGCAGACTGGACTATGTGAACTCCATCTATTTGGGTGCACCGGCCTACCAACTTAACAAACTCCAAAGGGTCGAAAACGCCACTGCCAGACTCCTTCTTGCAGTGGGACGAAGGTATCGCATCTCGCCTACTCTCAGTGGCTGTCCTATTGGACAAAGTGCCACTTACAAAATCCTATGCATCACCTACTGAGCAGTGCACAAGACTGTCCAGGCATACCTACAAGAGAAAAGGATGCCTTAGCTCCCAACACGCAACCTAAGGTCTAGCACAGCCTTCATATTAGTGATTTCAGCCTCCAATTCAGCCAGGATTGGAGGGTCTGCCTACTCTACCTTGGCACCAACACTGTGGAACTCACTGCCTTCCCACATTTGACACAACCAGGACTACATGACCTTCCGTAAAGCATTGAAAACCTGTTTTATCCCTAAACCACGAAAGGGGCCACCTAGGGCCGCCAAACCCCCCACCAATGGGCAGAATTTGGCTAGTATCGCATTATCTCAAAAAGTAACAACAGCCCACCACAGAAGCCGGCCAATAAGGCACCATCACAGAAATCGGAACAGTCGGGGCATGGAAGCCGACTCAAGAGACCAGCAGGCTCTGGGATATGCAGCAGCTGACTCTCTGCACCCTGGCTCGACTACAAAGGCATTGCAGCCCTCTTGAGCAAACAAGTTGGCCATACCACCTCCCAGCACTCCCAAACCCATTGCCAACGACTGCAAACCTAAGGCTCGACATCACTATAATCATATACTTTGACCAGGCAAGCTCACTGCCACCGACCAGACATGCCCCATGCTCTAAGAACAGAAGATGTCTGTCTGTATATATCAACCTGGAAACCAGTGCTCAACAGCATCCTTAACTGAGCTTAATCACTATCTTTCCATAAGGAAGCCCAGTACTATCCCTCCAGGAGATGCCAACCACTGTCATACATCCTATCAGTAGACTCCTGCGCGTCACCACTATTCCCAGAGCACAATAGCTCCCCTGACAGCAAAATGTGATTGGTCATGCTCAATTATTCAGAGTCGTGAAGTCTCGACATGTTTCAGTTCTTTGCAATGAGTACAGAACTTTCTTCAGGAGAGAAGTCAATTAGAATTCCTATCGTAAGTGTGGTCCAATCACAAGACCTATCGCGGATAAAAAACGTAGAAGAAACATAATCAACATCAAATGCCATGACTGTTTTAAAATAACCTAAATGGTAAGCGAACCAAAAGAAGGCAGCCAGTTACCTTGCAACGGTTCTTGTGGGGGCGAATAACTCTGATAATGAGTTTTCAAAGGAGGAAGTCAATGCTCCTAAGGCGTTGCTGCAGAGAAAAGCAAACTAATGGCTTTTCAGTCACTAGCAGATTGGGCAGTGGGAGAGATAAGCACATTAAAAAACCACAAATAGGTAGTTGGGCGAGCAATCCAATAGGTAAAGAGGTGAGGCACCAACCTTGAGACCCTGCAGTGTGTTTGTAGATGACCGTAGCCTCTAGGCAGAGAAATTACTGAATACACAACGCTGAAAATGGAAGGCTCTGTGTGTCAGGGGGGCTAGGGATATAAAAAATATATATATATATATCTATGCACACACGAGTAAGTAGGCACAGTGGCGATAGAGATAGCCCAAAACGGTAATAACTGGAATTTACCTAATACGCTAAGTAAGGAAGGAGCAATGTATCCCTGTTCCCCTTTCAGCCTCAGTAGAATAGGGAGGGCACGTCGTAACTCATCTGTGTCGTAACCCTTGTATCTGGTAAGAGATACAATTATCAGTAAGATACCCGGTTAACACGCTCGTGTTGCCACTAGTCAGATATCAATGATAAAAGAGTAACAGTACCTTCAGAACGTGGTCAGAGGTACACATATATGATGATGTATGACCTGTCATTTCTAAACTAGGCACATTGTTATGTTTATTTTATCTGCTGGTCTGCACCACACATGCTCATTACTGAGGGGGCGTGTATAATCCAGTTGTTGAGCTAATTGATTGAAATATTCAATGACGCTCCTTATCTTCTGGGAGGAGAGTTCTCATTTAAAGTTGTGCATGTTTGGTCCACTGTACCCTAACTCACCTTCTCAAATTGTAGTTTTATATTTTAGACACCATGCAAGGCTGTATTAAGAGCACATCATACTATCACGGGGTTACGTCCACCTTTGAGCCCTAAATGTGTATTAGCGCTCATAGCTACCTTTCAGCAGAGATAGATGCCTGTGTCCTTCTGTGGGCACTCACACTAGCGTCATCACTTATCTCGACTTTGAGGGGCTGTACCGGCTGATGCAGCAGCTAAACGTACTCACTACGTGATTATGATAGTATCTGTTTCGATTCCATACACACTCTCCCCATGGGCACCTTACGCTCCCTGTTGTGTTCCCCTCTAGGGGCTCACAGGCACCAGGGAGCGCTTGCGCTGAATGGTATGCTGGAGCCAGTCGTATGCACAACATGCTTTATTCACGTTCAGGCGGCAACTGCCGCAACTATCCCCGACCCTCCCCTTCCCTGACGTTACGTCCGGAACGTCATGTCCTGGGGCCACAACGGTGGCCCGCCCACACAAAGAGTGGGCTATCTGACATCTCCCCCCTTTTTAGAATGCAAGTCCCATGCTTTTTCTCTCACCCCATTTCCTCTATGAGGCAAAGTGGTTTCATGCGGCTCCTCGGGGGGCGCCTCGCTTTGCTTGGGGTATCTCTCTCCACGGCGGGTGGTGGAGTGCCTGCTTCCCCTCCGGACTCTTCTCCGTCTCCTTGATAGGCTACTTCATTTAGTCTGTCATCCTCGCTATCTCTGTCCATTGCCCACCCGCCTCCTTGGGTCGGTATGACACGTTTGAAATGCGAGCTGTTTCTAGTCACTGTGGAGCAGTCACTCCTCTGGGCTGTGACCATGGTACCTTACTTATGAGTTATGATGAGTGGGGTAGATGCGAAAGTGGCTTCCTCTTTGCGACTCTTGGGTTGTCTGAGCCATACTTCGTCACCGGGTTGCATTATGCTTTCGAGGGCTCTTCTTTTCCTGTCAGTGACTTCCTTTGTCTTTGCCTTCCTCGCGGTGTCGTTTTCCTTTGCCTCTTGTTCCACAGGCGTCAGTTCTTGTGGCCTCGGATCTTCTGGTAGCCTCGTGGTGATTGTCCTTCTAAATAGCAAGTCTGCCGGGCATACACAGACTCCGACTACGCCGACAGCTCTGTCCATCCAATTGGCAGCGGTTGTAGATGATGTATGATGTAGTTTATGTATGTGTCTGCTATGGATGGTTGGGACGCGGTCGTGGTTACCGGGTGGCAGGAGAGGTAATCTGCGGGGTTCTCCTCTTTCCCCGGTCTGTGTAGTATCGTGAATCTGTAGTCTTGTAGGCGTAGACCCCATCTGGCTATTCTCGGCAGAATTCTGGCTTTTGGACTTCCATAAATGGTGAGCAGGGCCTGGTGATCGGTAATGATGGTGAATTCCTTGCGAACAGGAAGAGATGGAAATGCTCACAGGCCCATACTACCGCCAGGCTTTCTTTTTCCGCCTGTGAGTATGCCTGTTCTGTTGTTGTCAGGCTTCGGCTGGCATATGCTACTATGTGGGTGTTGTATGAGTCTTTGGGGTCTTTTTGAGTCAGTATGGCGCCGAGACCCACCGGGCTGGCATCCACGATCATTTCAGTGTCGCGGCTGGCATCAAAGTATGCCATGTCTTCGGCTTGAGATATGGCTTCTCGTATCGCCTCAAATGCATCTTGGCACTCTTTTGACCAGATGAATGGTGTGTCCTTGCATGTGAGCAGGCGTAGCGGGTTGCTGACGGTGGCATCATCTTTTAAGTATCCGGAGCAGTAACTAGCTAGGCCCAGAAATGACCTGAGGTCCGTGGTGTTGCCGGGGGGGGGGGCAAGGGAGTGGCTGAATTGAGTGCCTTGACTTTTTCCGGATCTGGTCTCATTCCTTTGTCTGAGAAAATATGTCCAAAAATTCTCAGAGATCCTTTTGAGAATTCACACTTCGACTTGTTTAACGTTAGACCTGCCTCATCAAGTGCCTGACACACTCTGTGGAGTGCCAAGTCATGTTCTTCTTGTGATTTGCCGTATGCTAAGACATCGTCTGAATAATTCAAACAGCTTGGGACGTGTCTTATCACCTTGTGAATCTCCTCCTGAAAGATTTCGGCGGCGGAGGAGATGCCGAAACCGAGTCTTTTGTACTGAAAAAGACCGAGGTGGGTAACGAATGTAGTGATATATCGGGATTCAGGCGCGATTTCGATCTGATGATAGCCTTTTGTAAGGTCTAGCTTTGAGAAGATCCTCGCTCCGTGAAGGAGATGGATCATGTCAGTGGTCCTGGGTGCCTGGTGCCTTTCTCTTTCGATGGCTGTGTTGGCTCTGCGCATGTCCACGCAAAGGCGTATGGACCTATCCAGTGATTTCTGGGGACCGGGACGGTGGGTGATACCCATGGTGTGGGACCCGACACAGGTTCAATGACGTTCATTTTGATGAGTTTTTCAAGTTCCTCTTCCATCTGCCTTTGAATGTTGAACGGAATCCCTCGATAATGTTGGGCAACCGGCTTGATGTTTGGATTTATGTGAAGGTGTACTTTCCTGTTTTTCAACTTGCCTAGGCCGGTGAATAGCTTTGGGAATGATTGTTCGATTACATCGGGTCTTGCAAAGTATTTATGCGCCATCAGCTGGTATAAAACGTGTACTAGTCCCATGTCTACGGCGGTCCGGAAGCTTAGGATGCATTCGCTGTTGACTTCAGTTTTCAGAATATGTAGTGGGACTTTTGCTGTGTGTTCCTTATGGGTGCACCAGGCTGTGATCATGCCTTTGCACGGCAGGGGGGTCGTGGAGCTGTAGGGATATATGTCTACCATGGCTTTCCTGATCTTGGGCTGCGGTGTTACTGCCTCGTATGCTTGTTCGCTGATGATATTAACCGTCGCTCCGGTGTCTATCAAAAATTGTAGCGGGGTGTCATTCACGTGGAGTGTTAGTATGGGGCTGTGTTGGGTGGCTGCTGTGTTGTCTTTTATGGCCCACACGTAGCCTTTCCTCCTTTGATCTTCCTCTGAGGACGGGGTGTCACTGCTTGTAGGTGATCGGGTCTCAACATACCGTACAAATCGTATTCTGTGTGAGCGTCTCGTGTCTTCCGACGAACGTCTGTCCTCGCGGGTGTATCGGCTTTTGCAGTCACCGTCCTCTCTTCTCATGGGTTTTCTGTCACTATCCCCCCTGGCTCTGGAAGGACTTTGGTGGATGTATCGTCGCCTGTCTTGATTCCGGTGTTTGTTCGGCGTGCGTGTCGGTGCATTTTTGCACGTGGCCCGGTAATGAACCATTCCTCTGCATGCAGCACATTGTTGTCCTATGGCAGGGCATTCCCCCGTGTGGGGGTATTCGTATCCACATTTGTAACACGTGGCTTCTGGGCGTTTGTTTCCTTCAGTGGGGTTGGAGTATAATTTGTTGACTGATTCAACGTTATCACTGTGCTGTTGTAGTGACACTTTTCCTAGAATGTCCAGTTGTGAGTCCACTGCCGCTTCCATACGGGCCATTGCTAGGATTTCTTCCAGGGACCTCTGTTTCTGTAGAAGTTGCTTACGAAATGGTTGTGAGAGGCATCCTGCGATGACTTGCGACCTGAGCGCCTCTTTGTTGGAGTATTTGTGGAATTCGCAATGTTTCAGTTTGATGTGGAGGCGCATTACAAAATTGTCTATTGACTCACCCTTCTCCTGTCTGGTCGTATGAAACATGTGGCATTCATAATCCACGCTGGTATGTGGTGCAAAATAGTCTGATAGTTTGGCATGCAGTTCTCCATATGTGACAGTGTCTACGTTGAGTAATTCCCCCGCGACATCTCTTACTTCCGGTCCTACTGCCATGAATAGTGTATTTTTCAGTCTCCTGTCATCTGTTAGACCTATGGCACCGGTGTAGAACTTGAAATCCTGGAGCCAAATGGTCCAGCAGGGACCTAGATACGAGGTATCCCGTATTTCAAAAGGGTTTGGCATGTGCATGACTTGGGATGCACCCCCTTCATTTTGCGTGTGTTGGGTGTTGTCCTGTGCTGCATTTGTTCCTCCTGGTGACGTTGTTGCCGCCGTTCCCGCCCATCCTGAGGGTGAGGCTGTGGTGCTTGCCGGGTCCGACATGTTGGCTATCTGACACTCCCCACTTCCATTATACTGGTGAACGAACGGCACCTCTTCTATTTGGTTTTTAGCCACTTAGTTAGGTCATTTGCTGCTCTTGGTACTGCGAGCACCTCGACTAGGCACTTTCCTAAGATGGCCACTGTGTTTCACCACCGATTCCCTGTCTCTCACTAACATTAGAAATATACGTAGGATCCCTCTTCCGCATGTTCCCTAGCAACGACCTAGCGTTGGTATCTAGAGACGGCTGCCAGCCATCGTGGCTTCCCTCTGAACGTGCTTTTTCATTACCCTGCCGACACCTGGCACTCGCCGGCTCGAGCTCTGCCATCTGCATCTGAGGTAAGGTGTGGTGTGAGGCATCTGCAGGGGATCTTTACTCTCTATTTAGGATTGTAGCTACAATTATGGTTTCTCTTATTTTAGCTTCCCGTAGCGAGTCTCCAAAACTCCGGCAGTGTCTACCCTGCAATTTCTTGCACATCTACGGGTACCTCTGCAATTTTGTGCATATCTACGTGTACCTCTGACCACGCTCTGAAGGTACTGTTACTCTTTTATCATTGATATCTGACTAGTGGCAACACGAGTGTGTTACCCGGGTATCTTACTGATACTTATATCTCTTACCAGATACAAGGGTTACGACACAGACGAGTTACAGTGCACCCTCCCTATTCTACTGAGGCTGCAAGGGGAACAGGGATACATTGCTCCTTCCTGACTTAGCGTATTAGGTAAATTCCAGTTATTACCGTTATGGGCTATCTCTATCTGCACTGTGCCTACTTATTCTGAGCATGGCTCATTGCTACTAGTGTGTGCATATATATATATATATATATATATATATATATATATATATATATATATATATATATATATATATATATATATATATATATATTTTTATATCCCTAGGCCCCCTGACACATGGAGCCTTCCATTTTCAACATTGTGTATTCAGCAATTTCTCTGCCTAGAGGCTACGGTCATCTACACACACACTGCGGGGTCTCAAGGTTGGTGCCTCAACTCTTTACCTATTGGATTGCTCGTCCAACTACATATTTGTGTTTTTTTCACGTGCTTATCTCTCCCACTGCCCATTCTGCTAGCGACTGAAAAGCCATTCTTTTGCTTTCTTTGCAGCACCGCCTTGGGAGCATTGATTTCCTCCTTTGAAAACTCATTATCGGAGTTATTCGCCCCCACAAGAACCGTTGCAAGGTAACTGGCTGCCTTCTTTTGGTTTGCTTACCATTTAGGTTATTTTGAAACACTCGGGCATTTGACGCTGATTACGTTTCTTCTCCGTTTTTTTATCCTCGATAGGTCTTGTGATTGGCCCTCACTTACGATAGGAATTCTAATTGACTTCTCTCCTGAAGAAAGTTCTGTATTCATTACAAAGAACTGAAACATGTCGAAACTTCACGACTCTGAATAATATCAGAGTTCATAAAATGAACTGTGTTTAAAAACATTGCATTTTGTACACAGTGATTGAACTACTGAATTTGTACCTATCTGTTTTTACCTTTGTTCACCACTAGGCCTTTTTGTTTTTGTTTTCCTATTCCATACAGTGTGAACATTATATATTATATATTTGTGCTTGATTGTGATTATGTTGTCACATGTTGTTTGATTTAATACTTGTTTTAACTTTGTTCCATTTATTAAACTGTAGTGTTTTACTGCAACTCCTTAGTAGGCCTCTGTACTTTTGCATTCATAGCTATTTGTTCATTAAGACCTGTCTACCCTTGTTCCATTTCCCCATTTTATAGTGAATGTTGTGACACATGTAATGAGTACCAAGCAATGTGCGCATTACATGCTCAGAACGTTTCGTGCCTGAATCACTATTGCAGACATTTTTGTCAAGTCAAGAAATCTGTTGTCATTCTTAAGTTCACAAAAAGCTCTTTGATCTCATGCATAGCAGCTAGGAACCATATTGGTGCTATTCATCCCACTCCTCTTTCTCAAAGGTGACTTATATACAAAATAAGGTCTTTTTACCCACTGACTGAATTGTTTATATACCGAGTGCAAGAGTGATTTATTTAAGATAACAATTTATTTTCAATCAGTGTTAAAGAGATGTATTTACTGTTACGCTCACCTGACTCCCACGGAGGCGCTGGCCTGGTTCGCGCTGCTGTGACCTCTTCTAAGGTGATGCGCAGGGTTCGGAAGACGGACTGGACCGGGCCCCCAAATCTGGCTTGTCTGGCTCGCAGAAGTATCCTGCTGTAGGCGAAAATAGGGGATTAACTGTCTGCGGGGTAATGCAATCGGCCTCCCACTTTCCCCTCTCACCCTCCTTGAAACCCTTCTGTGATTTCTCGTAGCGTCTCACCTTAGGGTCTGGAAGGACGAGCTCTCCATCTGCTTCTGATGCAGGGGCGCGTTGGTATCCAGTTACTTCACTGGATTTTCGGATTGGTGAGAACCAAACTTGCTTGGCTTCCAGGTAAGTTTTTTTTATAAGAGGTTCCCCTTGTGTCCATGCATTAATGTACTAATGCTAGTGTCTTTTTCCCCATAGGGGCCGGGGTACGGAATGTCAGGGAACAGGCACTGACCCGAGATGAGAGGTGAAATCCTTGTAGAAATCAGGTAAGTCTTTAATGAGCTTTTTTTGGTAATGTCTTTTCATTCGCTCATTAACGCTGATGTCTCTTTTTCCCCTTAGGGGCCCGGGTCCGGAAATGCCAGGATGCGGCGCAGACCCGAAATGAAGAGGGAATGAATCAGCAGGTAAGTCTTTAACATGGAGATTTAGCTTTCCTTATACCCTTCTCTCTCTCACCTTTTGTTCTGGTGTTTTTCTCCCTAGGCGCTGGGGCGTGACTGCGAATCCGGATGATCGCTGCTGAACATGGAGGCGCCCTGTAAAGGTGAGTGGAATGCGGCGCTGCAGCGATCGACGCAATGAGCTTTTAAATTAAAGACTTCCTTTTCAGGATTGTCGGCGAGATGTCTCCGGGATGCGGATTTAGCAGGTAAGGACTTTTCCTTCTTCTGTTCTCTTCTTCTCTTCCTTTGCAGGTGATCCAGGATGCTGGCAGGCGTGGCAGAAGTCAGGATGCAGGAGCAGACACGGTGAGCGTCCAGCTGCTAGATGCAGAACAACGCGAAGCACGTGTGGCTGTTCGGGTGGGGTTTAAATAGCCTTGGAAGAAGTTCCAGGTATGTATCCTTCCTCCAATCAGGTATGTATCCTTCCCCGACCACTCCCGGATGGTAAATTAGTCCCACAGGTAAAGTAGTTCCTTTCAGGCCTCAAGGAGGCCGGGATTCTGCAGCATGGTCTGCATCAGGTAAGTGCACCCAAGCATTCCCATAATGATCCTGGCGCCTATGGCGCCAGGACTGATGTCTTCTATGAGCCTGGCGCCATAGGCGCCAGGACACTGTCCAAAGGGCCCCTATATGGGGTTGCTGGGTCCTTCCTTGGGGACTGGATGTCCGCTTTCGGGGACGCCGGGCTTGAACCAGCTCCCCAGGAGCGGGCATCATGACAGCACTCCCCCCCAAGGCCCCTCCCAAGGTTGTTCCCTCCAGGGGTTTTGGTTTGTCTGGGAAGAGTCGGTGGAATTTCCTGACTAATCGAGGTGCATGCACATGGTCGCTGGGTTCCCACGACCTCTCCTGAGGTCCGTACCCCTCCCAATTAATTAGGTAGAACAGTTTTGACCTAAACATTTTTGAGTCTAAAATGTTCTTCACTTCGAATTCGGGCTCCCCATCTATCAGAATAGGTTCTGGAGGTTTGAGTAGTCGGGTTCCGGGTACCACTGGTTTCAGAAGTGACACATGAAAAACAGGGTGAATTCGCATACGAGCTGGTAAATCAAGTTTAACAGCCACTGGGTTAATTATTGCCGTAATAGAATAAGGCCCCAGACATTTTGGGTTAAAAGTTCAAGGCCCTTTGAGTGGTAAATGTCTGGTAGCTAACCACACTTGATCCCCAATCTGATACGGAGGTGCTTCACTCCGATGTAGATCAGCATTCTCCTTGTATTTTCTAATAAAATCCATTGATAGGGTGTGCCAGGGTGCTCGTGGTATGTCTAGAGGTTGAAGGAGACCGGCTGGTCTTTTCTTTTGACTTTTATTTTGGGCGCAAACACCACAGGACATCACAAAAGATTTAACATCTTTTCGCCAAGAGGGCCACCAAAATTGTCGTTTCACCTTTTCCTCTGTCTTGGCAATACTGGGGTGTCCCTCTATTAATGTATCATGATAACCGGAAATAACTAGTTCGTGTAATTCCTTATGTGGCAGGAATAAGCGTCCTTGGAAATAAGGTAAACCATTATCTATGGTAAAGTCTGAAACCCTTTTGTATCCATTCCTGTAAGGTTGTAGGGTCCAGGAGTTGTTTCACTGTGGCTTGAATGTCTTCAAGCGTCTGTAACAAAGTCATGCCTAGAATCCTCTGTTCGGGAATTATTGGTACTGGTTCTGATTTGTATCAGATTCTCCCATTCCAATTCGGGATAAGGCGTCTGCTTTGCCATACTTGCAGCCAGGTCGATAGGTAATCACGAAATCAAATTCAGCGAAAAACAAAGCCCATCGGAGCTGCCGTGATGACTGAGCCTTGGCGGTTTTCAAATACTGTAAATTCCGGTGATCAGTGATCACTGTGATGGTATGTCGAGTGCCAAGCAGATAATGTCGCCAGGCTTTAAAAGCGGACTTAATGGCTAACAGTTCTTTGTCCGTGATTGCATAATTAACCTCGGGTGCCGAGAATTTTCTGGATCAAAAAGCTACGGGATGCAGTTGGTTGGTTTCGGGATCTCTTTGGGACAGGACAGCTCCCATGGCTAGGCTGGATGCGTCAGTCTCGACAACATAAGGGAGATCTGTACGCGGGTGTTTCAATATAGGTGCAGAGGTAAACTTAGCTTTTAAATCCTGAAAGGCCTGCTCGGCTTCTTCAGACCATTCAAAACGTTTATTTTTCCTCAAGAGTGCAGTAATGGGTTGTACCACGCGTGAAAATTCCAGGATAAACCTGCGATAGAAATTGGCAAAGCCGAGCATGCTTTGAACCCTTTTTACAGAGAGGATGGCATCCACTTTTCTTGAGTCCATTCGGACTCCTTTGGGTGTCAGGATGAAACCTAGAAACTCGACTTCTGTGGTATGGAAAACACATTTCTCCAATTTAGCAAATAGTTTGTGTTGGCGCAGTTTTTCAAGTACTGCCCTGACGTGTTTTCTGTGATCAGATTCCGAAGAGGAGTACACCAGAATGTCATCGATATATATACGACAACACAAACATCGATGAGTTCCCGAAGGACATCATTCATGAAGTATTGGAAGGCAGCCGGCGCATTGCACAATCCGAAAGGCATCACCTGGTACTCGAATAATCCGTATTTAGTACGGAAGGCAGTTTTCCATTCGTCGACTTCTTTAACTCGTACCAGATGATAAGCCCCCTGGAGATCTAACTTGGTGTATATGCAAGCGTCCTTCACCTGGTCAAGGAGTTCAGGGATCAGAGGCAGAGGATAACGTTCTTTAACCGTTATCTGGTTCAATGTGCGGTAATCGATACAAGTTCTAAGGTCGCCTTCTTTTTTGGGCACGAAGAACAAAGCCGAGGATGCCGGGGACTTTGACGGGCGAATGGGCGAATAAAACCATTAGCTAGGTATTGATCCAAATATTGTCTCAAATGCAGATTCTCAGGTTTGGTAAGGGCATAAATCCTGCTACAAGGGGGTTGTGCACCGGGCACCAGATCAATTTGGCAATCGTACCATCTGTGAGGAGGTAACGTGTTGGCCTGTTCCTTTTGGAAGACGTCCTGAAAGTCTTGGTATTCCGGAGGTAGTTGCATGGAGGCAGAGGTTACAGATGCTAGATTAATCTTCAGGTTTTTTGGGTAGCAGGTTTGTGTACAATCCGGGAAGGTTATTCTCTTAGCTTACCTCGATTCGAGGATTATGTGTCTCTAACCAAGGGATTGCAAGAATAACCTGAAACTGTGGAGCCTTGATTACATCACGATGGCCGTCGGGACCAATAGGAGTCACCTCAGTAGTGGAATGTGTTACCGGTCCAGAGGCAATTTCAGTTCCATCGACTGTGGTGATGACATCTTTGCTGGTTTTAGGACAGAGAGGGAGGTTAATCCTAGAGACCAATTCACGATCCACATAGTTTCCAGTAGCCCCACTATCGATGTATGCCTTTATTGCATGCAACCGCTTAGGCTGTTCTGGATCTATGAGAACCATTGGCACAATGAAATGCGAGGTCTGAGAGTTAGTTTTCAAGCTCGGCAAGCGGACCCCTACACTTGTCGGGCGGAGTCGTTTCCCGAAACAGAGTCTTCATGGTTTTTATCAGCGGCTCCTACCGCCTTTCGGGGCGGTTTTGCCAGGCAATCTCGTAGAAAGTGTCCAGAATTCCCACAATAAAGACATAATTTTAACTGCCGCCTCCTTTCACGTTCCTTTTGAGTTAAGGGTCCTTTAACCCCTCCAATTTGCATAGGCTCAGAGACATCAACTCCCTTGGGATTAGCATGGGTCTTGACCAACACCCGGGTCTCAAACCTGGACCGAACTGCTTTTCTGTTTTGAAGTCTGTGATCCAATTGGACCACTAAGTCTATATACTCTGTGCATTCTTGGGGCGGATTTACAACTTGGGCCAAGATATCTTTAAGTTCTCCGCGAAGGCCTCGATAAAACAACGTGACGCTTTTATCCTCTGGCCATCCCGTTTCCACAATTAGTCTATTAAAGGTTGCAATATAGGATAGGAGGTCCTGATTGCCCTGTCGCAGGGATAGGAGTTCGTCATCCAGAGCCTGCCCCTGAGAGTGTCGAGCAAATAACCTTTCCATGCTTGCTTGAAACCTTTGAAAATCACGGAGAATCGGGTCATCTTGAGTAACCAGTGGAACTGACCAATCGGCAGCGCAGCCGCTGAGATATGACAATACAAAGGCTACCTTGGTCTGATCATTAGGGAAGGCTCCAGGTCTGCATAGGAAGTGCAAACGACACTGATTCATGAATACGGCGAATCGTTTGCGGTCCCCAGCAAATCGTTCGGGTGGGGCCAGCGGCATGTTTTCAGGTAGATTAATCTGCACAGGGTTACTGGAAACCACAGGAGCGGGGTTCCCTCCGGAACCGGGTAGAGGAGTTTGCCCAGCTTGACCTTGCAAAAGCTGTCTGGCCAGGTCATCAGTTCTTTCCTTTGATATTATTAATTCCCTCCTGAGGGCATTAGTCTCTTGACGAGCGGCATGTACTTCGGCCCGTAATTCCCCCAGTAAATGGGCCAACTGATCAGTCTCAGAACTTTCCATAGCGCCTGGGTGGGAATTTGTAGGAAGGCTTCGCATTCTGTTACGCTCACCTGACTCCCACGGAGGTGCTGGCCTGGTTCGCGCTGCTGGGACCTCTTCTAAGGTGATGCACAGGGTTCGAAAGACGGACTGGACCGGGCCCCCAAATCTGGCTTGTCTGGCTCGCAGAAGTATCCTTCTGTAGGCGAAAATAGGGGATTAACTGTCTGCGGGGTAATGCAATCGGCCTCCCACTTTCCCCTCTCACCCTCCTTGAAACCCTTCTGTTATTTCTCGTAGCGTCTCACCTTAGGGTCTGGAAGGACGAGCTCTCCTTCCTGCTTCTGATGCAGGGGCGCGTTGGTATCCAGTTACTTCACTGGATTTTCGGATTGGTGAGAACCAAACTTGCTTGGCTTCCAGGTAAGTTTTTTTGATAAGAGGTTCCCCTTGTGTCCATGCATTAATGTACTAATGCTAGTGTCTTTTTCCCCATAGGGGCCGGGGTACGGAATGCCGGGGAACAGGCACCGACCCGAGATGAGAGGTGAAATCCTTGTAGAAATCAGGTAAGTCTTTAATGAGCGTTTTTTGGTAATGTCTTTTCATTCGCTCATTAACGCTGATGTCTCTTTTTCCCCTTAGGGGCCGGGGTCCGGAAATGCCAGGATGCGGCGCAGACCCGAAATGAAGAGGGATTGAATCAACAGGTAAGTCTTAACATGGAGATTTAGCTTTCCTTATTCCCTTCTCTCTCTCACCTTTTGTTCTGGTGTTTTTCTCCCTAGGCGCTGGGGCGTGACTGCGAATCCGGATGATCGCTGCTGAACATGGAGGCGCCCTGTAAAGGTGAGTGGAATGCGGCGCTGCAGCGATCGACGCAATGAGCTTTTAAATTAAAGTCTTCCTTTTCAGGATTGTCGGCGAGATGTCTCCGGGATGCGGTTTAGCAGGTAAGGACTTTTCCTTCTTCTGTTCTCTTCTTCTCTTCCTTTGCAGGTGATCCAGGATGCTGGTAGGCGTGGCAGAAGTCAGGATGCAGGAGCAGACACGGTGAGTGTCCAGCTGCTAGATGCAGAACAACGCGAAGCACGTGTGGCTGTTCGGGTGGGGTTTAAATAGCCTTGGAAGAAGTTCCAGGTATGTATCCTTCCTCCAATCAGGTATGTATCCTTCCTCAACCACGCCCAGATGGTAAATTAGTCCCACAGGTAAAGTAGTTCCTTTCAGGCCTCAAGGAGGCCGGGATCCTGCAGCATGGTCTGCATCAGTTAAGTGCACCCAAGCATTCCCATAATGAGCCTGGCGCCTATGGCGCCAGGACTGATGTCTTCTATGAGCCTGGCGCCATAGGCACCAGGACACTGTCCAAAGGGCCCCTATATGGGGTTGCTGGGTCCTTCCTTGGGGACCGGATGTCCGCTTTCGGGGACGCCGGGCTTGAACCGGCTCCCCGGGAGCGGGCAACATGACATTTACATTATGCAGACTGCATGCAAAAAAGATCACCTGAGACCATGCTGAGTGACCCTTAAAGACATGCTAACAGGGTCTCATGATTTATTGTTTGGGTCGAGTTGCTCCCTATTTAGCCCATGCCCAGCGTGTAAGCTCACCCCATTGTTAGAGCACCGCTGCCCTTGATTTTCCATCCAACTTAAAGCACTGCTTTGGGTAATAGTTATTTTACCTCTTGCATCCTATAAAAAACATATTGGGCCTCATTACGACCCTTGCGGAAATCGAAAAATGATGGCGGAAATGCAATACCGCCATCGAATAGCGCTCGGTGCGACTATGACCCGTCACCGCAAAGTACGAAGCCATTAGCGACACCGTAGTGAACGCCAACGCTAACTGCACCAAGTACGCGCGCGCGCGCCATGCCAAACCGTAAATACCACCATGGCGCAAGGGTACGCGAATTCCGACCCTAGCGGACATGTACCTAACGCCATCAAGCATGGCGGAATGTACCATTCCGCCATGGTGAGAAGTACGGCATCGCGAATCAACCGTAAACGGCCCCACTGAGTGCCTGTACACCGCTCCCTACCCACAAAGTACAACTCCCCGTAGGTGCAATGAAGTCACAATGCAACCAGTGAAATGTACAAGTCACCCATGCATGCCAACGAACAAAAGAATCACAAGAGGGGCCAATGGGAGCTGCAGGGCACAGATGGCACGAATACAGAAGCCATTCCAATGGACATGACCACAGTCCCCCCCCCGAAACGCACGCAAACACAGGCACCTGTGACCAGCAATATTCCGAAAATCACATCATCCCACCAGTCTACCTGGCTGACCGGCATCTGTTACACAAAACCCAATCCCCCGCCCCTGAGCATGACAACACTCAAACAGTCATATTGGCAGCCCCCATCCCTGACCTCACTGGGCTTCGTAGGCAAACGCGCCCAGTACAGTACCACGCAACTAAACTCCGAAGCTGAAACCCAATGCAGATCTCCTCCCAATACATCGCTCCCCAAATAGGAATATGCCACATCACTTGCAAAGAAGAACGCTACACGGGCCAAATCAGAATAGAAATTTAATGCACAACAAAATCACCAAGCCCATACAGCCATTAGGCCATGAACTCCAAAACACATTTCACCATTGTGGGCTGCATCCGCAAGAAATGACCAGCCACTACTTGTGTGACGCCCTGTTCCATCATGGTACACAGAGCCACATTCACGTACGAAAAGGCAACATGGAAGCGCACAGAACCGCAGGGCCGTCCCAATGGGGAGGCACTAGTCCAGCTGAAAGGCCGAAATGTTGCTCCGAGCCACTAGTACTGCGTAAGGGCATGTGGCCCATTGGCGATCGTCCCATAAGATCGTAATGCTGCTCCACTGATTAACACGAAGCAGCAGGTGTCGGGAGTAAAAGCCATCTGCAGGAGTGGCATACAGATGGCAGTGGCAAAAGGGGAGGAGATACCTGTCAACCAAAAGAAAAGAAAAAGAACAGAATGGCCATCAGAACTACATTCGAACAACTCACATCAATGATCACACTAAATCCACAGCCATATGCATGCTAGCCCACTCCAAAGGATCATCACCACCCCAAAACCACTTGCGACTCATAACCATCTATATCGAGGTGTAAACACCATCACAAACGAGTGTACCTGTGCATGCGTCTGTCAAAACAGAATCCATCAGATGGGAATGTTAACGTGCATGGACACAAGTGTCTGAAGGCGCGTCGAGACAGGGAGGGCTCAACAAGGCCAGATAGATGATGGTCCCACTATGGCAGCCCTGCATCACATAGCGCAGGGGAGGCGGATAGATTCCAAGAAGCCCTGTACATGGCAAACTCTGTATCAAATCATCTGCCCATGCATCCATTCATCATTCCCTCATCCCGGTATAAAAACGCCTGAATATTTACTCACATAACATTAGAAATATCCATTGAGTCTGTGCGTTATGCAGCCTGCAAAATCCACAGTGCCCCAGCCCGTAATTCCAGTGTTGTGAAGTAACATGTATTTGGGAACGTCCGGCCTCATCGCCCACGTCGCTATTGCGCATCCCAAACTATTCATATCAATCATTGCATCCTCGCCATGGCCCCTGTCTCAAGGACATTGAACAATAGAACGTTATATTTGCAGTCAGACCTGTGGGCATCTCCTCGCCGCTAGCTGAAAACCGAAAGCGCCGCCCTTCGAATTCCTCATTTGCAACATCACGTCGAAAAGGCATCTGTGGCCGTTTGAAATCACTAATTAATCCATCTAGTGCGGCTGTGTGTGGAAATGGCAACTGCCTTCACCCACAAATGGGACGCCCCGCCCGTCGTTGCAACTCGGTACAGTGATGCATGAGGGCCCACCGTTACTCGAGTACTACGTTCCACTGACCCTTCACAAGTCTGTTCGCGACTGCACAGATAGTATGTGAAACAATGGGACCATAGCCGAATGTACATATCAACCAATGTTACACGGCCATCGGGTACAAATACATGATTGCAATAGCAAGATGCCATTCCTCGAATTGCAGCGTTGTGTGCGGGACGTGCTCGGCCAAAGGGGAGAGCAGTTTGCACAGGTGGAATGAATCACCACAGGTGGAGGCCATACAGCCTGAAAACACATAAATTGCACACCAAGTCTCCTCCCACAACCACACCCACTCCGAAATGCTACCGGCAGGACTCGCGATGTTGGCCCTGGGGGACCTGATAGCACTGCAAGTACTCCAACTCCAAGAAGAAGACGAACACCAACTACAACCGGCCGCACGGAGGAGACGCAGGAGGAGGAGGAGGGCAAGGCAGGGCCAGCAAGGGCCGCCAGCACAGCCACTACCACCACGCAGGCAGCCCGCAATCCCACGCCTCCGAGCACATCCGTTCAACCTCACTGATGAGCAGATCCACACCCTCTACCGTTTGGACCGGGACACCATAGCCGCCATTGTGGACATGACACAGGCTGACCTTGTCAGCATGATAGATAGCCCAACCGCCATCCCACCCCTACTGAAGGTGGTGTCTGTACTCCACTTCCTGGCCACAGGCACCTACCAGCACACAGTCGGACAGTTGCATGGCATTTCTCAGCCACTGTTCTCACGGACACTATTGCAAGTGCTCGATGCCCTCCTGCAGCACGCAGACGACTACATCTCTCTACCACGCTCGGAGCAGGAAATTACCAACACAAAAGTGGGATTCCATGCACTTGCCGGCATACCGGGTTGCATTGGTGCCATCGACTGCACCCATGTGGAATTGGTCGTCCCACATGCCATGGAGGCCCAGTACCGCAACCGAAAACAATTTCATTCCCTGAATGTACAAATGGTGTGTGACTCCAACAGGATCATTACACATTGTTGTGCCAGATTCCCTGGATCAACCCATGATTCTATGGTCTTGAGGAACTCTACTATTCCACGCTACATGGAGCGACACGCAGGGAACAGATCCTGGCTACTCGGTGAGTCTCATTTCATGCATGATGATGTGGGGTATGTGATGCGGCAATGACCTGGCAGGAAGGGGGGGGGGTGTGCGTACGTAGCAATGGCATTCCACATCATACGTTTATCGTCCACATACAGGTGATGCTGGGTATCCACTGAAGAGATGGCTCCTCACACCAGTCCGGAACCCACGGGACCAGCATGAGGAGGACTACAACCATGCCCACTCACGTGCCCATGTAGTCATTGAACAGGCATTCGGCCTACTGAAGACTCGTTTCCGCTGCCTCAGCAGGTCTGGCGGGGCACTCCTGTACCGCCATGTGAAGGTTGCAAAGATGGTCATGGCATGTGTCATGCTCCACAACATGTGCGTACGTAGAAATGTGCCCATGCCCCCTGACGCAGAACTGCAAGCACCTGATGATGGTCATGATGAGGGTGGGGATGTGGCAGCACCTCAAGGAGTCTGTGAGGCACCGGAGGGCCGTGACATTCGTCAGCATCTCATTGATGCATGCTTCTAGCACTCACGCCTGGTGGCTGATACATGGACACGGGACTCGTGGCACTGTGTGTGTCTGGTACATGCACAATATGGACTGTACGCCTATGATGGCCTAGTACACAAAGATCATTGTCCACACATCTCATTGGTTGATCGTGCACTGTTTATGGCATATGTGATATCATGTTGAACACCCTATCGACCCGCCACCCAAGTGAGCCCAACACACCCCCTCCACCCTCCTACCTCCCCCCCGAACACCAGTGTCCAAAGATGCTCATTGTCAGTGGGCTGTCGCTATTGCAAGCCCCCTCTGCGGGTATCAGGGGCACCCCTGCCTGTGGAGCGCAGGTTCCTCCCGGATCTACGTTGGGGGCTGCCCTGGACGGAACTTGCAACGGATGATGTCTCTGCCTGCTCACGTCCATGCATGTCCCTAAGGGTTTGCGAGAGCTCAGTGAGCACACGGCGCACTGCGGCAAGTTCGGCACATACGTCTTTGGACGTCGCATGCAGTTCCCCCCTCAGGCTCTCGGTGCTTCTCTCCATTTGGACTCTCAGGCTCTCGGTGCTACTCTCCATTTGGACTCTCAGGCTCTCGGTGCTACTCTCCATTTGTGCCCTTAGTGTCTCTGTACTTCTCTCCATTTCTGCCCTAAGTGTCTCAGTTGATGTTTCTATGTCTGCCTTAGTGCCCCCACATTCATCGGCATGGTCCTTGAGGAGCGTGGCCAGTTGCTGCTGTTGCACGATTAACTGGTCGAGGGACTGTTGCCTCTGCTGGGCCATGGCCATTTGCGGGGGTGTCACAGAGGGGCTGTTGACCTCATGTTGCCTTGCCACAGGGCTTGTGGGGGATGGCCAGTCGTCGTCTTGTGGGTGCCCCTGCGTGGTATCCTCATGTTGTACGGGATGGGACAGACAGGGGGATTGGGACAGGTCATGGATGGATCTGACTTCGACATCCCCGTCTTCTGTGTCGGAGCATGCTGCCATCAATGGGGTGTCACCTATGGTGCTGCTGCCACTAGAGGCAGTGCCTTCTGTGGCATCCGTTGGGGGGACCTGTGGTGGTGGTGTTGTGGGCATGCTGGCTGCTGGGGTGCCTGTTGATGTTCCCTCCTCTGTGCTGCCACCTGATTTGTGCTGCTGCCGTGTCTTGATGCGTGCAGCTGAGGTGGAGGGTCTTTGGCCGTTGGTCTTGGCCCTCTTTGCAGGTGTGCTGGTAGGGGTGTCCTGATGCTCGTCGTTTGGATCGGACCCTGTGGTGGAGTAAAGGAGGGCGAGGGTTATTAATGGGTCTGTGGGAATTGGAATGGCATTGTATCACATGCATTGGGGTGGTACCTGAGGGTGATTTGGGTCGGGCCTTGGAGGTGCTTTCATTTGTGTGTGGAGTGAGGGTGCAGTTGTTTGGCAGCCTGCAGTTAGGGTGTGCCTGCTGCACGTGTAGTGCGTGTTTTAGGGGTTTTTAATTATTTATGTATTTATTGTGAGTTTTAAAGTGCGCTATCAGGCCGATGTGTGTGGACGTTCTCCTGGACATGTGTTTCTGTTGCACTATGTGGACACATGGTACTTCACATGATTGGACATTGTGGATTTGGCATTGTTTCATTTGGGCCACCTACCTGATTCTTCGGATGTCTGCACTCCTTTCTCCATCCCTCCGACTCCCTCTATGCTCTCCATTCCGATGGTGGAGGCACAGATTTCTTCCCAGGGGGTCAACTTGATGGTTGATTCAGGACCTCCCCCGGTGGCTGTGGCAATGTTGCGGTTGGCAGAGAGTATGCTGCGGACGCGTATCCGCAGGTCGTCCCATCGCTTTCTGCATTGCTGTGGGTTGCGGGGTGCGGTCCCCACCGCACTTACCCGCTGTGCCACCAGAGCCCATATGGCCTTCTTGTTCGCAAGTGCCGTCCTGGTCATTTGCGTGGAGAAGACGACGGCAGCATTCTCCTGGAGGGTCTCTGTTAGCACGGTGAGTTCCTCACGGGAGAAGTGGACCTGCCGCTTGCGGTCGCACGCTTTCTTCGCTACTTTTCCCATTTTTCTTGGTTTCGCTAGGGTGGATGACGGGTTGGGGTGTGTCTTAGGGTAGTGTTTTTAGTGGTTGTGTGGTTTTTGTGGTTTTATAGGTGTACGGCGGGATGTTTCCCGTTCTGGGCCCATGTTTTTACTTCCGTTTCCGTATATTTACGGTCACCGTACTTTCCGGTAGGCGCACACTGCGGTGTCCGCTGTGATGGGTGGCGGTATTGCACCTAGGGCGCCGTACGGCAGCGGTGTGGGCCGTTTTGGGGTCATTTCCGCCATCGCGGACTTTGCACTTCCGCCATGCCGTGGTGCTCGTGCCCGATGGGTCGGAATGGGCCGCACTTTGCTCCTTCGTGCAATGGCGGAAACGCTATTTACGCTGTGGCGGTCCGGTCAGTCACTTTCCGCCAGGGTCGTAATGAGGGCCATTGTATGGCCATGACTATTGTCCCATTTGAAATGTGATGGATACCACAGAGAATCAAAATGAACCATTTGTTGGAACAGAGGGCATTAATGGGTCTCATTACAAGTTTGGCGGTGTGGGAAAAAAGTGGCAGTAATTCTGTTACCGCCAATTTTCCCGCACTGCCAAATTACACGTTTTTGTGGATTTACTGCTGGTGGAATTACTGTGTGGTTATTACATTGATTTTTGGAAGAAGAGTGGCGGATTCGCCTGCAGCTTTTTGGGATTTACTGCACATTAATTTCGCTGGTAGTAAATCTTACGAAAAATACCCATAGAGTCCTACAGACGATAATTGAATTTGGTGGTATTTCGGCAGATTTACGCTAGAATACCGCCAAACTCGTAATGAGGCCCATTGCATCTAAACAGGCTGTCTCCGTAGCATTTTTTGTAAAATTTGTTAACAAACTGGTAAAATAGCTCAGCAGGTTGATCTCTCACTGTTGATATCTGTGTGTGATCTGCAGGTTGCATGTTCGAATACCGGCAAGGCCAACTCAGCCTTTCATCCTTCCGAAGTTGATAAATGAGTACCAACTTTGGTCGGGTGATATTTTATGTAAATATGTTCTCTGTAAAGTGCTTTGGTGAAAGCGTATATAAATAACACATCATTATCACAAACACGCTTAATAATTAGGGCTTGTTTATCAAAGACTTAGATTGTGTAGTTTTCAGCTACATGAAAAATCTAATCACTGGAGTCTTTGAAATACGTGTATGTGCACCCCTGTTTTAGCTTTGCCTACAAACGTCAACTAGCTGACTTTAATGGGAAATTTGAAAACTGAAGTTGTTTGTGCAAATATGAAATTCAACCTTTAAAAGTTGAGATGCGGTGGTTCCTCTAACATTAATATACTGGGCCTAAATGAACTTGCATGACGAAGTATTGAGGTATAGAATTATTTTCCGGGGTCACAAATTATGGCAATATGCCCTATTACAAAATGCTCTATTGTTTCTTTTGTGTTCTGGGACTTGAGGTCTTAGATTCATCATGGCAGATCAAAACTACAATTCCCAGAATACAAAGGAAAAAGGTAACTGGATGAGCATCTCACAAATGATATAGGGACCTTGGCTTGTGTTGGGGTGGTCAGGAAACGTCCCAATGAGGAAGAGGGGTTCATGTTGCGGGTGCCATATTTGTGACTGGGGGTGCGGCAAAATGGCCTTGATGTGTATCCAGTGTACATAAATGGGAATGGGATATGTTACTTTAAGTTTTCATTTGTGATCAAGTTGATGCATGTTAGATTTGCACGTGCATAGAAAGACAAATGCCAAAACCACCAATTGAAATATAAACCCTGATCCAGATATAATGTGCGATGAAGTGACTAGAGGCTGGGCGGCGACGAGTTTTCATAATGTGCATACGAGGAAGGGGACTGGTCATGGAGGAGCCACTGTAAAGAAGAGACAATATTTATTAAACATGCATGCACACTGAGATACATAGAAATGGAGTCTTAGATTCATCATGGCAGATCAAAACTACAATTCCCAGAATACAAAGGAAAAAGGTAACTGGATGAGCATCTCACAAATGATATAGGGACCTTGGCTTGTGTTGGGGTGGTCAGGAAACGTCCCAATGAGGAAGAGGGGTTCATGTTGCGGGTGCCATATTTGTGACTGGGGGTGCGGCAAAATGGCCTTGATGTGTATCCAGTGTACATAAATGGGAATGGGATATGTTACTTTAAGTTTTCATTTGTGATCAAGTTGATGCATGTTAGATTTGCACGTGCATAGAAAGACAAATGCCAAAACCACCAATTGAAATATAAACCCTGATCCAGATATAATGTGCGATGAAGTGACTAGAGGCTGGGCGGCGACGAGTTTTCATAATGTGCATACGAGGAAGGGGACTGGTCATGGAGGAGCCACTGTAAAGAAGAGACAATATTTATTAAACATGCATGCACACTGAGATACATAGAAATGGAGTTAATAAATATATATGTAGTGGGCTTTTATGAATCCATTGAAACTCTGCAGTCAGCATTTTGAACTGTGAATTTTAAGTGACTGGGAAAATCTAGTTTCGCAAGGTTGGAGGCGGGAGGAGTAATGATTAACCAAGCAGATGGGCAGCTAGCAACCTGCCAAGGGTTTATGGCCTGCTAGTTTCGCAGCAAGCAGATGTAATCCCTTTTAAGTGCATGAGAGCTTGCAGAAGGGGTCCAGCCATTTGTTTTGACCAACAATAAACATGGGGTGAAGTGACGCTCGAGGCCAGAGTGACCGATACTCAGGAGGTTCAATGTGCTGTGTGTGCTGAAATGGTAGTCATTTAGATTGCAATGTTTCTGGACACCAGTAAAACCGGGGTGGGTAAGATGGCTATCAACAGTTCAAAGGGAACCTGTTTATACTGCTCCCTCTCATGTTGTGTGGAGTATCTGTACAAACCAGGTGCAAATTACATTTAGGATTAGTCCAGCTGGGACTTGTAATGAATTATGTTTGTATACAAATGTTTAACTGTGTGATGATGTCACGACCTCCCACAGACAAATCCCAAGAAGGGGTGTGCTTTGAATAGGATCTGAAGAAGGTAGTTAAGATATTGGTGACCAATGAGACTGGGAGAATTGGAGAAAGATGGGATTTCTTTGTATAGATCTTGACCAATCATTTATGGGGGTGGATTGCAATAAAATATATAGGAGTGTTTCCAATGTTGCAAAAATGTATATAATGTGTAATGTTATGTGGTTCGGGGAGGCTACAGTTAGTTTGACTAGACAGGAACATCTAGCTCCTCCCTGGACGTTTGCACAATAAACTTGTTTTACGTACAAAGTGCGCTCTCTCCCCATAAGAGGTGGGCCTACTCTGGGTTAATGTGATTGGAAGCCTACCCCTACACTTGTTAGGTCTCAGAGGGAACATATTCATTTTTTAAACTATGAAGGTAAATTGGGAACCTGCAGATCACAAACACATTGCAGCAGCAAACGCTCAATCCACTGAGTTATCTTGACGGCTATAGCTATCAGAAAACCAGCCACTCCAGAGACAAAGAGCCACATGCTGCTGGCCCAAAGAGCCACATGCTGCTGGTCAAAGCCCAGGAGCCTCAATTATTTTTAAAAAAGATTGTATTTTTTAGGGGTAGCAAGGGAGACCACAGGGGTAGCAAGGGAGACCTCAGGGGTCACAGCTGTGACCCCTGGCAACCCCTAAATGATGTTCCTGGGTTGCTCCTCTTCTTCCCTTGCAGTGCTTTGCCTACATTTCACAGACTCTCTGTCAGTGCAAGCATGCTTGCTCCGCTTGGTTTAAGCTCTGCATGGTTCCCCTGATATTTGTTATGGCAACAATCAAGCCTTTATTTCAGTGCTGGAAATGGAAAACATTTACTGTGGGAACTCTCTCATCCATGGAGGGGCGTGTCAATTCCGCTGTTGCAGGTTCATGCAAACAATGAAACACCAATGGCGCAGTAAATAAAGACAGGAGTCAGGAGTGTAGATACAAACTCTTTAATAACAACTCTCGAAATGGCGCACAAAGTGGTAACCCCGCTTCTTACTTGCAGGGTGGGCTGCAACCCACAACAACCATGATAAGGGGACAGGGGTGAGCCAGTCCTCTGTGTCTCGTAGTGCCACAGACATAGAGAGGGGGCACTACATCTCCCCCTTGCTCAGTAAACGACCTGAGGCGTTTAGCCCATTTCTTCAATCCATCTGGATGGCTTGTGGATCACCCTTTTAGAGGGGCTTCGCGGGGGAGTGGTGCCTCTAGTGTTGCAAACATTTTCACTGTCATCAATGTCCACATCGCCATTCATGAATTCCGAGTCTGCATCAGACGAGTCCTCGCAACTTGTTGATTCATCTCTCACATGAGTCAGCTCGCCATCAAATGATCGGAAGAATGAGGAGTTTCTGGTGACAGTACCAGTGTAGCAAGCAGCAGTCACCATGGTTCCTTGGACATGGGTCACTGTCATGGGTTCTGGTTTGAACGCAGGGACTTCCTTGGAGTCTTGTGCTTGACGTACGCATACTTGATCCCATATCTGAAAGTTACTGTTCTTTGCCTTCCATCTGTGATCAGCATATTCCTTCATTTTACATTTGTTTTTATGATCTGTAAGTCTGGTCTTGCCTGCGCTGTTGCCAGACAACACACTGTTGGGATTGTGGGGAAGAGTGGTTCTAACCACGCGGCCGAACATGAGTGCTGATGAACATACTCCCTTGGAACTATGTGGCGTTTTCCTGTAATCCCGGAGTAATGTGCAGATGCCCTACATGAATGATCCCTTGGTGATCGAACAGATTTTAAGAGTATGTTTTAGATTGGCCATAAATCTCTCTACTGTTCCATTGGCTTGGGGCCAGAGAGGTTGATTTTGCGATGTTGAAAGCCAAGGTGTTCCACAAACATAGCAAAGTCATGCACGTAAAACGGGAGTCCATTGTCTGACTGCACGATGGTGGGGATTCCATAGTCAGCAAAGGTTTCGTTGAGCGCTGGAATGACCGACTGAGCACTCGTGGAGTGGATCAGGTGAATTTCAGGAAAACTGGACATCTCGTCCATTATCACCAGTACGAATTTGCCGTTGGCGAGCGGACCGAACATATTGACGGCAACCTCATCCCACACCTGCTGTGGCATCGTTGTCATTTTGAGTGGTTCTGGAAATGTGCGCAGAGCGACTGCCTTGCACGCTAGACATTTCCCTAGGGTCTGTTCAACTCTGTCATACATCTGCGGGAACCATACTTTTGTTCTGAGCTGTCTCTTCGTGGACACAATGCCACGGTGTCCCATGTGTGCCAGGTCAAGTACCTGGTTTTGTAAGCTTTTAGGGATAACAATCCTGTTTTGTTTTAATATTAGTCCTTCCGGGGAGACGGATAGAGTGTACCTTATGAAGCAGAATGTCTGGAACTGTCTCTCTTCTGCAGCCGACAGGGGCTTTTCGTGTTTGTTTGTATGATGCCACTTTTCGGACGTTATGCATTGTTTGACGATTGTGAGTAGCTGGTCTTGCTTTGTACCCTCCAGTAACTGCAGTAACGTGATTAATTTTGGCAGCACGTTGCTTATGAGATAATGTAAGTATTGGTTTGCTTTGATAGACTGTCTCTCATCCTTGGTGGGTAAAGGGTATCTGGACAGGAAGTTAGCAGGATTGTTGTCCTTACCCGGGCGATGTATAATGGTGAATGAATATTCTTATAAATGAAGTCCCCATCTTGCGATGAGAAGTGGCATCTTGGCTGTTGGTTTGCCGTAAATGGTTGTGAGTGCTTGGTGGTCCATAATGATGGTGAACGTTTGCCCATATAAGAACAAATGATAATGTTCACATGCTCACACAACCGCAAGGCTCTCTTTCTCCGGCTGTGGCACACTCGGCTGTAGATAAAATGTGACTTACAGATGCCACTACACGTCTTGCCAATGTTGGTGACACACCTGGTTTTATTTGCGCTAAGATCACCCCAAGACCAACAGGGCTGGCGTCAACTGTCATTTCGGTTTCTAATTCTGGGTCGTAGTAGGCCATGCACGAGGTATCAGCAATGCATTTTTTTATTTCTCGGAATGCCTCCTTCCAGTCAGTTGACCACAAGAAATCTGGCCCTTTGCCAGTGAGTAATCGGAGGGGAATGCTGACTGCGGCAAAGTCCTGAATGTACCTGGTGCAATAACTTCCCATGCCCAGGAATGATCTGACGGCCGACACCGAGGTTGGTGTGGGAGCTTCGACTAGTGCTTGCAACTTGTCCTGGTCTGGTTGCCGACCTTTGTGTGAGAAAATGTGATCAAAGAACCTGAGCGTTGATTTGCTTAGTTCACATTTGTCAGAATTTAAGGTTAGGTTTGCATCTTCGAGTGCCATGCACACCTTCCTGAGCATGTCATCATGTGCTTCTTGGTCGCTCTGAAAATTAGAATATCATCGCTATAGTTCAAGCGCTGGGGAATGTGTTTGATGACCTGATGTATCTTGTTTTGAAACATCTCTGCAGCGTAGGATACCCCAAAACTAAGACATTTGTACCTGAAGAGCCCTAAATGTGTGGAGAAAGTGGTTATGTAATGAGAGTCCGGATGAAGTTCGAGCTGATGATAACCTTTATTGAAGTCTAGCTTGGAAAATACTTTCGCTCCATGCAACAAGTGCATCATATCGGTCATCTGGGGTGCCAAGTGCCGCTCTTGTTCTATCGCAACATTGGGTGCCCTCATGTCCACGCAGATGCAGATGCTTGTGTTGTTTTCCTTTTTGGGGACGGTAACAATGGGAGACACCTAGTGGGTGGGTCCCGATGCCGGTTCAATGATGTCCTGATCTAATAATGACTGTATCTTGTCCCCCATGTGCTTCTGAATGTTGAGGGGTATTCCCCGGTAATGTTGTGCTACCGGTCGAACATGGGTGTTAATATGCAGATTGATTTGTTTCCCTTTTAATTTTCGCAAGACCTTTTAACAGTGTTGGGAACATTTATGTCAGCATCTCTTTTGGGATGGTCATGTATGCGGACATGATCTTATACATCACATGCACCTGGCCCAACTGGATGGCAGAATGGATGGCAGAATGGAAACAAAGGATGCTACCTCCTGGAACTTCACCGGTCTGTACAGGCGTCGGTGGAGCCACCCGCACAGAAACCACACAAGCTGCATAAACATTCTTTTAATGTGCAAATTATAATTCGTAAAAAAGAATTGAGGTCTCAGATATCTATCCTAAAGAGATCAGGCCTATATGAGAAAGCCTATGGAGAGGGGTTAGTAAAGCTGAAAAATAACGATAGGAATTGGCTTCGTGCACATAATCATCTGGTAGTTCAACAGGATGCTGAGAGAATGCTCTACGCCCTGTCTCTTAGGAATTCTCAAAATTTTTCGACTTTAGTGAATCTGAATGAGGTTACTCAACATCAGAAACAAGATTCTATTATTCAAGAGGGGATCTGGATTGACCATTTTTCTAAGGTTTATGGCTCTGGCGCCTCGATATGCTCGGTTGCGGATGCATTCCGTAGTTGGTTTCTTGAGTTTAACGTTCTGGATATAGAATTGTTAATTAAAAAATCCACAACTTCCAGAGCTTCTGGTCCGAATGGTTTAAGTAATTCGATCTTGAAATCGGATCCAGAAATGTGGGCGAAGATCCTTAAAGCCCTCTTTGACAACATAATTGTCCACAGGAGAATCCCTGACTCTTGGACTCATTCAATAGTTATTCCCATTTACAAGAAGGGTGATAGGCTACTGGCTTCTAACAATCGCCCCATTTCTCTCCTAGATGCCGATAGTAAAATCTTTACGGGCATTGTTCTAGGTGAATTGGAATCTTGGGCGAAAACAAAGGGAATTATTCCAAAGCAGCAATCTGGTTTTACAAAGGGTCTTTCTACCTCACTGAATGGGTTAGTCTTGAGTTGTCTTGCGGTGAAGTCTTTCACCAAGGGGGGCCCTGCTCTCTTTGGAGCCTGGATTGATTTATCCCAGGAATTCGATATGGTTGATAGAAATCTATTATGGGGTAAATTGGATGCCTGGGGTATTCCTGCTGGCTTACTTTCTATCTTAATAGAGCTGCATTCTAACAATTAATGCAGGTCAGACTGGACAGGTCCGGTTTGCTCTCTGATCCAATCAGGATAACTAAAGGGGTACGCCAAGGCTGTTTATTAGCTCCCTTGCTTTTCATCCTTTTATGGCTGATCTAGCGGCTTGGCTACAGAATATAGGGTTAATATCTCCTTCCATCGGTAATGTAAAAATCAATTGGCTAGCATACGCCGATGATATAGTAGTCTTGGACTACTCACAAGTGGGGTTGCAGCGTTTGTTAACTGCTTTGGAATCTTATGCCAGGACTAATAAATTAAAAATAAATCCCTCAAAGTCCAAGATTCTTGTATTTAGAAGGCCTTTGATCTGTAAGTTAGACTTCTCCCGGGTAGAGGTTGTTTCCGAATTAACGTATCTGGGAGCTGAATTAAGATTCTTCCCATCTAGGCTTACTTTGATGGCCTCTATTGATTTAAAAGTGATCAAATTGGGAGCTCAGATGAAAAAAATCTACTTTAAGATTGGTAGATTTACCATCCTCCCCCTTATAAGATTTTATATCGGGAAGGTAGTTCCCATAATCCTATATGGCATGGACTACAATCCTCTAGCCTTCGAACTAGACTGGGATGCTATTGAATCAAAGATTTAGAAACGTACTTTGGGCCTCCCTGATTGTGTTCCGATTGTTTCTTTACGATATGAGCTTGGCTTGTCTTCACTTAGATCATGGCTAGCCTGGAAGTGGCTTACTCTCTATAGGTCAATTCTTGATCCCCCTAGTAACTCACTTTTTGAGGAAATTGATGTAGAGCGGGAACAAGGAAATAATGTTTTTTTGTGTAGGCTAGAACTAACTTGTTTAGCATTATTGTCTGGCTGTGACTCTGATGTAGAGTCCCTTTTACAGAATCCTCTAAAAGTAAAGGAAAAATTGAAAGTGACTGATTGGATTTACACAATTGATAAGATGCGGAGAACTACAAGATCAGCCTCCTTGACACTGTTAGATAAGAGTTTATCGTTTCTTCCGGCTTATCTTAAGAAGTCCCCCAGTTTTTGGTTTAGATCTGCTTTTTTGAGATTTCGTTTAAATTTACTCCCAACCCTGGAATTACTTGCTAAAAGGGATAAAGAAGGGGGTACTGCATCAATATGTGATAGATGCTTAACTATGGAAGTGCAGACTACTAAGCATTTACTTTCTAAGTGTTCCGGGACTTGGAGTATCAGGGCCAGTTCTTTTGGCAGATTTGTTCATGAGGAGTCTCATTTGAATACTGATGATTTTTGGGTGAGACTATCCTCCGCTAATGAGATGGCTCTATCAATTGAAGTGGGTAGAGTTTTAAAGGAATTGAAGTTAGTAACAACTTGATTCTTCGTTTTGTGAAAAAATGTGTTGGTTAGATCTTTTACTCTTTTCTTTTCTCTTATTATGATATATGGTTTTATTTAGAAATTGCAAATGTTTGTTTTTATTGTTTATGTTAATACATTGTGTATGAAATGTGTTAAAAGTCAAATTTTGGCTAATGCACTTTAAATAAAAAAATAAAAAAATAGGAACTTCACCGCTTACTACATATATTGTGTCCTTTAAGCTCTTGTCTTTCTATGTGCATGTATCCTTGAACATTACCTTGCAGTCAAGTGGTGTGTTTGTGCCATACAGATATATGTCAATGTCTGCCTTTTTGAGTTCTTTCTTGTAGCTCAGCGACTTATCGGTCTCGTCTTTGATGACATTTACTGTGGCTTTAGTGTCTATGAGAAGTTCACGACTATGCCTGTTTATTTGCAACAGCAGAGTCGGGCTGTACTGGGTTGCTGTGGCCTTTCCTATGGCATGAACGTAGCCTCTCTTCTGGTTACCGCTCGATGAATTAGACTTGTACCGCCATCTCAGCGATGCTTACAGGTATCTTATTTTCTATCGTGGCACTCTTCTCTGTGAGTCACTCTTGTATCTGGACTGCCCGTCGTCTCCTCTTCTGTCTTCACTTCGCCTGTCTCTGTGAGTGAAATCCCTGGTTCTGCTATGTGAGCTGTGCCTACTGGGCACTGGCGATCGCCATGTTCTTGGTCAAGGGCTTTCTCTCCTCAGGCACTGATTTTCCCTGCCGTCTAGTGTCTCCGTTGCTGTCGGTTTTCTGAAAGAACTTGATGTTTTTGCACACCAATTGAATATGGTTTTCACCTCTGCACTTGTCGCAGTTGTGTCCTATGACTGGGCAGGGGCCAATGTGCGGAAAATTGTAGCCACACCGGTAGCATTTCTTTTAGTCTTGGTTGCGTTCGGACGTCCGCAAAGGGCACAGGGTTGCAATATTTTGCCCTTTTCCTCAGTCTCATGACAAATTTGTCCATGCTTTCCCCCTTTATCTTGCTTAGATGTGTGGAAAATGTGGCGCTCATAATCTACGTTCTTTAATGGGGCAAAATAATTATTCAAAGAATCAATTATGCCCTGAAAAGTGTTAATCAAATTTTCTGGCATCTCAAATACAATGTCTCTTACAATGGGACCTAGCGAGTGGAGCATTATGCCTCTGAGGCGGTGTTCTTCCCTGACACCTGTTGCATCAATGTAAATATTCAATTCCTTGAGCCACCTGTTCCAACTTCGTGCCAAACTGCTTGTATCTGAAATGTCAAATGGTTGAATGGTCTGAAGCTGCAATGATGCCTGTTCTCCCTCCTCCCTGGGCGCAGGCTTGCAAGGTGACAAGCTCACTGGTGAGCTATGTGAGCTGCTGCCCACTTCATTGTCTGACATGATGCTGAGGTTCTAGCACAAAAGTTTAGTGTAACTCTCACCATGACAATGTTATGGGGAGGCCAGATGCCACACGTGCTTGTTGTATAATACAGTGCAGTTCATGTAGGGCAGGGAACACAGAGCCTGCCAGAGCATGTGCTCTCCTCACGTTGCTGCTCTGGGATGAGCAGTTAGATTTCTTCTGTGGTGATGAACTAAAATACTTACAATCGTGGCAAATGTTTTACTGTTCCTCCGTGGCAGTGCAACAGAATTTAGGGCACAAACAGCACCCATAATAAAGCAGCTTTCTTCCGTGGCGTTGCAAGTATGGACGTGGAGCCAGACCTCAATGGTCCGGACGCACCGTTGTGCGAAATGTAGGCGGGTAAAACAGCAGGGCCGGCCGGTCCTGCCGACGTGCAGCTGGCAGGTGGGGTAATTGACAGGCACCGTGCAGAAGTGAGGCAGTGGGCCTCGTGTTGCAACAGCAGACTGCAGGACGTCGGGCCTCAGGAGCAGGAGAGGGATACACGGTTCCAGATTGCTCGGTCCTCCTCGCAGGGATATGCAGTGGGTTCTCACCTCATCACCAATGTCAATTCCGCTTTTGCGCAGTCATGCACCAATGAAACACTGATGGCGCAGTAAATAGACAGGAGTCAGGAGTGTAGATCCAAACTCTTTAATCTCAACTCTCGAACTGGCACGCAAGGTGGTAACCCTGCCTCTTACTCCCAGGGTGGGCTGCAACCCACAACAACCACGAAAAGGGGACAGGGATGTGTCTCGTTGTGCCATGGGCATAGAAAGGGGACACTACAGGGCGGGGCCCCAGCCATGTCACGAAATACAGTATCGCTTCACAGAACCCAACCCAGGCAATTTGCATAAAAGCAAAGATCATTATAGGACCTTAATGCCCACAATTTTAAACTTGAAACAGCGTGTGCCAAGACGTCTTATCCATTCATGACCCTTCCATTTGCCAGCTAATGGCTGGGTCACACAAAGTATCTTTAAGAAGCCGAGTTGTCACACTGTGGGAACGTCACGTGATCGCGGGAGCGTGGTCTCGCGAGATCTGGACTTAACGAGATCTCGCGAGCCCGCGCTCCGCGAGACAACGTTCCCGCCAGTGTTGGCGAAGCACCAGACCAGGAGGTCTACTGATAGCGCTGCTCCTGATGAGGAGCCATCGGAACTGAGGCCCTGAAGAGCCTAATGACACCAGCTTCCAGGGCATAACTGGAAAGCCATAGGAGGCCACATGGGAGCCCTGGATGCTTGCAGCGTGCCATCTTTGTGCACACCTTGCCCCCAGTGATGCAACTGGTAGGGCCCTGAACTGAACTGGGAGTAGTTCCCCCGTTGCAGCCTACCAAGGTTATGCCCACCTGTTTGTCTTGTAATGAAGACAGTTAAAGCCCACTGCAGCATCCTGTCGTCCTTTAAGGCCACAGCATAATTGGCGACGAGGATATCAAAAGACCCTAGGGCCCACAATACAGGGCGCCACACCGCCCCCTGCGTTTCTCCCTTCGCCAGGGACCCCACCGATCCCATGGATGCAGTGGGAGCCCCTTTTCTCCACCTATCTGGAAGCGGTGGGCGGCACGCGATATGCCCCCGTCAGGAAGAGGGCGATGCTACTAAATGCATTGGGGGTTGAAGGTCAGCGCATTTTTGCCAGCTTGAAAGCCATACCTGCGGCCGACGACGACGATGACGACGATGTCTACAAGGAAGCGACTCGTCGCATTGTGAAGAGGTTCACGAATAAGGAGAGCGTGGTACTGCACAGGCTGAGGTTCTACACCCGCAAACAGGAAGGGAGCGAACCCGTGAACGACTACGTCACCACGATGAGGGAGCTGGCTTCTCTTTGCGCCTTTGGCAAAAATGCAGAACAAGTTATCTGCGACATGCTCGTCGTTCACACTAACTCTAGGAAAGTCTAGGACAAGTTCATCCAAGAAAAGGAGGTCACCCTTGACAAGGCCATCCAAATTGCCAGAGCAGAGGAAGAAACCTCCAGCAGATGCAAAAAGGTGGGAAGTCACCTGCCCGTGCCCGAACTTGCGGCGCTACAATGGAGAGTGCGCAGAGACAAGCAGTCCCGCGACAGCCCCAGAGACAAAGGCCCCAGGCAAAAGGAGGTGCCGAAATGTTATAGATGCGCCAACACCAAGCACATGGCGAATGATTGCGACTGCCCTGCCAGGAATAAGGAGTGCTCCAAGTGCGGACGCATTGGTCATGTGGCTCCGGCATGTACATGGCGGGAGAAAACCGCTTCCCGCGTCGATGGCGACTGCGCTTCGAGCGATGATGACGAACTACAGGACAGACCCATGATCGTCATGGTCAACGCCCCCCATGCCAGGAGGGAAAAGCCCCACTGCACCATTAAAGTGGACGGAATGGAAACACGTGTCATGGCAGATTCGGGATCTGACCTCACTATCCTCCCCATCAACAGGTATAAGGAGATGATGGGACAAGCACAAGTAGAGATCAGAACGACCAGGCAAAAACCGACAGTGTTCGGAGGTGCAACTGTCGACCTACTAGGCTACATCAGAGCCCGGATCGACTTCAAAGGGAGGTCTACAACTACCAAAGTGTACTTCTCACCCAAAGGCCCAGCCGTGCTGGGATGGGACGATCAACACAAACTCAGCATAAAACTAGATCCCAGCACTCCGGAACAGGTACTCATGGTCTCCTCAGGAGCAGCTCAAAATTATAAGGAGATTTTCCCGAGCCTGTTTTCCGAGAACCCAGGGAAAGTGAGAAACTTTGTCCACAAGATTCGCCTGAAACCCAACGCGGTCCTGGTGAAACACAAAGTCAGGGCAGTACCTGCCACGGCGAGACCCGCATTGGATGCCCACCTCCGGAAGATGGTCAAAGAAGGCACCATCGAGACCGTGGAGTCTTCAGAGTGGCTGAGTCCAGTGGTGTTGGTCAAAAAGAAACCCAGCAACGACCTCAGAATATGCATCAACCAGAGAAGCCTGAATCTAGAGGTAGTTACGGATAGCTTTCCTCTCCCCAGCATCAACAAGATTGTCCTCATGATGAAAGAGGCGGCAATCTTCTCGAAGCTGGACATGCGTGACGCCTATCACCAGATTCCCCTACACAAATCCTCCCGCCCTCTGATAGCGTTCATCACCCCTTTCGGCACCTTTCAATATACCCGCATGCCATTTGGGTTGTCGTCGGCAGCGTCCGCATTCCAGGGGATGATGAACTCTCTACTTAAAGGACTCACAAATGTTTCTTTCTTTCAAGACGATATTCTCATGTATGCAAAAGACAACGAGACCCATGATAAAGCTCTCAGGGCAGTCCTGAGCAAACTTCAAGAGGCGGGCGTTCATCTACGCCACGAAAAATGCATCTTTGGAGTGAGCAAGGTAGAATACCTTGGGTACTGCATCCCAAGTGAAGGCGTCAGCCCCAAGAAGAACCTCATGGAAGCCATAACAGAAGCCCCAGCTCCGATGTCCAGAGAGGAACTACGCTCATTCCTGGGCCTAGCCGAGTACTATGCTAAATTCGTCCCGAGGTTCTCTGAGACCACGTCCCCCATGAGGGAGCTTCTGAAGAAGGGGGCAGCCAACTCCTGGGGCCCAGAGCAAAACGAAGCGTTCAGTGAAATCAAAAGGAGAATTCTACACGCGCCATGCCTGAAACCGTTCAACCCTGAATGGGACACCTGCATTACTACAGACGCCAGCGCATACGGCCTGGGGGCCACCTTGACCCAGAAAAAGGGAGACACTGAAAACATTGTGGCGTTTGCATCAAAAGCACTATCATCATCGGAGAAGAATTACTCCACCGTTGAGAAAGAAATGTTGGCATGTGCCTGGGCCGTCGACTACTTCAGATCTTATGTTTGGGGCACGAGATACAGGTTGGTCACCGACCACAAACCCCTCATTCACATGCTGAGCCCGGGCAGCACCAAGACCGCCACCCTGAGGCTGGCCAGGATAGCCGCAAAGCTTCAAGAATATACATGCGAGATTGCACATTGCGGGTTGGAAAAACGCACAAGCGGACTGCATGTCCAGGCTCCTGGACCAAAATGCCCCTGGTACCACATTCTTGGAAGATGAGTGTGTCGTAGCCTCCATCAGTGACTTGAGGAACGGCGAGTACATGGACCTGAGTGAGCGCCACTGGCAGGAGGAATTCGAGCAGGACGACGGCCTACGGCGCGTAGGTGTCTGGGTTCGCGAAGGGTGGCCCGACGAGAGAGCGATCCCCGAAGGCCTTCGTCCTTACTGGAAGGTGAACGAGGAAATCACCACCATGAACGGTCTCATTCTCAGAGGCGATCAAGTCATCCCGCCCAGTGGAATCCGCAAAGTGATACTGTGCAGAGCACACTCAGCCCATATGGGGTGCAACATGACCATACGCAGGGTACGCAACTCCTACTGGTGGCCGGGCATGGACCAGGACATATGACAAATGGTCGAAAGGTGCCATGAGTGCACCAACAGTGACAAGCGCCTAGCCATGAGGCAAGCTCCCATGCTGCCCACCGAAGTCCCCAAGGGGGTGTGGCGCAAACTAGGTTTGGATTTCATTGGGCCTTTGGACAACATGCCCCCAGAACACAAATACGGGATAGTCATAGTCGACTATTTCTCCAAATGGGTCGAGGTTGACTTCACCGCAGACATCACCACAAGCACAGTCATCGAAGCACTCACCGCCGTATTCCAGCGGGAAGGCCTACCAGAAGAACTTGTCACGGACAACGGAGTCCAGCTGGTCCATCGAGAAATGGAGAAATTCCTCAAACTCAACAACATTCGACAGCGGAGAGCAAGTCTTTACCACCCACAGGCCAATGGCCTGGTTGAGCGGGCAAACGGCTTCATCAAAGGGGCGCTGCAACTGGCACATGCCTCGGGCCTAGACCCATACAAGACAGTCAAGGAAGCTGTAGCAGCCCACCGCATCACCCCCAACGCCGTCACAGGTGTTTCGCCATTCCATCTGCTAAGGGGGAGAAGGGCAGCATCCACACTGGTACCACCGTGGCTCCACCAAGTGAGGGCCGATGAAGAAGTGGACATGGAAGACGTAGTTTTCTACATGCAGCGTAACAAAGAAGCCATGAAGACTCAAAGGGACTTGCGTCGAGCCGCTTGCCACACAGTAGTTAACAAAGGTGGCCTAGTAAAGATACGCCTTCCCCACAAAGACACTTCGACTGGCTCCAGATACAGCAGTCCCATAGAAGTCCTGGAGAAAGGGTCAAACCACATTTGCACCAGCGACGGAAGGAAATGGAATCTAGAAAGGGTGGCCATGTACCGCAGGAAAGGATCCATTCAACAGCCACACTGGGAAGCCGGAGAAGATCAAGACCACCAAGAGACATCTTAAAACTCTCACCTCTCAGAAAGAGATAACTCAGAGTCAAACCACGGCAACGAGTTCTCTAGCCCCAACTCTTCAACCCCACTCAGGGAGTCACAGCGAAGAGCAAGACAAGGAGAACCAGAATCACCTGCACCCCTTCAAGAGCGTTCCCGCAGTCCTGCCCCATGTCCAGATCGGAGTAGACCACAGAGAGAGAGAAGGAGACCCAGCAAGTTTGCAGACTTTGTCATGGAATGACCATCCATCCTTTTTCCCAGTAAAGGAGGTGTGTGGGAACGTCACGTGATCGCAGGAGCGTGGTCTCGCGAGATCTGGACTTAACGAGATCTCGTGAGCCCGCGCTCCGCGAGACAACGTTCCCGCCAGTGTTGGCGAAGCGCCAGACCAGGAGGTCTACTGAGAGCGCTGCTCCTGATGAGGAGCCATCGGAACTGAGGCCCTGAAGAGCCTAATGACACCAGCTTCCAGGGCATAACTCCAAAGCCATAGGAGGCCACATGGGAGCCCTGGAAGCTTGCAGCGTGCCATCTTTGTGCACACCTTGCCCCCAGTGATGAAACTGGTAGGGCCCTGAACTGAACTGTGAGTAGTTCCCCCGTTGCAGCGTACCAAGTTTATGCCCACCTGTTTGTCTTGTAATAAAGACAGTTAAAGCCCACTGCAGCATCCTGTCATCCTTTAAGGCCACAACACACACCCATTAGCAACCCGCGCTTCATTGAGCAGACCGCGTTCAAGCCACCTGCTCGTTGAAGCACAGGTGTGAGTATCGTAGGCATGCCCTGGGGACAGAGCAGAGCCCTGCTCCGCCCTGTTGTGGCCCATTTTCTGCGCTGATTGGTCTGTCAAAGAAACTAGCAGTTTACATTCACTTCCCTCTGCACCTGTCTCTGACCCCAGCTTTCATTCACCTTAGAAATGGTCTCTCGCAGTGACATTCGGTTCACCGTTGCTTGGCTTAGCTGTGTACGAGTCTCTAACAGAGGCTTCCAGGTCATCTTCGATTTGTTCAGCTCACCAACGATTGTTCACAATGAGTTGCAGTCCACAATCTCCTCAGCTCTGCACAAGTCTCTCACAGAAGCTTGTGGTTCAGCATTGCTTGGCTTGGTTGGTCGGACTGGCCTATAGGGCAATAGGCCCATGGCCAAACCAAAACCACAAAATGCTGGTGTGGGCCAGTTTCTTTGGTCAAAGTGGGCCACTTTCTTTGGCCAATTTGGGTCAGTTTGATGAGTTACTTCACTCTAGTTTTGACCAGTGTTGGTGAATAAATATTCTTTAAAATTGACAATTTGCATCACACTCAATCTATTACTATTACTATTAAAACAGTGTCACAAAAGGAATGAATTGTCATTTGCAACCTTGGGCCACTTTTCCGTTGGTGCCCGAGATAATTTTATGGCCCAGTCCGACCCTTGCCCGGCTTTGCTTGACCCTGTCCAACATTACTCAGCGCTTCCCCATCGCTCAATTTTTTTCCACTCTACTGATTTCTCTGCCAGATCTCCAGGGATGGGTTTATCTATGTACCGTGCTTCAGCCTCGGCGTCAGCATGATGAATCCGGAATATAGAGTCAATTACTGCAGTTTATGTTTAACCATTTTGGGAGATGATTTTTGTTTTCTATGTGGTTCTTCACACAGGCAGGACTCAATCAATGCAATACCAAAAAGGGCCATTTGCTACAGAACTGAGACAAGTGCACACCACGACATCATCATAAATACAGAAAAAAAACCATCACTGCAAGATGGAACCAAATGCATCTCATGCAGGAGGCCACAGCTGCCATTCAGAGAAGTGATGCATACTACAGGACTTAAACCACCAGTGCACCTCACATAGGGAGCAGTCACCACAATACTGAAAGCTGATGCTTGTTGCAGGAGTGAATGAAGGGCACCTCAAAGAGAAGAGGACACCAACACTGCAGTACTAGCATGCGGCCGTAGCAACCAGGCTGATATGAATGTATGTCACACTTGACACGTCACCACTATTATCCAAGACCATAACAGTGATAATTGTGCTTTTTGCATGTGCTAATAACATAGCATAAGACTTCAATTCTGACTTGGGGGACCTTCTCTGCGGGACCCAGGCCTATGCTCCTCTTCTGGGAAATATGCTGTCTCAATATTGCTGTAATTGAGGTTCTCCCAATTTATTACATACTAGTAAAAAGTACCTGTACTCCGCACAGGTTCTGTAGATAGACATGATTAATTGCTGAAAATCAATGATCCTTTAGGTCGCTGTTCCGATTCGCTTATCGATTGATGTGCTTTGCACTCTGAAGTACACTGCACTGAGAATGGGTGCATGTGGCTGGCTGACATACCTCGGTCCAGACGTGGAGGGCAGGCTAGAGTTGGCGTGCTGCAGCATACTCGGACCTTCTGTGCACTCTCCCCACCTGTCACCTCACCCTGGCATTGCGTTGTTGTGCGTTGCAGTGCTAATATCTCAGATCGTAAGGCCTTGAAACGTGGTTTTCAATGTCCCAGGGACCTTTGAGTTTTGTTCCTTATGTTGAGAAGCTTAAAATGAGTGTTGTCCGGTCTTTCTACTACCACATTGATGTTTTGCCGATTTCAGGCAACCGTCTTATGTGTGAAGGGGCTGAAAGCGGGGGACAGGGGTGGATTGTACAAATCCCATGTAGCCCATAATGTCCGTAGGGTCCTAACAGGGAACTATGCAACATTTGGTGCATATTGGTGGAGCGGTGTGGAATTGTATAAGGAACAAACTAACATATTTTCAGCTTCAATATATAGGTAGATAGATATAGATACCTCATTTTATTTTAAATGTGCACTTTTTGCATAGATTCCAACTATCAACGCCAAGTGCCAAAAAAACGTATCGATTTAGAACAAACATATTTAGTGTTCAAAAACAAACTTTAAAACAGTTGGCTGCTGTCCACTATCAGTAGGTAAACATATACCTCATTTTTAAGTACAGGTCCCCTTGATATATGACATTTATAACGCGCCTATACACAAGTGTTCCAAGGCACGACAATAGGGGTCGTGTGCATTTCCTTGATCAGTCAGAGATGATGGTCTGCCATGGTATGTTCCACTTCTAGCAGTGACCAATAGACTTCCCTCAAGGGGGGAAAATATTGTATGTGCAGGAGTCAAACGATGGCGAGATGGAGAAGCGAGGATGACTGCCTTGTTTCCAATGTATTAATCTTTCTCTCATTCTAGAAGAGGCACTTTGGTGTGGGGCTGGGTGGAATACAGTGGAATATCTCAGCACCCATCAAGATAAACAGCCTCATTTCGAGTTAGGCGGTAAGTGGTAAAATTATAAGTTTGGGTTTTGAGTGGAGGATTTACCTCCAGGAAAACCCTGGAGGTAGATCTTCCCACTAAACGCTGAAGAATTGGCAGAATTGGTGGAATCACCACAGCAGTAATTCCACAAAAAAGACTCATTGGTTCCAATGTACCCAAAATAAATGGGTAATTCTACTGCCACCACCACTTGTAATCAGGCAGAAATTTCACCTGACGAAGTGGCGGTAACGGTAATTCCTTAGGGCAATTTGTGGGCGGATTTACAGCTGAATTTTTTTTTTGTATTTCTTTTTTTTGTTAGCATCAATTAGTTTTCAAGAAAACTTTAAATGCAAATAGTTCATTAATTAAAACAGAAGCGGAAAAAAGATAAAAACTAAAAATTACACATCCATATAGGGAGGAAAGTTTGAGACCAGAGAGATTATGTGTCTAGATTTGAGAGAATGTCTCTCACAAAGTTCAACAGTGCCAAAGTCAGAGATACTTTTCCTCCCCATCTTAAAATGGTCCACCTCTCGTGCGGAGGATTTGTCTCGAAGTTCTCGAAATGTTTTCCCAACCATTTTTCTCTGGAGGCCGAGAGTGGAACACAACTCATTACCAAATGCTGTAAAGTTTCTACCTCCAAACCACAGCATTGGCACAGAGTTAACCCATCTTCCCTTTTTTTGGACCTTCTCCCCAGCACCTCCCTAGTTGGGAGAAGGTTCAAGCTAAATATCAAAAAGAGCTGCCTTTCTGAGTAGGACAGGAATTTTTCGAGGTATGGGAGCAATGTACCTCTGCTGTAGTGTTCATCAAGTCCCAAGGTTATGGATGGAAATAGACTGAGCCTGTCCTGGGTAACGATCCAATCCCAGTCCAACAGTTTGTTCTTTACCCTGGACGGATTTTCCAGTGGCTTGTCTACATTTTGGGCAATGACTTCCAAGATGCCTGCACATGTATTCTGCCATGTATTTAAAGCTGGTATCTGGTTACCAGACAGTGCTTCTTTTATAGCCATGAAATCACTTCTTTCCGGAGGAACCAAACATTTGCTGTAAAGGGTTAGTGTTTTCCAGACCATAGCGATATACAATGAGGTAAGCCCCAGTTCTTTCCTCACGCATTCGATTGGGAGAGATGAAGGTAAGCTCAATACCCTTTTCCAGAACTGACTTTCAAGCACACGCCAAACCTCTGGTGCAAGGAAGAAGTTGGCCTCAGCTGCGTAAGCCAATACTGGAGAAACTTTAAGTTTGTAAAAGTCAATGAGGGGACGAAGTGAGAAGGAACAGTAACGTGACTTAATTAGAAGTGCTTGAGATGCCAAATGTTTAACTTTGCTTCTTAGCCTAAGAACACCCGGACCATCTTGGATGCTGTCGTTGAGTGTGATGCCAAGATAGATCATTGACGAGACCACTGGAACACCTTCCCCTGTTAGATGCCACCTAAAGGTCTTAGCGGAGTTCATTGTTCCTAACCTCATGACTTTTGATTTTTTTGGGTTGATTCTCAGTCCGTTTTCCTGAACGTACAGTTCCAAAGCTTTCAGCTGTCTCTGTAGACCTATCACAGTCTGATCTAACAGAAGAAGGTCATCCGCAAACAACAGCCTACCCACTTGGGTCCCCCCAATTTTTGGAGGGAAGCTTCTTACTGCCCCAAATGCTTCAAACATATCTGATATAAATAGGCAGAAGACGGCTGGTGCCAAACGACACCCCTGCTTCAGCCCATTTTCAGACGCAACTTTGTTGGATAGGGTTCCTTTTCTGTCCAGTCTAATCTGAATGGTTGTTCCTGTGTGAAGAGCCTCCAGTGGTTCCCTCAGATTGTTTGGGCAGCCCCATTTCCTTAGTTTGTTCCACAAGAGGCCACGATCAACAGAGTCAAATGCCTGTTCAAGGTCTATTGACGCGATATAGATGGTTTTGTAGGTTTTTCCCTTGACCATACATTTTAGTATGTTAATGATTAGTATGTTCAGGGATGTTCCAATTCCCTTGCGGAACCCCGACTGCCAGGGATCCTGGTGATGTGACCGCCAACTCCAAGCGTTCAGATGTTTGAGGAGCACTGCAGTGAATATTTTGCCCACTACATCCAGTAGGGCGATAGGTCTGTAGTTCCCAGGTACAGACCTGTCATCCTTCTTGAAGATCGGTACAATTATAGACCTGGTCCAGGAGTTAGGGATCCTTTTGAGTCTAATTATGTTTTTGAACAGGGTTGTCATAAATTCAGCCCAATTCTCCTGGGTCTCTCTTAAGGATGTCGTTTGTGAGACCATCCGGCCCAGCAGCACGGGAAGAATCTGACTTGTTGATGAGATCCACAATGTCTTGTTTGTCGAATTTCAAATCCCATGGTTTGTCCGATGGTAAGAATTTGTGGGGCCGCTGATGTTTCCTGCGGAGTAGAGGTTCTGATAGTGCTCCTCCCAGGCCTTAGGTGGAATTGGGTTTACAGTTTTTGAATCGGCAGGGATGCATATCTCGTTGATTACTTTCCATATACCAGAGATGTTTTTACTGGTGACTAGATTTAACATCTTCTCACTATCTTTTTGCAATAAGAGGTGTTTGTGTTGGGTGAGCCAGTTTCTGTAGCTGTTCCTGGTTTCTTTGTACAGAACTAGGTCACCAGGCGTGTTGGATTTTTTGAATTGCCTCCTGGCCCTCTGAACGGCCTTTTTTTTGGCTACGATTTGGTGGTCATAGGCATGCCTATATGTAGTGGGACCACTCCTATCCACAACTTTTTTTGTGGAAGACCTTCAATACCTCGATGTATTCGATGGGATTTGCATTTTGGTCTTGCTCGACAGATTGTAGCCCCAGTAGATTGTCCAATATTGCACCCATGTCTTTTCTCTGGATCCTGATTCTGTTTCCACCCGGAGTCAGGTCGGGTTGATATTCCGGTAAGTGTTGGACAATCTGGGAGTGATCTGTATTACATTCCTCAGTTTCAAGTTCCAGGATATTGTGATCGCTCAAGTCTGTTTGGATCACTCTCAACGATTTTAGTTTCCCCATCAGTGGCTCTGTTACAAACATGTAGTCCAATATACTGCCTTGGTTTGCCCGTTTCCATGTAGTGGCAGCAGGTAGGTCGCCCAGTAGGCTTCCGTTTACCATTAAGATGTTTCTACTTGTTAATTCTTTGTCGAGGTCGACTCCTCTTGATATGTTGTTTGTGGAGTGCAAGGACAGAAACTTGATTTTTCTCCCCTTTTTGTCAAAACATTCCATATTGAAATCTCCACAGAGGAGGACCTCCAGGTTTGGACGCGAGATCCTGGCGTCATCGATCGCTTTAAGCAAGGCTTCCTTGAAGTTGTCCTCTTGTCTTTCCGTGGGTCTCCAGTAGATGTTACAAACGAGCAGGTTCCATTCCACTAGGTCAGACCCTACCTTGGAGTTTAATTGGACTGTGGTTAGTTGTATCCAAGGGTTTTGATTTATGGACGAAGTCACCCTTAGACCAAATGTGCGTTTAATGCCCAGCAGGAGGCCCGGGCTAGGTTTACCTTTAAGGCCCTTTATGGCCGGGTTCAGGAACATTTCATATCCGTCTAGGAAGGGTAGGTCGCACAGCCACGTTTCTTGTAAGCAAAAGAGGTCGTATTTTGTTAGGTCCCAGGCTTGTTTGCCAATCAGATGGGTGAACCCCCTTGTGTTCCAACTCATGATTGTTTTGCCTTTAGCCAAGGTGGTTCGTGGAGCACAGGTGGGAGCCGGCTGGCATTATGATTTTGCTGCTAGGAACCCCACCAACCACCTCCAGTCGTCCGGGCTGCTTACAGAGTTCTCCTCAAGTGTGTTTGGGGAGCAGCGCGTTGGAACCCCTCGAACGTCAGCCTGTGTTTCGTCCTGGGTCCTTTTCACCAAGTGCGATGGACGACCATGTTCCAGTACTGGTTTGTACTTTTGAGATCCTTCATTGACGTGATCCCTGTCCTTAATGCCTTAAGAAGAGGTACGCTTGCCATCCTCCAACTCCTTAAGCGAAAACCCACAAAGATTGAGTTTGGGGCCAAGTTTGAGGAGTGCAGATCTTGTGTTCCATTTCCCCATATGAAGGATCACACTATCGTGGCGCTGCTAATTGTGAAATTCGATCAGATCAATGCCCTTTGATTTCAAGTTGTCGGGTGAGTCAATTGAATGTACAAGGCGCATTACATTGTTTCGATGCATAGTGAGGTTGTCTTCGTAGCCAAGAGTTCTCTCTAGAAGTACTCTATAAGGGCCCTTACCACCCTTTACATCCGGTCCTTTGTCTTCATTTTTGTTTTTGGGCCCCGATCTTAAGCCCGTGTCAGTATTTTCACCCCAAGACACTGTTCTTCGTGTGCCCTTTACGCACTCATTTTGGGGTTTGGAGTTTGTTTCTTTTCTTACGTTCTTCATTTCCAGTGTAATCCTCTTGCTCTCAAGGGTCTTGAAGGCCATGACTCCGGAAGTGTCCTTGGTCTCCCCCTCCTGCACTGGGGCACGAGCCTGGCTGACCCTTGGAATGTGCACTCTGGATTTCCACAAGAAGTTCCTAGCTGAGTCAGCTCCCTTTACGTTTAGTTTTATTGCCTGAAGGATGGGAGATTCAGCTAGGACGTTTCCAACTTCTTCGGACCTTTTGTTGGCCCCTTCCACCTTTTGAGCTGCGTCATTGGGTTCTGATATTGCCAACGCTTCCTCTTTCTTTGGACTAGATTCGGGTGCCGTAGATGCTGGGCCCACTTCTTCGACCCAGGAGTTGTTTGAGTCTGAGTAAACTGATAAATCCATGAGAGAGCTGTTCACGCTATCGTTGTGCCTCTCATTGTCTGAGAGATAGTCGGTCTCTTCGGTAGGGACCTTTGATTGTTTAGTGAAGGCCCCAGCGGATTTCCTTGTAGTTCTGTCATAGATTAAAGGTTGGTCGGGTAAGACCAAATTTCTGGGTAGAGTTAGCCTGGCTGTAGCTTTTGGCCGAGATGGTGCTTTTCGTAAGATGGAGGGAGCAGAGCCTGACTGTTTTGTCGACCCAGAGATCGGTTTTCCATAGTTTCTGTCACCTTTTTTGTTGAGTTCTAATTTTTCACTGGCCGTCAGATTTACTCCTCTGTTTGGTTTTGTGAACAGATCGTATAATTTAACTCTGTCCTTAGGTTTGGTCGGTCCAGTTGGCACGGTGGTCACCGGAGGTAGAGGGTCCACCACCGTTGGGGTAGTTGAACTTGAGTCTTTGTGAGAAGTGCCGCCCCTCGTCTCTGTAGTGGGTTCAGTGCCAGTGGATTTGTCCTGATGTTTTGGCAAGTTAAAAGTTTCCTCTGATCCCTTCCCAAATGACGGTGTAGTCTGATTTAAAGTCTTTGCTGGACTCACCACGCCCACCTGGGCTCCAGCCGCTCATTCTAGAAGAAGACTCAACCTCTCTGATCTCCTAGTTTCTCTATCCTTGATTATTGGCTTAATGATACTCTTTAGGATTTCTGCGGTCTGATCAGCACTTTTGTCCAGGTTTGACTGGATTGCGGTAACAAATCCTTCTACGAAGATCATTTTGGAGTGTAGCATGGCGATGGTAGTCATGTGATCCCGTAGCTGCTCGTTTTGTGACTCAATTAGTTTCATGTATGGGGCCATTACAAGCGCAAATGCTGTGATCATTTCTGTGTCTATCTTTGGATCGTTTTTGGCAGGTTCCTCCGCCTGAGTGGTGGCCAAGATCGTTAAGAGATCTTCATCAGTCGGTGAAGGTTATCTTCTAAATCGTTTACTAGGAAACGGGGCCTGCTGCGGAGGAAGTCCTTTGTGAGTCCTCAAGGGGTAGCCTCTGAGTCAGTTTTTATCTTGGTGTAAGGTGGCTTCCCTATCTGGGGGTATTGTGGGCGTTGGGTCCCCATTTGAGCCCTGTGCTAGGGGCGCATGCCACCGATGATCCACGGATCGTGGGATGTCTGGAATAGCTGGATCAGTTTGAAAAGAAATTCCTAAGGGTTTCCAGCCTCGATTTGACCTTTGATTTTGGTACTGGGTGAAATTTGTCCTATTGTCAGTTCCAAAGACAAAAGGGGCGACATCATGGGCATTGCTGGGCTTTTGTACAACACTGGAATTGTCATTTGCCACAGTTTGTTCCTTTTGAGGACTGTCGCAAGAATGGCTCTGTGTGGGAGTTTTTTGAGGCGCCTGGCTAGGTACCTTAAGTGGCGGCTCTTTTACTGTTGTATCCTTGTCGGAGCCTGTAGTGTCGCCACCCACCACTCCAGAGTGAAATATGTTATTTGAGGGTTTTGAAGATCGCTTCGGTTCTAGGTGGTGAGTGTCCGCCCGTTTTATCGGGCTAGTCTCTTCAACGCCCTCCTCCGTTGTTTCTGTTTCAGATTGCAAGGTATTAACATGCGACTTAGTTGTCCCGGTGATTTCCACTTTGGGATAGAGTTCCCGGACAAGCCTGTCTTTTTTTTCCTGTAGGACAGAACTGTCTTCCATTATGATTGTTAAGAGGTCCTTTTGCTGGTAATTGGGGGGTGGAGTGCCTAAAGAAATAATTAGCTCCCCCACTAGATCTATTTGGCCTATGTCCTAATGAACAGTTAACAGTTTGAAAAGCCTGAAGCAACCCGCCACAAGGTTTTCTGGTTAAGTGTAAGCCTTGAACAGTGTGAATTAGTAGTGAGGTTTACTTTCCAGCCTTCGTGCCTAGCTGCCGTAGACTGTTGTTGCTGCAGCTCCTCCTGTGAACTGACAGGGGTTCACCTTTACACCAAGGCACAAGTGATGTGTAAATTCTTGAGAGGGATCAAAGAGAGTAAGCCTCTGCAGTCTCCCAACCAAATGTAGCGCCACCTGCGCCAAACAGCCGCAAAACAGTCAACGCCCTTTGCACCTATCGGGCTTAGCGCCGCAAGGGTAGTGACCTCGGTGTTTTGTAGTCCCACAGAAGTCACGTGCAAGGTCACGTGACCAGCCCAGCTCCGCCTCCTCCAGGAAGCGTGTAACTCCCGACAAGAGCCCTCCAATGGCTCGCAATGTTGGCGTTTGGTTTGTGCTGCAGTCGCTTTCCTTGAGAAAAAACTTATACAGCTGAATTTCCATCTAACTCGTAATGAGGCCCAAAGTACCTTGGCTGGTCCCTTATTGACATAATAAAACTACCACCTGCTTACTGCAACAGACTGCCTTCACTCTCACTCTATGCACTCATGGCTGCTCTAGCTTGTTTAATAGATACAGCTTGTATCCTTTGTGAGGCAATTGAGAAGGCTCAGATCACAGCTGTGGCTATGGATGAAAACTAGTTATGTGTGTAGCATCCACACGTTCCAGGTGTAATCCACATGTGGATGCAAAACAAGCAAAGGAAAGGGGAGGCACAAGGGCCTGAAATCCCATCTCACCTGTCTAACGATTGGGCTGGCAAAGAAGGATACTGCCCTATGAAGTTGATTCTGACTGCACTAACTAAACCCTTGTGTAATTAGACCCTGCATTCCATTTCTCAATGGTCTGTTGTGGGTTCAGCCCTCTACTCAAGTCACCTTTTGATGTGTATGAAGTGAGATAGATCCATTCTGGCGGGATCTAGGTCAGCTGGGGAATGTTCTGCAAGAAAGAGATGCAGAAGGAGTCATCATCGCACTAGCTCAGCGCCAGACAGACATACAGGATGTAGGACTTCTAAATGATAAAATCAAGATTAGCCATAACTTTCGTTCTGTGCATTGCACTGCCAAATGCTTGGAAGATAGATTACTTTAGATAGATGTGACAAAATGACATATATGAGTGCAGAATAACCTGAGATTTTTAGATTTGTATTCGTAAAACGATGTGAGTAGCTCTGTCTCTGAAAGGGAGATCTGCTAAACAGGTCCACTTTTCATAGTGTCACAGAGGAAAATGCACATTCCTGCCAACAGCTGTTGGAATCAAAGGTCCAGCAGTCCGAAATCTGACTTTACCTCTAACAAATCCTGAGCCTGCATTTAATTATGTAATTGTGGGCCACAGGATCTGATGGCAGATGAAAAATCTAAATATAAGTCATCTCTGGCTCATGACATGGTGATATTTGGGACTACCAAATTATATTTCCAAAACCTATTGATATACTTTTATTATCAGCTTGATATCTAGTGATGCTCCTGCTCGAGGCATCAAGGTATTCAATCTCTGGGATTGCATTTCACTAAAAACAAACCATTTGCTTGTGGTCCAAGCAAAAAACATTTGTCTTCCGTGGGAAAGGTTGCCACCTCCCAAGAAGGAAGCAATTGTTCCCAGGGGGTAAAGAGATGTCCAGTGCTTCAAAGGACAGACTCTGCCAGGTCAAGGGAAGTGACACCAGGGTGTTAATCAACAGCAACACTATGATGGAGGTAGATAAAGGAAAGTGATGGAATATTGTAGCCCAGGTGAGGACTTTTCCAGTTAAAGATGGGTTCTACCCATCTTGGATTTTCCTAGGGCTCCTAAACATCCTGTCCCCTTCTTTTTATGTGCTGACAAAATGTTCAGGATATGAGGCAGAAGATGCTGAAAAAGCAGTCAGGAATAGACCCCTTGCAGAAAACCAGAGAGGGACCAAACTGCTGTCTGTGACCTTTTGCCTATATAAGGGGAGAGGGAGTCCCTATCTGTACTTGATTCATCTTTGGACACTTGAAGAAGAAGGATTCAGTTGGAACCTTGTTGGGAGAAAGGTCTGCTTCAAAGTCCTCTGCCATAGAGGTGAAGACCAAGATCTCTATGAAAGAGGCAAATTCCTCTCACTAACCATCCCAAGGTAATGACCTGTTGGCTGGACAAGGCCTACTTCACTGCGGACCACTTGTACCCCGGGACCTCATCACTGGAGTCACAGAACCCTGCAAGTACTCACTAAAACCTTCCTGTCTAGAAAGTGCAGAAACCTTGCCCCTGGATAACCTGTACAGTGCCCCCCATAACCAAAGAACCAGGAAAGTGACCCCTGGCTCTACCTGCATTTCCGTACTTCCTTGAAGCCAGTTTGGACACCTTCAATGCATCCAAGCTGCAGCAACTGAACCGACGGAGTCATTTTCATCCTCGAAGCTCAACCGCCCCACTCACCTCCAAATTTCGCTCATTGCTGACCCATACGCTCCACAGTCTCCACATCAGAGAGCCACCAGTTTTTCTAGTGTCCCCAACTTGACACGACCGGCCTGGTTACGACCATGTTCAAAGCTGCACTGCTTTACCACAACACCGTGTGGAGCCAGTTGAGCACGTTCACCACATAAGATATTTCTTTGGTATTCTTCATCTTAGGACACTGAGTCTTCCAGCACTATCAGCCTGACACCACCTGCCGTTCCCCCAGTGCCCTTGACTCATAATCCATTACCCCTGCCGAACCTCACTGCGTCACTAGATGGTGTCAATGCCGTCCCCTACTCGATCTTGGTTTTGTGCCAAAAGTGAACAACACCCAGTTTGAGACCAAAAAGCCTGCAAAGCAAGAATAAAGGTACTGATAGTGCTTGTGTCCCCGGGCTTCTTTTAAAATGACTACTGTTTTAAAGACATTTGAAAATTGTTGCTGGAAATGTTGCCTGTGTACCTTGTCTTCTAACCCACAGTGCCCCTTTATTCCAAAGTCTGCATTCTCTGTGTTTTCCCTTGTAGGGGTGAGTCATTAGTGTTTTTTATTAGTTGTTTGCATTTTCTAGTTTAATTAAAGTATCCTATTGTTATCGAACTTTGGTTGGACATTATTTTCTTTTGGTATCCCAGTACTATTGTTTGGTTTGCTCCTGTGCCATCCCACTCCTCTCCTGAAGTGTATAGCCTTCCCTCGGCCCGCGCTTTCCTAAGTGGCTAACGACTTTGTTGTGTCAGGTTGGGCCCTTTCCTGAAGTGTATAGCCTTCCCTTGGCCTACACTATCCTAGGAGGTTGAGGAGGTTTGCCTGTCAGGTGGGGCCTATTTCACGTTTATGGTTGGGTTAATTGCTGGCCGAGTAGAAGTGTGGTGCAGAGTATTCGCTATCATCTGTCCTCCTGCAGATCAGTAGTCATTTTGTCACAATTTATGTCCATTCAGCACCGAATTAATTATGAGGCGTCTAGGAGCTTGCAACCAGATATGACACAATAAACAATGTGCAAATGTATTTTTCACCTGGTGCTGCATGTTCAAAATAGAAGCCATTCTGCTTAGGTCAAGTCTTGGGTCTGGCAATCATTTGTATTCATATTGTATTTTGTCTGATTAATTAGCTTTATGGTTAGTAATATCAAGTATGCCAATTGACAACTGTATAGTATTAATTTGCTGTACTAAGACCAGCAGCACGCCTTCTGCACACATCTTTGCTGTAGTACATGTCTTTATTCTCTAAGGGTTCCCTTGTTGCCCAACAGCTGCTAGTGTGTCAGTAGACTCTGCACAGCAGAAAGTGTATACAAGTGTCTATATATGGATGTCAGCCACCCAGTTGCCCACACTGTGACAGTGTTGGCAACATGCGGCCCTCAGATGTTTTGGCCCATACCTCCCATAATCCTTCACCGTGGACTGTGCTGGATGGTGCTGATGAGAGCTGTAGTCAAAAACATCTGGACGGCCACAAGTTGCCCACCAATGCTGATATAAGTCACTTACACTACTTTACAAGGCAGAACGTATTTTACGAAAGGGAGACCTAACTTTCATGCAGAATCCATTCACTAGTGCTCATGAAAGTAAAAAAACAAAGGCAGTTTCCCCTAGCAGTTTGACACAAATCATGCCTCTTCTGTGTCCTGAACAAGTAGTGCTATGATACCAAGGCAGGGCAATCATTTGTTATATTGTTTTTAATGAGATGGACTGGTACCCTGCCACCACCGCCGCAGCCACGCCTCACCGTGTACAGACTGGCGCCTGTACTCCCATTGGAGCACCTTTCCCCATTCACAGCGTTGGGCTCCCAGGTGGTCTTCTGGGCCATAGAGGAGGCTGCCTGGATGATGGAGCCAGGCGTATACAGGACGCCGAGTTCGGTAAACTGGCTTGGAATGTCCCAACTCCTTCACGTGGGTTCAGTGTCTGTTGTTATGTCACTGAGCTGAGGATAGATACCTCTGGTATACTGTTCTCCTTTGTGAGGGTACCGGAGACTTATCTGTGTTCTTATGCATGCCACTGAAGCAAGGAGGCTCTCCATGTAGGCATAGTTCACACTTACTTCTTAGGGTCCCTGACCCTTCTATGATGGTCAGTGGTCTTATGGATTATACTGGGGCAAGGATGTTCTCTTTGTATGTATAGTTCACACTTCTTAAGGTCCCTGACCCTTCTTTGGTGGTCAGTGGTGTTATGGATGCCACTGAGATGAGGAAGCATTCCTCGGATGCCTCTTGGGTTAGCGTTTCCCCTTTGGTCCCCACTGGGACTCCCTTGCTTCCCTTTACCTTCACATGGGATCTGTTGTGTACGTGGTACACGTAATGCGCATGCGCGGCCCGCGAGCCGGCGCATGCGCGCCAGTTAATAAAGGCGGCGCCCGGCGGCAGTTCGCGCCGGAGCGCCGGAACAGGCAGACGTCTCTGTTGTCCGTTCTTGCGCGATCCATCTGCGCGCAGGGCCCAGATCTAGGAGGGGCCCGCACTCCACCACAGTGGGCCCTCCGATCACAACACTGGCGACGAGGAGGTACGGTCCACTTCCGTGCCCAACGACCACGGAGTGACGGAAGTCTGCCGTGTCACGGACCCACGGAGCACCGGCGGCCATTTTCTCCTTCACCCGCTCCCCGTCACACGTGGCGACAGTGGTTGCGGCCCAACAGGGTGCTCGTGCGCCACTCGCCAACGGCGTCGGAAGACACCAAAGAATAATTTTTGGAACGCCCACAGTCCTGCAGGCGCAACACTGTGGCAACCGAGAAGAAAGAAGGGGATTTCGCACCCAACCCTACCACGAGGCCGAGATAAGCCATCCTCTCCCGAGACAGCCAACTGTGAGTACGTGGCACTGAAATGGGTGAAGGTGCTGACGATGAGGGTGCCGCAGCCCCAATCCCCCGCAGAGCCTGCAGCTCCCTAGCCCCCATGCCGGAATTCGATGCCACTGGCCCCCCTTCCAAGCTAGGCCCGAAGTGGCTATTGTGGGTCAAAAGACTGGACATGTTCTTTAGGGCATCTGGGGTAGAAGATGATGACGAAAAGATTGCAACCATGATCTATTCGGCAGGCGCAGAAGTCCACAAGATCTACGACTCCCTCGTCATCCCCGTGGTCACATACGACGCGGTCAAGCAGGCACTCAAAGACCACTTCCTACCCATGGCCAATGTAGACTTTGACAGGTTTGTCATGGGCGCTGAGAGACAATTGGACGATGAGCCCCTAGACAAATTCTGCGCCCGCCTGAGACACCTGGCGACCTCCTGCAGATGGGCCAACGAGGAGGAAATGGTCCGCAACCAACTACTGCAGGGGTGCAGCTCCGGAAAACTTCGGAGGCAAGTATTGAGGGAGCCTGGCCTGACCCTCCAGCAGATTCTAGACCTGGGCAGAGCACATGAGCTAGCAGAGGCCAGAGGCGCGAAAATGGACGCTGCCTCGCGACCAGGACACAACGAAGACGCATTCGCAGTAGGACGGTCAGCTGCGGGTAGGTCGAGATGGGCGCCGAAAAGGCCTGACACCACGTCCACACCAAGCAACGCCCCATCGTGCTCGAACTGTGGGTATGACCTCCCCCACAGCGGTGACTGCCCGGCGAGGTCGAGGACATGCGCCCGGTGCGGAACACCGGGTCACTTTGCCAGAATGTGCCGTGCGGCTTCCCCTGTTGCAGTCGCGAGAGGACCAGAGAGAGTGGGGCGAGGTGGTACTCGCAGAGTGAGAGGCATCTCCTCGATTGATCAGGGCCTGCAGGACCTAGACCTCGCGGAAGAAGAAGAGGAGGAGGAAGAAGTCTTCTTCATCTCCAGCATCGCGAAAGGTCCCAGCACGAGGCGCCAACCCACGTGCACCGTCAACATCAATGACATTCCCACCCCCATCCTTATTGACACCGGAGCTTCAGTCTGCGTGCTAGCCACCGAACATTATGTAGCCCTGCCAGGCCCACCAGAACTGTCAACATCCACAGCAAGGATATATGCATTCGGTGGAGACACTCCCTTACCCATCCAGGGTGCGTTTGTCGCCCCAGTCTCTCATGGGCAAAACTCCATCAAAGCGAGATTCTTCGTCACCGACGTCAGCCCACATTCCTTGCTGAGCTGTGCAGCGTCGGAAGCGCTCGACATTGTCCATTTCACATTTGGGGTATACCACGCCGATCTGAAAAGCATGCTACACAAGTTCGAGAGTCTCTTCAAGGGCATCGGCAAACTGAACGCAGACCCTATTCGCCTGCACATCGACAAGTCTGTAAGGCCGACAGCCCTCAAACACCGCCGAATTCCCTTTCACCTGAGGGCCCAAGTGGAGGAGGAGTTGCAACAGCTGATTGACCGAGACATCATCGAACGGGTAGAAGGCCCCATCCCTTGGGTTTCGCCCATCGTAGTAGCCCCAAAGCCGAAACAACCAGGGGCCGTGCGCATCTGCGTGGACATGAGGCTCCCAAATGCCGCCATCAAAAGGGAGCGCCACCTCACACCCACCCTGGATGATATCGTCGGTGAACTCCAAGGCGCCAAAGTCTTCTCCAAACTGGACCTCAGATCCGGCTACCATCAACTGGAACTGCACCCCGAGTCGAGGTACATTACGACGTTCACGACGCACGAGGGGTTGTACCAGTACAAGAGACTTAACTTTGGGATCTCATCCGCGGCTGAGGTCTTCCAGAACGCCATAAGAGGAGCGTTGTCCGGTCTGAAGGGTGTCATTAACATGTCCAACGACATTCTAGTCTTCGCCAAGTCAGAGAGCGAACACCTTAAAAGGCCAGAGCGCACGTTTGAGAGGCTCCAGGCGGCAGGACTAACCCTGCACCAAGAAAAGTGCGAGTTCCTTAAAGACCGGCTGGAATTCTTCGGGTTCACTTTTCATGCGGGCGGCATTTCCCCAGACCCTGGAAAAGTAAAAGACATAAGAGATGCACCTCCACCCACATCTCCAGCAGAAGTTCGGAGCTTCTTGGGGATGGTCAATTACTGCTGCCGATTCATCAAAGACCTGGCCTCCCTATCAGAACCACTGAGGGAACTTACCAGAAATGACGTGCCGTGGCAATGGACAGCGACTGAACAAAGATCATTCAATGCCATCAAAGAGGCCCTGTCAGAGCAGGAGACAATGGCCTATTTCCACCCCAGCCGGGAATCAGAGATCGTAGTTGACGCCAGCCCTGTAGGACTAGGGGCAGTCCTCATGCAGGCCGACGAACTGGGGGCCATGAGACCCATAGCGTACGCCAGCAAGGCCCTCACCGACACGGAAAGGCGCTATTCACAAATTGAGAGAGAGGCCCTTGCCATCCTATGGGGGTGCAAACACTTCAGGATATACATCCTCGGCAAACCTGTTGTCGTGGTCACAGACCATAAACCCCTGATTCCCATCCTGTCTGGCACATCTTCCAAGCCGCCTCCCCGTATTGAAAGATGGATGCTGTCACTCATTGAATACGGCGTCAGGTCGGTGTACCGCCCAGGCACCCATAACCCCGCGGACTACCTGTCCCGCCACCCAGGCACGAGAAACGCCCAGAATCCGGTGGAGTCGTCTGACGCTGGGGACGCAGTGCATCTCGTCGTTGAATCAGCCCTGCCAGTGGCCCTGTCGAGGAAGGACATTGCGGATGACTCGAACTCTGACGAGGCATTCCTGCGAGTGAAAAGAGCGGTAGCCACGGGGGAATGGCGGGACGTCCTCCTGAACAACGCCAGAAGAAACCCAGAGGTGCAGAGAGACCTACAACTACTGTGGAAGGCTCGACACGAGCTCTCGGTGTCCACGGACGGCCTGCTACTGCGGGGAGACCAGATCGTGATCCCCAGGTCCCTGGTCACGAGAGTTCTCCAACTAGCCCACACAGGGCATCAAGGCATGGCTAAGATGAAGGCGCGCCTAAGGCTGAAGGTCTGGTTCCCCGACCTGGAACACAGGGTGACCGAATTCGTAAGGACCTGCATCCCCTGCCAAGCCGCGAGTCCGGCGGAAAAGAGCCCGCCCATTCGAGCCATGGAACGGAGCGACGTGCCGTGGGGTACTGTTCACGCAGACTTCGGCTCGACCGGTAGAGGCCTATACTTCTTAGTAGTGACGGACCAGTGGTCGAGGTACCCGGAGGTGGAACTCGTGGAATCCACCGCCAGCGATCACACCATCCTGGCCATGGACAAAATTTTCGCCACCCACGGCTTCCCACTTGAGATCTGCTCCGACAATGGAGCCCCGTTCCAAGGGCAGCGTTTTGCCAGATACTGCGCAGAACGAGGCATCAAGCACCGTAAGGTGACCCCGCTGTGGCCGAGGGCCAATGGAGAGGTTGAGCGTTTCATGCGGACGCTTAACAACATTTTTCGCATCTCTGTCAATGGTGGGGAAGACCTGCGCCATAACCTAATCGACTTTCTCCGTGAGTACCGGTCCACCCCACATCAGTCCACCGGAATCGCGCCCGCCGAGGCACTGTTCAAGCGAATACCCAGAGGGTTGATACCGGAAGCGGGAGAACGACGCTCAGGGGTGATCGATGACGCACAGGTGGCAGCAGACAGGGCCGCGAGAAACGAGAGTGAGACAACGAGGCGGAGGCTGCCGGAGAAAGAGATAGCAGTAGGAGACACTGTCCTTGTCCGAAACAGGAAGCCGGAGGGGAAACTCTCAATGACTTATGAAACACAACCGATGGGAGTAACTCACGTCAAAGGATCCATGATCACGGCGGCGAACGCGCGTGGGACGGTGACCAGAAATGTGTCTTTCTTCAAACGCATAGGACCAATAACCTCAGAAGAAGAACCGGATCCTGGCCAAAGGCTGGCGGCAGAAGCGCCGCCGGAAAACGTTGAACCGCCCGGAGATCCTGGGAGGCCAGAGAACCTCGAAAGGAGCCCGCCCAGGTACCCCCGCAGGGAAGGGCGCCGCCCCCCACAAAGGTTCCAAGACTTCATTATGGACTCAGCATCCTGAGCAATCAAGTCTGTTAAGTATAAAATGTTTTGAGCCACGTTGGCTCCCCATGTTTAATGTTTTGTTGTTTGAGGGGAAAAAGGAGGGATGTTGTGTACGTGGTACACGTAATGCGCATGCGCGGCCCGCGAGCCGGCGCATGCGCGCCAGTTAATAAAGGCGGCGCCCGGCGGCAGTTCGCGCCGGAGCGCCGGAACAGGCGGACGTCTCTGTTGTCCGTTCTTGCGCGATCCATCTGCGCGCAGGGCCCAGATCTAGGAAGGGCCCGCACTCCACCACAGTGGGCCCTCCGATCACAACAGGATCCAGCGCTGCTCCGGTTCTTCCGGGAATAGGTATTCTGCTCTGTTTTCCAGGCACCTTCTCCTTGAATCAGCGGGGTCCATGGGTCTCCCGTGGATCTCCCACCTTTGCGGTCTCTGCGTCTTTGTCAGAGCCGTCTGTCCACCTGACCAAATTTATGCCACTGCTCTTCTCGTCAGATCAGGCAGAGGGGTCTGCTCCCGCAAGGTCCCCTTTTGACTCTCGCAGCGTCTCGCTGGTGTCTGCTGATCCGCCTGTTTCTGACAGGATTCAAATCTCCCGGGTTCCTTGCTCCTCAAAGACAACATTAATCCTGTTTTCAGTTTTCTTTATATAGGGCTGGTCCTGCCTCTGCCTCTCGTTAACACCTGCAACGTATAACACAGGGCACTCTTCATGACTCCGGTGTGCCGCATTGTGGCAGTACTTGATGGAGTAACCATCATGCCTCTGATGTACTTCCTCGTCCTGGTCCTCCCTACCAGACAAGTTTCTTCACTATCACAATAAAACATGGGTTTGTTCTCTGAGGAAGAGTTAGAGGGGGGATGTAGGACTATGGAATGTATGGAGGTGATGTGACTTCTAGGGCTGCACCCTAATTGGTCATCTTTGTCTCCAAGGAGGTAGTTCCTCCCCATGAGGTCCTCCCACATTAAACCACCACGAGGGAGACTTGGGTAGTGGCCCCACCTCCCCAGCCTCATGGAAAGGGGCTCCCCTCTGGGGAGAAGTGACGAGAGTAGGTGAATCGTCACAGAGCCCAGCTACAAGGTTTGCAGGCAACAGCCAGAAAAGCAACATATAGCTGCAGAGGAGCAGCAGTGAGCCTGCACAGCCACAGTCACCGACCCTAGACCACCAGGGGGACTTTGGAGGGATTCAAGCCCTCATCCCACCAAGACGTATCTGTGGGGCTGCAGGAACACGGTCACATGGCACAAACTCAAACACTGCCTGGGCTGCCATTTTCTTTTGTTAGATGGTGAGCCCATGCAGAAAAAGTCGGTCGGGCTTAGCGCCCTATTTAATTTTTTACGAATGCAACACTTCAGGGTGGGGCTTAGACCCCTTGTAAAGACTTCCCCTTGCATATTCACTTTCAAGGAGCAGAAGATAGTGAAATATTTTGGCTGGGAAATGTTAGCAGAGGACAGGAAACAGGAAGTGTGGGTTATTCAATTGAGGTCAGCGGGGGGGGGGGGGGGTGGGTGGAGATGGAACTAGAGACCAGCAGGAGGAATTAAGGAACGTGGCGTGTGACAGCGTTTATTAGAGAAAAGCTAGGTATCGGCTTAGTGAGTGCAAGGGTACTGCAGAGTGAGTGTGCGTGTTTGTGTGGCAGGTGGATCAAAATTAGTGTAAGGAGTGAATGTGAATTGAATGATACTGGGAGAAATGAGGGTGATCCTGTAGTGGTGTTCCTGTAATGGAGTCGGAGGAGGGAAATAGTAGTTGGAGGAGGGGAGTAGTCATAGCAGAAGGGGAGTAAAGGGGAGTGGTAGTGGAAGTAGAGGAGTAGCAGTGGAAGGAGAGTAGTACTGTAGGAGTAGTGGGGAAAGAGATGTTGGCTTAAGTATGCCAGAGGACTGGGGGTTACTATGAGCTCACTGTCTCAGCTTCCAGGGTCCAACAACCCTCCCCCAGTATACAAACAGAGGACTCAGCCAAGTGCAAGTTAGAACTGTCGTTTATTACAGTTCAGGGCATGCCAGCCCCAGCAACACTTCCATTGTAGACTGTGTAAGCCATTAGACATTTAACTTCTGTGTGATAGTTAAAGTGCACCATAGTACTAAACACTAAGGCAGGTTTTTCCCTTTTCCAGAAATGCACTATCATTCCTGCTGATTGTCTGTACTGCTCAAAGTTATTTTTGCATCTGCCAATGGGACTCATATTAGAATGAATTACCTTCATTAGATGTGCAAACACCTATCTGCCCACGAGCAGACTCATTATGTTAAGGTGCACCCTTTTGAGTTTGGGCTATAAACTGAAACTATTGCATTGTAGTACAGATATGGACAAATGACATATGAGGAGGGACACAAAGCTTGTAGGTATTGTTTGGTTATTTGCCCGCCTATTGACTGCCTATGGCCAAGCCAATCATTGTGGCCATTCCGACCCAGTTCCTGCCCATCCCTGCCCGGGAACACTGCCTTATGGGAACTATTTGACCTTGCTTTAATCAAGCCTTACCATCAAACTTTGCAATGAAAGCGCCTGCCAGTGTTTTTTTTAAAGCAGCCTTCTGAGAGGTCATGCGTAATTGGAGTTGTAAACGTGCTGCTGGTGTAATAAAAATATCTTAGCTAGGTCTGCCCTCAGCCACTTGATTTATATGCGGCACACGTGTCTTTCACTGACGTCCTGTTAAAAACAAGCATTGGCAAAGTCAACAGTCGTGTCTTGTACATAAATATTAGGCATTTGCCATGCACTGCTATTAGATGGTTAGGTACCTGTATATTTTGCACCTGCTATCGTGAATGACCGGTTAATACCACTACAGCAGTGCCTGGCAAGTGCCTTTCCCAATGTCAAACTGTTGGCATTGCCAATGCGTGTCCTATCATTGTCATGAGGCCATGCATATTGTAGACAACAGATGCACAGTCTATCTATTCATAGCTGTGCTTAGGTGGGACGTGCGTCAGGAGGGCAAGGCTCTATCCTAGTCCACTCCACTGCACTGTATTTTATCTTCCTATTAGTAGTCATTTGCCCACTGTGAACAGTGGTTTTACACAACAGAAGTGGTGTGCAGAACCGGTGGCTCTCCTGATGTTGTGGCCTACATCTGCCATCACCCCTCGCCGTGAATGCACTGGCTAGGACTGATGGGAGGTTTTGGCAATAGAGTCTGGTGAGTCAGTCTCAGCAGTAGGGTATCTGATGTGGCAACAATGATGCAGGCCTCAGGAGGCAGAGATTTGAGCGTGAATTGTTTTATTTGACCAAAGGCTGCGGCGAATGGGAGTTGATGGACGAGTGCCCGGAGAGCAGCAGAGGCTCTGGTAGTACTGGTAAGCAGTGTGCCCTTTTAACATTTTCCACAGGTCTGAACTACGGCTACAAACATAGAGTTTTACATTTAATTTACATTGAACTTCTTTATAAATACATGTTATGCTACAATAAATTACACTTCTTTAGCGCTGAACTGTTGCAACTGGGTTGGGGGCGCCTTGTGCTAGTAGAACTGTTGCAACACCAGACGATATTTGAGATTTTTCTTTTCATTTTTGCTCTTTCTGAATATAAGATGTTTCTCTGTGCTCCATAGGGTCACTGGAAACAAAGGAGTGTCTTCCCGTTCTATGCCCGCTGTTGTGGCCATGATAATGCCTCGGGCCGCCTCATATCACATGCATACACATTCACACAGAGAGGGTCTGGAGACGCGTCTGGTGCGTACAAGGTCCCGGCGGCAACTGCCATTCGGGACATCTTTATTTGTAATGCGGATGCGTAAGCCGGAACGAGGCCCGTGCATGCGTGTGCCCAATGTACTTCGTAACATCCCCCCTTTTCTTTAAAACAGATGTCAGGATGCCTACCCCCGCAGCACCAGGCCAGGCCCAGCACCCCCGGAAGCAGGCATCATGCCCTCGGATAAAAGCCCAGCGGCCCCTTATAGGGGCTCTTTGGACTCAGTCCTGGCGCCATAGGCGCCAGGCTCATGTTGGACATCAGTCCTGGCGCCATAGGCGCCAGGCTCATTTTTGGGAGGTGTTTTGTGCACTTACCTGATGCAGACCATGCTGCACGCTTCAGGCCTCCCTGAGACCTGAAAGGGACTATTTTTTCATAGGGACTATTTTTTCACTCGGGCGTGCCAGGGAAGGATACATACCTAGTTGGGGAAGGATACATACCTGGGACTTCTTTGGAGGCTATTTAAGCCACGCCCAGACAGCAGCTCATGCTCCGAGTTGTTCTGCTTCCTGCAGCTTAACGCTCACCGTGTCTGCTCCTGCTCCTGGACTCCAGCCACGCCCGCCTCGAACCTGGAAGACCTGCAAGGAAGGAAGAGAAGAGAAAGGTGAAAACCAAGGACTATTTCAAACTTCTTACCTGCATCCGGAATCTTCTCGCCAGCATCCCTGAAGAAAGACTTCCATTTAAAAGCATTGCGTTGCTCGCTGCAGCGCCACGCTTCACTCACCTGTCCTCGAGACATCTCCCGGCTCCATCGCGGCTGTCAGCATCGGACGCCACATCTCTGCACCTAGGGGAGAGAGGAAGAAACAAAAGGTGAGCAGAAGAACACAGAAGGAAAGCCTGATTAACAGCCATAATACTTACCGGCTTTTCTTCCACATTTCGGGTCGGCGCCGCCCCGTTGGCAGGTACCGTACCCCGGCCCCTATGGGGAAAGGACAAGAGACATTTCTGGGGAATGATAAGGACATTTAGAGGGATCGCCCTCATCACTACTCACCTCGGCAGTTTAACCCCTCGACGCATCGCCTTCATTCTGCACCTGAAGTAAAGGACAGATCACAGGTTAGAAAGACAACATAAAGGGGGCCTCACTTGAACTTTGAACTTTCATACTTACGGCGCATCGCTCAGGAAAGTCAAGTGGATTTTGCCAGCGCCATTCTGAAAACCAGTGAAGTAACTGGACGAACGCGCGCCCCTGCACCAGAAGCAGGATGGAGAGTTCATCCTTCCAAACCATAAGGTGAGCTTAAACCGGGGTTTGGAGGAAGTTAGAGAGGAACGAACGGGGAAAGGGGGGAGCTAGCACACTATTCTGCAGACTGTTAATCCCCTTTCTCATCTGCAGAAGGATATTCCTACGGGCCAGGCAAGCACGATTTGGAGGTCCTGTCCAATCGGTGTTCTGGGTCCTGCGCATCACGCTAGAAGAGGCCACAGCAATCCAGACTAGACCAGCGCCCCCGTGGGAACCAGGTGAGCGTTACAGAACGCCAAGCCCTCCTACAAATTCCCACCCAGGCGCTATGGAAACTTCCGAAACTGACCAGTAGGCCCAATTACTGGGGGAATTACGGGCCGAAGTACACGCCGCTCGTCAAGAGACTAGTGCCCTCAGGAGGGAAGTGATTGTAATAAAGGATAGAGCTGATGACCTGGCTAGACAGCTTTTGCAAGGTCAAGCTGGACAAACTCCTTTACCCGGTTCCGGGGGGAACCCCGCTCCTGTGGTTTCCAGTAACCCGATGCAGATTAATCTACCTGGAAACATGCCGCTGGCCCCACCTGAACGCTTTGCTGGGGACCCCAAACGATTCGCCGTATTCATGAATCAGTGTCGTTTGCACTTCCTATGCAGACCTGGGGCCTTCCCTAATGATCAGACCAAGGTAGCCTTTGTGTTGTCATATCTCAGCGGCTGTGCTGCCGATTGGTCAGTCCCACTGGTAACTCAAGATGACCCGATTCTTCGTGATTTTCAAGGATTTCAAACAAGCATGGAAAGGTTATTTGCTCGACACTCCCAGGGACAGGCTCTGGATGACGAACTTCTATCTCTGCGACAGGGCAATCAAGACCTTCTATCCTACATTGCAACATTCAATAGACTAATTGTGGAAACTGGTTGGCCAGAGGATAAAAGAATCACGTTATTCTATCGAGGTCTACGCGGAGAACTTAAAGATGTCCTGGCACAAGTTGTAAATCCGCCCCAAGAATGCACTGAATATATAGACTTAGTGGTCCAATTGGATCACAGGCTGCAAAACAGAAAAGCAGATCGGTCCAAGTTTGAAACCCGGGTGTTGGCCAAGACCCACGCTAACCCCAAGGGGGCTGATGGCTCGGAGCCTATGCAAATCGGAGGGGTTAAAGGACCCCTAACTCAAAAAGAACGGGAAAGAAGACGACAGATGCAATTATGCCTTTATTGTGGGTCCTCTGGACACTTTCTACGAGATTGCCCGGTTAAGCCGCCCAAGAAGGTGGTAGGAGCCGCTGATAAAATCCATGGAAACTCTGTATCGGGAAACGACCATGCCCGGCAAGCGTAGGGGTCCGCTTGCCGAGCTTGAAAACTAACTCTCAGACCTCGCATTTCGTTGTGCCAATGGTCCTCGTAGATCCGGAACAGCCTAAACGGTTGCATGCTATAAAGGCATACATCGATAGCGGGGCTATAGGAAACTATGTGGATCGAGAATTGGTCTCTAGGATAAACCTCCCTCTGCGTCCTAAAACCAACAAAGATGTCATCACCACAGTAGATGGAGCCGAAATTGCCTCTGGACCGGTAACAGATTCCACAGCTGAGGTGACACTTGTAGGTCCGGATGGCCATCGGGAGGCAGTTGTGTTTGATGTAATCAAGGCTCCACAGTTTCAGCTTATTCTCGGAATCCCTTGGTTAGAGACACATAATCCTCGAATTGATTGGCGAGCGAAGAGAATAACCTTCCCGGATTGTGCACAAACCTGCTACCCAGAAAATCCAAAGATTAATCTAGCATCAGTAACCTCTGTCCCTGTGCAACTACCTCCAGAGTACCAAGACTTTCAGGACGTCTTCCAAAAGGAACAGGCCAACACGTTACCTCCCCACAGATTGTACGATTGCCAAATCGATCTGGTGCCCGGTGCACAACCCCCTTGTAGCAGGATTTACGCCCTTACTGAACCAGAGAATCTGCTTTTGAGACAATATTTAGATCAATACCTCGCCAATGGTTTCATTCGCCCGTCAAAGTCCCCGGCATCCTCAGCTTTGTTCTTCGTGCCTAAAAAAGAAGGCGACCTTAGAACTTGTATCGATTACCGCGCATTGAACCAGATAACTGTTAAAAATCGTTACCCTCTGGCTCTGATCCCTGAACTCCTTGAACAGGTGAAGGACGCTTGCGTATACACCAAGTTAGATCTCCGGGGGCTTATCATCTGGTATGAGTAAAAGAAGGCAACAAATGGAAAACGGCCTTCCGTACAAAATATGGACTATTCGAATACCAGGTGATGCCTTTCGGGTTTTGCAACGCACCTGCAGCCTTCCAATTCTTCATGAACGATGTCCTTTGGGAACTCATCGATGTCTGTGTTGTCGTGTATATCGATGACATTCTTGTGTACTCCTCTTCGGAATCTGATCACAGAAAGCATGTCAGGGCCGTCCTAGAGAAACTGCGCCAGCGCAAACTGTTTGCCAAGCTGGAAAAATGTGTTTTCCATACCACCGAGGTTGAGTTTCTCGGATTCATCCTGACACCTAAAGGGGTCCAAATGGATTCACGGAAAGTGGATGCCATCCTCAAATGGCCATCACCTAGTTCGGTGAAAGGTGTCCAAAGCATGCTTGGTTTTGCCAACTTTTATCGCAGGTTTATCCCAGAGTTTTCACGTGTGGTGCAACCCATCACTGCACTCTTGCGAAAAAATAAACGTTTTGAATGGACCGAGGAAGCCGAACAGGCCTTTCAGGAGTTTAAAGCTAAGTTCACGTCCGCACCTATTTTGAAGCACCCGCGTACCGATCTCCCATATATAGTCGAAACCGACGCGTCCAGCTTAGCCATGGGAGCTGTCCTGTCTCAGAGAGACCCTGAAACCAACCAACTGCACCCCGTAGCATTTTGGTCCAGAAAGTTCTCGCCGCCGGAGATAAATTATGCGATCACCGATAAGGAACTATTAGCCATTAAGTCCGCCTTTAAGGCTTGGCGGCATTATCTCCTCGGTGCCTGGCATACCATCACCGTGATCACTGATCAACGAAATTTACAATATTTAAAAACTGCCAAGGCACAATCGTCTCGACAGCTCCGATGGGCTTTGTTCTTTGCTGAGTTCGATTTTGTAATCACCTACCGCCCCGGCTATAAGAATGGTAAGGCGGACGCTCTATCCCGAATTGGAATGGAAGAAATAGACACAAACTCAGAACCTGTGCCGATAATTCCCGAACAAAGAATTTTGGGGATAACCACTTTACAAACCCTTGAAGACATTCAAGCACAAGTGAAACAATTCCTGGACTCTTCAGCCTTGCAGGATTGGATCAAAAGGGGGTCTAACTTTTCAGTCAAGGATGGCTTACCTTACTTCCAAGGACGCTTATTTTTGCCAGAAAAGGAATTGCAAGAACTGGTTATTTCCCGTCATCATGATACCCTGATGGAAGGACATCCTGGCATTGCTAAAACAGAGGAAAAGGTTAAACGACAATTCTGGTGGCCTTCCTGGCGAAAGGATATTAAATCTTTCGTGATGTCCTGTGGAGTTTGTGCCCAAAACAAAGGTCAAAAGACAAGACCCGCCGGTCTTCTTCAGCCCTTAGACATTCCACCAGCACCTTGGCACACCCTGTCACTAGATTTTATCACGAACCTGCCCTCTTGTAATGGTTACAATACTATTCTGGTCGTGGTGGATTTATTTTCCAAAATGGCCCACTTTATTCCGTTGAAAGGATTACCTTCAGCCTTTGTTCTTGCCAAGGATTCCTCGAAAATATCATCCGTTTGCATGGATTCCCGTCCATACTAGTCTCCGATCAGGGAAGCCAGTTTATTTCTCATTTTTGGAAAAAGTGTTGTCAACTGGCACAAATCGACGTAAGACTCTCGACCAGCCACCACCCACAGACTGATGGTCAGACGGAGAGAACGAACCAGACCCTTGAACAATATCTACGATGTATGTTGCACCAATCGGAGGGTAATTGGAAGGACATTTTATGGGTGGCTGAATATGCATACAATAACTCGATACACTCTGGAACTGGTCAGAGCCCCTTTTATACCCTATATGGACATCACCCTCGTACTTCAGACTTGGACTCACCTCTGAGCCTTGAAATGCCCGCAGTGGACCATTTGCATTCTACGATTACTCAAGCCTTCAAGGATGCAACTGAAAATTTGCAACATGCGAAAGGGAAATACAAAAAGAATGCGGATCTGCATCGAAGAGAGGCGCCTCCATACCAAATAGGGGATCAAGTATGGTTGGCTACCAAACACATATCACTCAAGGGGCCTCAAACTTTTAATCCAAGGTATTTAGGCCCTTACTCGATCAAAGCTATAATCAACCCAGTGGCAGTCAAGCTCGATCTACCAGCTAACATGCGGATTCACCCCGTTTTTCATGTGTCACTTTTGAAACCAGTGCACCCAGGAACCAGATTAACAAAGCCACCAGAACCGATTCAGATAGATGGGGAGCCTGAATTCGAGGTGAAGAACATTTTGGATTCTAAGATCTCAAAATCAAAACTTTTCTATCTAATTGATTGGAAGGGGTACGGGCCTCAGGAAAGGTCTTGGGAACCCAGTGATCACGTACATGCACCTCGGCTGGTAAAAAGGTTCCATCGGAATTTCCCAAACAAACCGAAACCTCCAGAAGGAACGACCTTGGGAGGGGCCTTTGGGGGGAGTGCTGTCATGATGCCTACCCCCGCAGCACCAGGCCAGGCCCTGCACCCCCGGAAGCAGGCATCATGCCCTCGGGTAAAAGCCCAGCGGCCCCTTATAGGGGCTCTTTGGACTCAGTCCTGGCGCCTTTGGCGCCAGGCTCATGTTGGACATTAGTCCTGGCGCCATAGGCGCCAGGCTCATAAAGGGGGGTGTTTTGTGCACTTACCTGATGCAGACCATGCTGCACGCTTCAGGCCTCCCTGAGACCTGAAAGGGACTATTTTTTCATAGGGACTATTTTTTCACTCGGGCGTGGCCAGGGAAGGATACATACCTAGTTGGGGAAGGATACATACCTGGGACTTCTTTGGAGGCTATTTAAGCCACGCCCAGACAGCAGCTCATGCTCCGAGTTGTTCTGCTTCCTGCAGCTTAACGCTCACCGTGTCTGCTCCTGCTCCTGGACTCCAGCCACGCCCACCTCGAACCTGGAAGACCTGCAAGGAAGGAAGAGAAGAGAAAGGTGAAAACCAAGGACTATTTCAAACTTCTTACCTGCATCCGGAATCTTCTCGCCAGCATCCCTGAAGAAAGACTTGCATTTAAAAGCATTGCGTTGCTCGCTGCAGCGCCACGCTTCACTCACCTGTCCTCGAGACATCTCCCGGCTCCATCGCGGCTGTCAGCATCGGACGCCACATCTCTGCACCTAGGGGAGAGAGGAAGAAACAAAAGGTGAGCAGAAGGAACACAGAAGGAAAGCCTGATTAACAGCCATAATACTTACCGGCATTCTTCCACATTTCGGGTCGGCGCCGCCCCGTTGGCAGGTACCATACCCCGGCCCCTATGGGGAAAGGACAAGAGACATTTCTGGGGAATGATAAGGACATTTAGAGGGATCGCCCTCATCACTACTCACCTCGGCAGTTTAACCCCTCGACGCATCGCCTTCATTCTGCACCTGAAATAAAGGACAGATCACAGGTTAGAAAGACAACATAAAGGGGGCCTCACTTGAACTTTGAACTTTCATACTTACGGCGCATCGCTCAGGAAAGTCAAGTGGATTTTGCCAGCGCCATTCTGAAAACCAGTGAAGTAACTGGACGAACGCGCGCCCCTGCACCAGAAGCAGGATGGAGAGTTCATCCTTCCAAACCATAAGGTGAGCTTAAACCGGGGTTTGGAGGAAGTTAGAGAGGAACAAACGGGGAAAGGGGGGAGCTAGCACACTATTCTGCAGACTGTTAATCCCCTTTCTCATCTGCAGAAGGATATTCCTACGGGCCAGGCAAGCACGATTTGGAGGTCCTGTCCAATCGGTGTTCCGGGTCCTGCGCATCACGCTAGAAGAGGCCACAGCAATCCAGACTAGACCAGCGCCCCCGTGGGAACCAGGTGAGCGTTACAACAGAAACCAAACATTACATAACAAAACAGGACTCAACGTGAGTCATACAAAGTTGTCTGTTGGAGGTGGGCTCAACCCTCCGAGTCCATGACATAGTCTTTGAATCGGGCCGGGGGTTGTCGACCCGGTCTGCTTGGGTACCGGCTGCTCCTCCCGAAGGACGGCAGCGGTGAGTCGTCTGCAGGTCCATTTTCCTCAGGGTCAGTGGCTTCTCGCGGGGCTTCCGGTGTTCCCGGTCTGCTTGTTCATTCCTAGAACTCGCATTGATTTTCTTAAAGAATGACCTGTTTCGTGTTACTGTTCACCTCTCGTTGGCTGCTGTAACCATGGACCCTGTCGCATGTGTTACTCCAAGAGGTCGTGGCTCATAGGTGAGTGACATTTTGCCCGTCGATGGCGGTTCTTGACCAAGACTTTGTCTCCCACAGCAATGTCTTTCTCTTGCAGATGACTCCTCTCACTTTCTCTCTCGTTCCGGGACATTCTTTCTTTCTTGTTTGACTCGTGCATTATCAATTTCTCCAGGTGCCCTGCCCTCCAGTTCTGGGATGAGACCCCTTGGACATTGTTTGAATAATGCTTCCGCTGGGGGAACTCCTGTGGATTGGTGCAGAGTTGTCTGGTAATCTCGTAAGAATTTGAATAGATTTCGCTTTAGTTCTCCACCACCATTTGCCGAGATCAGAAATACCTCACGAACCTCTCGGCCTCTCAATTGGCCCGGGGCCAGAGCAGTGTCACCTTCCTGTGCTGGATTCCCTTTTCCTCCATGTACTTAGCAGTCTGACTGCCTTGGAATAGTGGGCCATTGTCTGAGCATAGGATCATGGGAAACCCGTGGGTTGCAAACATCTTTTTTAGCGCGAGGAACGTGTGGTCACATGCCGTGGATTCTACTAGCTCCACCTCCGGATACCTCGACCACTGATCTACGACTGCCAAGAAGTACATTTTCCTTCCAGTTGAGCCAAAATCTGCATGGACTGTCCCCCACGGTTGCTCACTCCTTGCCATAGACTTGATTGGGGGCGCTCTTTCCGCCTGACTCGCAGCCTGACATGGTATACATCCCCCCACTTGTTCATCTACTCTCTCCTCCAGGTCAGGAAACCACACCTTCGCCTCAGTCGGGCTTTGGTCTTCGCAGATCCCTGGTGTCCTGTGTGCACAAGCTCCAGCACTTTTGCCACAAGCACCCTTGGTATCACTATCTGGTGGCCCCGTAGAAGCAGGCCTTCCTCCGATATCGACAGTTTGTGCCTCACCTTCCATAATGCATGCATGTCCCGTTGAGCCCTTGCTTCTCGCCTTGTTTTGTTGCCCAGTATTTCCTTCCATTCCCCACTTCCTATGGCTACCTTGATGACCTGGAACACTTCCACTACATGGTGCACTATTTCTTGGCATACTACAACCTCCCCTTGGTCTTGCGCCCTTCCTTGGCTGGGGTGGCGGGACAGGTAATCTGTCGGGTTGTTGGTGCCTGGCCGGTATTGCAGCTTCACACCGTATTCTATGAGTGACAGCATCCAGCGTTCAATGCGTGGGGGAGGCTTTGAAGATACACCGGCCATGATGGGGATGAGAGGTTTGTGATCGGTGATCACCACCACTGGCTTCCCAAGAATGTAGAGGCGGGAGTGCCGGCAACCCCACAGTATCGCAAGTGCTTCTCTTTCGATTTGGGAGTACCTTTTCTCTGTCTCTGACCGCACCTTGCTTGCATAGGCGATGGGGCACATGTTGCCTTGTGAGTTGGCCTGCAGCAGTACAGCACCCAGGCCCACAGGACCACGATCTCGGACTCTTTCGAGGGGTCAAAGTAGGCCATGGTGTCCTGGTCCGACAGTGCAGACTTGATGTCCTGGAACGCTTTTTGTTCCTGTTTGTCCCATGTCCAGGCCACGTCACATTTCGTTAGCGCTCGTAAGGGTTCCGAGAGAGATGCCAGCCCTTTGATGAAGCGCCCGCAATAGTTTACCATGCCAAGGAAACTGCGTACTTCCGCTGGTGACTCCGGAGCTGCTGCATTGTGAATGTCGCAGACTTTGTCTGGGTCAGGAGATATCCCTCCAGCGTGAAAGACAAACCCAAAGAACTCTATCCTATCCCTGAAGAATTCACATTTTCCTCCGTGCAGGGTTAGTCCTAGTTTGCTCAACCTTTGCAGGGTAAGTTCCAGTCTCTTCATGTGCTCCATTTCAGACGACGCAAAAACGAGAATGTCGTCACTCATATTGAGGACCCTTTTAACCCAGCCAGTGGTCCCCTGATAATATTTTGAAATACTTCTGCGGCAGACGACACACCAAAACTCAGTCTCTTGAATTGATACAACCCTTCGTGAGTTGTAAGTGTAGTGATGTATCGTGATTCCGGGTGTAATTCAAGCTGGTGGTACCCGGAACGCAAGTCCAGTTTTGAAAACACTTTGGCCCTTTGAAATTCACTGACAATGTCATCCAACGTCGGGTAATGTGACATTCCCTTTTTATAGCGGCATTGGGCAGCCGCATATCTACACAGATTCGGACGGCTTCTGGCTGTTTGGGCTTTGGCGCCACTATGATGGGAAACACCCATGGCGTGGGGCCTTCCACCTTTTCGATCACGTCCATGTCTATTAGTGTCTGTAATTCTTTCTCCCCCTGTGCTCTTAAGTGGAACGGAATCCTCCTGTGTTTAAGGGCTGTAGGTCGTACCGTGTCATCAATGTGCAATTGTATCGGTTCAGCTTTCAATTTTCCTACTCCCTGGAACAGGTTTTCAAATCTTCCCAGGAGCTTTTCTATGTCCGACTGTTACACCGCCAGAGTAAAGTGTCGATTAAGACTGGTGTGGGGGTACCTTTGATGTTCATGATGCAAGTGGGCTGCCTCCTCTTTCTGGCCCCTGTGGCTAAATTGGAGAAAAAGAAAATGTCCTCCTCGTCTTCCTCTTCTTCAGTCATATTGAGCCTCTGCATGTCTTGCTCCACCGCAGCCACATTCCGTGACCTCCTGAAGTTGCCCCCACTTGCCCTCGCCGGGCCTCTTTGGGTCACCACTGGCGTCGCAGCTCTGCACATTCTGGCGTAGTGTCCTGGTGTGTTGTACCTTCCACACACTCTTTATTTCGCAGGGCATTCTTCTGTGTGCGGCAGGCCGTATCCGCAGTATTGACATGATGCTGGAGCACCTTGGGTAGAGAATGCATCTTGCCTTTTTTGGCTCCACCTAGACTTGGATGCAGTGGCTTTCCCTAAAGCAAAAGCCTCTTCACTTTTGCCTGGCCGAGCTGCGGCATCCATCTTCGCCCCCCTTCGTTCTGCAAAGCTCATATACCCTACCGGTGTCCAGGATTTGTGACAGCGTCATTCCGGGTTCCCGCAGGATCTGTCTTCGCAACTTGAGGAGTTGCACCCTTGTATTACCTGGTTCCTCACCATCCCGTCTTCATTTTCCCATCTGCACATGCTTGATAGTTGGCGCAACCTCGCACAAAATTGGTCAAGAGATTCATCATGTTGTTTTTCTCCGCACATTGCGAATCTATCATAGTCCATATTTGACAGTGGGATGAAGTGGTTCTGAAGAGCAGCTTAGACTGCAGCATATGTGACTACTTGGAGGTTTAATGACTCATATATCTTGTGTACCTCAGTGCCTACTGAGTATAGCAGCGTTGCCACCTTTGCGTTGTCGTCATCTTCTCCTGTTGCCCTAAAGAACATATCCAACTTCTTGACCCAGATCAACCATTTGGGTCCCAGCTTGGAGGGGGGGCCTGATGTGTCGAATTCTGGCATCAGCGCCAGGGTGCCTTGCTGTCGACGTGACCTCCATGCAGGGGGAACCGGCGCACCATCTTGGTCACTCATAGTCGCAGGACAGGTCACACAGGCACCTCACCCAGTTCTATGAGGCCGCAAACCTTTACCCCGCACAGACTTCACTCTGCTTCAGAGGCCACTGACCTTCTTTGCTGTATGCAGAAACTTGTTTCAGCCACACCTCCTTGCCAGATCACCCAGGTTATCTGATGTCCACCAGGGATGGCACAGAATCACGGCTTCCCAGCTTCGGAAACCATGAAAGTTCCAAAAATTAGAAGTTTTGTCCTCCGAGGATAGCGCACGAACACCCTTGCGGGCCGCAACTATCACCAGTGAAATTCCAAGATGGCCGACTACCGCCGTATCGGATTCGAGCAGCGTAATGAGGGGAAATGCCACGGAACGCTGATGAAATCTATCACTCCCGTTCCCTCACCATGTGCTGTATCCTCGTCGCCTGTTGTGGCCGTGAGAATGCCTCAGGCTGTCTCATATCACACGCATACACATTCACACAGAGAGGGTCTGGAGACGCGTCTGGTGCGTACAAGGTCCTGGCGGCAACTGCCATTCGAGACGTCTTTATTTCTAATGCGCATGTGCATGCATGAGCCCAAATGATGCTCGTGCATGCGTGTGCCCAATGTACTTCGTAACACCCGCTAGACCTGGGAGCAGTAAAAGGTGCAGCATTGGTTGAATGTTGAACTTCGGCCACAAGTTGTTTGCTAGGTGTGCAACTGTTTCTAATATATTTGGGACTTGACTGATAGAAAGCACAGTGCGTTATTCAGAGAGCTTTAAACTATATGCGTACCTGCACCGGTCACAAAGGACAGCAGCGGAGATACATGTTCCAATCTCCGGAGTTTAAGTAAGTTCCTTGCCTCTGCATTTCCTACCTTCAATCAGAGAGACACCTTGTGGACAGGAAGACCTAAGCAAAGACATTATGTGCCCGTGTCATAGAATCCAGCTCAGAAAATGCGCAAGCGCCGCGTGCTGGGAAGGAGCGTGCGCCAGCCATGGCGCAAAGAAAAAATTGCGCGGCACGCACATTCATGGATTTCCCGAGGCATCAGTAGACGTGGTGCAAGGAACATCAAGCAGCACCAGTAATGCCCCCAAAACGCCCCTACACGCCGTAGAAAGCAAGTGAAATGCCCAACACGGTGCAAGCCCCAGCGCCATCCCTGGTCCAGCATACAGCCCCCCTAGCAAAATCGCATGAAAACTCTGCGCGTACCCCGTTCGCATCCCAGTGTAATCATGTGAATACTCTGCGTGTACCCCGGTCGCACCCCAGTGTAATCGCGTGAAAACTCAGCACGTACCCCAGTCGCTCCCCAGCGTAATCGTGTGAAAACTCAGTGCGTACCTCAGCCAGACACCAGCCAAATCACATGAAACTCATCGTGTACCCCAGCCGCACCCCAGCAAAATCACGTGAAAACTCATTGCATACCCTGTCCAAACCCCAGCCAAATCGAATGAAAACTCATTGCATAACCCAGACGCACCCCAGCCAAATTGCGTGAAAACTCAGCATGCACCCCTATCACACCCCAGCGTAATCGTGTGAAAACTCATTGCGGACCCCAGCCGCACCCCAGCCAAATCGCATAAAAACTCAGTGCGTACCCTGCCCGCAACCCAGCCAAATCACGTGAAATCTCAGCGTGTACCCTGGATGCAGCCAAGCCAAATCACATGAAAACACATTGTGTACCCCGGCAGCACCACAGCCAAATCGCTACAAAACACTCTGCGATACCCACACCAATCTGCTGGGAGCAGGCCCCTCCTGACGGGACACCCACACCGCAGCCCCCATCACCTCAGCCACCAGGCAACCCCCTCCACATGGGACCCCCCACCCGAGCCCCCCCACCCCAGCCCCCATCACCTGTGACGCGACCCTGCAGGCATCCTACACCACATGGGACACCCCAGCCCCCATCACCCCAGCCACCAGGCAGCCTCCTCCACATGGGACCCCCCCCACCCAAGCCCAATCACCTGGGATGCCACCCTCCAGGCAGACCCCTCCAGACTGGACATCACCTGCATGCTGGATGCTGACATAGTGGCACATGTTCATTCCATCGATGGCATGTTCAGCACCTTGACTGCCGTGTAGTGACACCACCCTGAACCTCCTGGTCAAATTATATCCTGCAAAAAAACAAAAAAGCACACACCTGGGCCACATCCTTGAGTGTGGCAGCTGCACAAACAAAATTGCTGTCTGCAATCATATTCCAACATACATATCACACAAGTGAATGTTAAAGTGAGTTCCTGCAGCCCATGTGACAAAGTCATGTCAATAATCCCCATGTAGAAATAGTCACACAATGACAGAATCTTAAGCATCCTCAATGTGTGGCACATGAACAGACACTGCCCACGCCTGTCACGGCCTGAGACTCAATGCGCCGACATTACCAGAACAGATCACCTAATGAACACATCACTGATTCTCCCATGTGTGAAGGACATGACATGACATCTAATGAAATGACATGTCATTCAGAATGCACATGTACACAAGTGTCCAAAGGCCCAAAGAGTTAGGGGATGAGGAAGACAGTGAATACGGAGACAGCAAACTTGTTAGGGCAGCTGACAATGAGATGGCGCCAGTGTATGTGAAGTGGGGAATGAGCAAAGAGGGTGCATGAGGGGTCAGTGCAGTACATGTGAAGGACTTCATAACAAATAGACCAAATAATAAAATAAACAAAGTGTGGCCAGCTGCTGTCAAGTCCAAGCCTAAGTGCAGTCAGCAGGTGCGAAGTGCCGGTAGGTGTCTGTTGGCATACATAAAAACAGTCCATGTTTTGGCCATGCCAGGGAAGCAGTGCGGGTTTGCAAGTGGTGTGCGACTGGACCTTTGGCCAAGTTCAGAGGCTAGCCAGGTGACCATTGCAGATTCAGATAGGACTTCATCTGGGCAGAAGAGTACCAAAAGTACAAGCACAGAGGAATGGCTTAAATCCTGATTGAGTACATGACAATCACTGCTGCATTGGTCTGTCCATGTTTAAAAAAAAAGTTAGGGTAAAAATGGCTGCCAGTGCAAGATGCCCAACAACACCAGAGACAATGATAACAGCACAAATACATGCTGGTGAAGGGCAAAGCATGACATGTGCGTTACACTGCTTCAAGCAAATCCTGCAGAATAAACGTGACCATTTTACACTCCCCACTCCCCATTTTTCACCCCACCCACCACCCTCCCAAACACAGTGAGGACCAATACACAGTGATGCTGCACATCTGAAAGCCACTGACACCTGACCATGCACACCCAAACTCACCATTCACACACATCCACTGGTCAACCACATGTGCATATGCCCTAAGCAAATGAATAGCAAACATGACACATGCATGCAAGTAAGCCCACACATGAACACCAATGGTCATTACCATCAACACCAAACAGAGTAACAAAGCCACAAACTGGATACAAAAAGTGAGAGAAACAATTACCGTGAGTAACCAAAATAAAATATATTGTCTAATGGTATTATGTACATACACACAGCAAATAATAAAGCTAAATATGTACAATAAGCAACAAAAATAATGTTAACATGTCCAAAACAAACTTCACAACATGTACATGGAAACATGAAATGATAGAAAAAAAGTCCATGTCCATAAAAGTGTCCTCCAAATATAATAAAACTTAGGAAAAAAAACATTACTGCATGGTGATCAAAAAGTATTAAAAAACAAGTTAACTATGTACAAGTAAAAATGAAGCAAAGTCCAAAAACTCCAAATCAAGAATACAAATGGGACCTAATTCAAACTACAACAACTATCTACAAAAAATGGAGTAAAGTCTGAAAACTCAAAATACAAAATAATAGAAAAAGGAAACTAATGACTAAAGAGCTATTTACCAAGGCAGCGGGCTCCTCCTTTTAATTACCATGCTCCCTCAATGTCTCAGCCAAGGCATCATCGAACCCTGCGTCCACTTCCCCTAGGCGGGCCTCCGCTCTCACCTCGAGGGCTTGCAGGGACTCCAACATGGTCCTCTCGATCCCCTCCCACTCCCTGGAACTCTCCTAAAGGACCTCACCCTGCCTCTCTGCCCGACACAGGGAAATCTACGCCCTGACCATGGTGAGTCTTGCCTACCGTGCCCGCTGCTGCTCTGCCCTGATTTGCCTCCCCAAACGCTCCAACACGGAAGACATCCTTTGGCGAAGGTCCATGTTTGCCTGATGCCTGATACCTGCCTCCCTGAGATGGTATGCCCCGAGTCATGTAGCCTCCTACTCTGAGCCTGCTGCTGCTTAATAGCCCGGTGACTGCTCCTTAAGGACAGCCTCTGGGATGATGACAACCCCCAGGGCCATTGTGCACATGCCCTGCTCCTTTGTGCCTGCTCTTCCTCCATTGCCACAGGTACTGTCGTCGTCTGGATCTGTGTGGTGACCACCTCGGATGATCCAACTTCGACTCCCGACTCTGGCAGGGATGTGATCTCCACCAGATGGGCCGCCGGGTGTGGGACAGGTACACAGGGGGCCCTGTGGTATCTGGGCCAGAAGACGACAGGGAGGATGAATGGCACACAGAGGAGGAAGATGAGGAGGGGGTCGCATAAGTGGCCAGCCCACGCACACAATTCGAGACCAGGAACTGAGCTAGCCAGTTCAGGAGACGCCAGACCTCATTGTGATGATGCGCAAGCCCCCGATTGGAACCCAGCACATCAACACGATTGGTGCCTGTATGCCTCGCAATACTGGCTAGCACAGGTTCCACCCTGTCTCGAATGCCGACAACCACAGGTATTGGTGTTTCCGTTTGTGTGGAAACACCCGCCACCTGGGGATGGGTCTGGCCTGAGGCATGCTTGCAGGTGCATACTGGTCCAGTCGCAGGTCCAGGGGCAGGATTAGGCACATGCACCTCCACAGCAACCTGCCCTGCCTCCTGCCCCTGAGTCTGGACTGCACCAGTCACACCCACCTCATCACCCCCCCCTTGCCCCATGGTCTAGGCTGATGCGGCTTCCTCCTCCTCCTCCACCCCCGCCAAACCTGGATGACTCCCCACCGTCTTCTGCAGTGGATTGCCCCTGTGTGAGCTCCTCTGCCCCAGCGCTGCTGAGGAGTCCACAACCACCTTCGCCCTCTTGGACCTCCTCTCAGCAGCTGCAGCCATTGTCTCTGACGCGGCACCAGTCTCCTCGCTTCCCGAAAATGAAATTACCTTTGGGCGTGAATGGACCTTGCATCTGTGCCTGGTTGAGGCATCCCTGCTGCCTTTCTCCACAGCACCCTCTGCGCCCTCTTCTTCCGACTTCGCTGTGTATAAGGAGATATAGAACACAAACATCAGGGTACTGAACCTATGTGTGTTTTTCACAAAACATATGCACATGAAGTACACTGGCAAAGGTCACAACCATCATCATCCCTCCACAATACAAATGTACGTGGCATTTACACCCATGCACATGCATATCTGGCCTTCACAACAGACAATCACATCCTTGCGCAAGGCACTGTCAGCACCTACACATTGTGCATTCTCCTAACATGCATCATGGGACATACACATGTCAGTCACATGCATCGTCTGACAGTCCTGAAACAGTGCACGGAGCTATCACATTATAGTCCCCTCAATGTCAATCTGGCAGCAGGAGTAGAGCACACATTCAAATGCTTCACATACATCCATCCAGGAGTGTTGCCCAGTCACACACTCACATACCAGACACATGCGCATGTACACAATGCATATCCATGATGTTGACAACAGTACCCATGTGTCACACCTATCACATGGCAACGTCTCAGACACATGTAAACAACCACATGCACTTCATTGCATGCTGAAGCACATCACACATTGCAACAGTAACACCGTTCATATCACACATGCTTGAATGTACACACATGCAGCACTGTCTTGGAAATGCACACAGACATCAGTACAAGAGGCATACCTGAAAACAATTTTTAACAACAAGTACAATAAGGCTGCGAACTAGCAGCAGTTGAATCATGATTTGGTAATACACTCATGGAACTCATGTGGGTTCTATAACATTTCTAATTGGTTGGCTTCGCTATTGCCTTTGCAATTATCGAATATAATGTTGATACAGGAAACCATGAAAACTGATGCCTGGGTATTGCATGGTTTTCATACCTTTTGCGCTTATGCAACTAAGGCAAAGGAGGGGCGGCCTTCAGGAAGCTTAGCAATTGCAGTAAATAACAATATCGATTGTACCTCTAAACTAATTTATGCATCGGACCATGTCTTTGCTGTTGTTATCACATTGAATGTACGCAAACATAAACCACTACTGTTAGTTAGTCTTTACTGGAATCCGATATTGAGGCCATGTTTGAAGAGTTTGACATCTGTCTAGAAAATGCATGGGCAAATGATTCTTATGCTGACATCATTGTGGGAGGTGACTTTAATTTATATTGTCTGGAGATGCCCAATGTTGTTGTAGAGCATCAGAATGAGGTAACTAGGGGAACAAGGATGAGAGGGAAGAAATGGGCACAATATGTGGATGACCGGAGTATGAGTTTTGTTAAATGTTCCGATTCTACTCTTAAATACACATGGACCCGGTGAGCGATGCGTTCAATAATAGACTTTTTTTGTATATCTCAGTCACTTGTACACATTGTGAAGCCAGTGATTGTTCACAGGATCACATACAGTGATCACGCACCGATAGAAATCGCTATAGGTATTCCGTTCACTGAACATGTCGTTGAGGAGCGATTACAACTACTAGAAATTGACTGTGCGAACATATTCCTTAGATGGAACCCTGTGCTTTGCCAAAAACTAGTAGGTCTGGTCTATTGTAAACTAAAGGAGAACGACGAGTTAATCTCCCTTCTGGGACTTCCCTTGCTCCAGAAGGAAGTGATTGTATCCAACATAGTAAAGGCAGCTTTATTTGATCTGATTGCAAGGCAGAAAGCTTGGCAACCATTAATGAAGCATAAGTTCGATCATAAAGTTATGCTAGTGAAGCGTTCAAGCAATAGAGCCTTGAGAATCTTAAAATATGGACATTTGAGCCTACCTCAGTACTTGCTAAAAAATAAAACGTATTCTACAAGTATATAAGAATAAACATAGAGGAGTTAAGGTCTTAACTTACAATAAAGTAAATCACAATAGTATAAGATCGATTTGCAAACATGACAGGAGACACATTTGGTCAATTATCAGGCATCCAGACTCTCGTACTAATGACCTTTCTGCAAATATAATTTCTGCCGAGGTCTAGGAATTGCATATCACAAATAAGTATCAACTGCCATCTCGTTTTGCGAAATGTACTTATCAGCCACCAATAGGCCTGCACATGCATGCATTTAATTGGTCAACACAGGATATATAGTGGGCTATTGGCAGGCTAACCCACTCTCAAGCAGCAGGACCAGACAGCATTCCGCTTTGTGTATATAGGGCTGATCTGTTGTTTTGGGCAGGTATTCTCAAATTTGATTTGATTCTGCAGACACTAAATATACCTCAAACTTGGGTCACATCAATAATCGTACCTATATTTAAATACGGGGACTCAGGTAACCCCAACAATTATCGTCCTATATCCCTGATGGATGCGGCCTCAAAGGTCTTTCTTGATTCTGCATGACATGGAAAAGCACATTGCACTTCACAACATCTATTCAAAATTCCAGACAGGTTTCAAAAGAGGTGGGCGCACTGTGCTGAATGCTACCCTCCTAGCTCATATTTTAGCCGGCTCTAAAATAAAACGAGCATGCCCGTCTATATGGCATGTATTGATATGTCCAATGCATTTGACACTGTGGTTAGAAACATGTTGTGGAGGAAGCTGTCTGCCCTTGGTATTCCGGCGTTATTGATTTTCTGGATTGTTCAGCTTCATACTAACACTGCATCTACGATCAGACTAACTCTAACAGGTGCAATGACAAAACTAGTGCGAACGCATCTTGGACTGAAGCAAGGCTGACATTTAACAGCAGCCTTATTTAATCTCTATTTTATTTAGACAATCTATGGTCAGACACAAGGGTGTTTGCTGCAAGACTTGGTACAATCAGGCTTCATTTGTTAGCATTTGCTGACGACATCATCCTTTTCGACTTTACACCGTCGGGATTACAAGCAAAAATATTTGAGCACTTTGCGTATGTGCATAATCTCACACCTAATGCAACCAAAACTACGATGATGGTCTTTAATACTGGGAAAAAATTAAAACAGTACAGCTGGAAACTTAACGAAGTTTCTATCAGTAGAGATTATTTATCTCGGCTACTATGTGACCAATGCATCATCTATCAGTCTTTAGAACAATAGATTGAAACTAAAAACAAGGCCTCTTTTGTGCCAAATGAAGCAAATTTACTCTGGTACCGTTGCTTGAATATTTAAATCTTAAGGTCGAGCCAGTGATTTTGTATACACTTGATATGTGTTTGTTTAACCTTAACAAACAACTGGACATATTGCAGGGGCGTCTAGTGAAAGCCGTACTGCATCTCTCCTTAGCCATTCAGAACTGCATAATTAGACACGAGTTCGGTTTAGTGTCGCTGTCATGTAGAGGGGAATGGCGTGCGCTAACAAATTATGCACTAGAAGTCAATGATTTAATCACCAGTCAGGATCTAGATATATTAGCTATCATGGAAACATGGCTGCATGAAACTTCTGGCCCCACCATTACATTAGCCCTACCCGAAGGCTACCCAATCCTAAAACAAGATAGGCTATCCAAAACGGGAGGGGGGGTTGCACTAATCTTCAAAGAAACCTTAGCTATTAGACCCACTCCTCTCCAAGGGGAAGGCAAGGTAGACATCCTATCAGCCAAATTATCACTCTCCCCCAAAGACACTATAAACATTCATGTTATTTATCGACCTCCGGGTCCCCCCGCCAACTTCCAAGGTCAAATCATCCACCTCCTCAGAAACAACATTAAAAAAACTACCAAAACACTACTCCTAGGTGACCTCAACCTTGGATTCAATGACAAAAATGATAAAACTGACACATCTCTCACTAAAGACCTCCTTGACTTAGGATTCTCACAGAAAATCACGTCGCCGACTCACGCTAAAGGCTGCATCATAGACTGGGTGTTAGACCACAATTGTGACTTAACCATTGCTTCTAACACAGTCCTCCCATGGACAGACCACAACTGCATACAATTCACTATCCCAGTATCTCCATGCGCCAAAACCACTACATCCGCACCTGCTACCCTAGCTAGAAGCGCAAAAAAACTCACTGCGGATAACATCCGTGCCTTTCTTGACCTTCCATGCTTATCACCACCATTCTCAACAGACCCTCACATCCTAGCGGAGATTTTCAAAGGCACCCTTCCCCATGCTATGAACTGCGTTGCACCATTAGAAAACAAAAAAGGGAAAAAATCTTTCCATTCCAATTCCTGGTTCACAGATAAGATACAGAATTTGTGCAAATGCAAGCGCCAGGTGCTTAAAACTTGGCAGGATAACCCCTGTGACTCCACTAAAATAAGCTTCCAAAACATTGCAAAAGAATACAAAGATTCCATCTTTAAGGCTAAATCTGAAGCCTACAATCATCGCATCACAGAGGCCAACTCCCAAACGAAGGAATTCTTTACTATCTTTAAAGAGCTTACTATTCCCCCTATCTGCACCGATGAGATCGTTAAAGATGAAGCATGGTGCAACAGCATACAAACAGCTATGCTAAAAAAAATAGACCTTCTCCAAAACAAAATCTCAGAACACTACAAGGCACTTCAGATTCACCCGACATAGACCCAGACTCAGACTACCTCCAAAAGTAGTTACACTCCCAAATTCAAGTTCACTGAAATCACAGAGGCAGATGTTTTACACATCCTCAAAAATCTCAAACCATCACAATGCAAAGTCGATGTATGCCTCCCAAAATCATTAAGGAATGTGCGCAGCCTCTCGCTCCTCTCCTTACCACCTTCATCAATGCCTCCTTCAAGACAGGCAAAGTTTCTGACAGCCTTAAACAGGCTTGGGTGCGCCCGCTCTTTAAAAAACCTACGCTAGACCCCGCTCAACCTAATCACTACTGACCCATTACAACCGTCCCATTTCTCCTTAAAATCCTAGATAAGGCCGCCCACATGCAGATACAACTGTACATTGAAACTAACTCTATTTTAGGAAAGAGACGGTCAGGCTTCCGCAAAGGGCACAGTACTGAAATCGGTCTACTAGACTTAAAGAACCAAATCACTCATACCTTAGACAATGGTAAGCCTGCCCTCCTCCTCCTTTTAGACCTCTCACCAGCGTTCGATTTGGTTGATTACAACACCCTCACCAACCATCTCAAGCATGCTGTGCACTTCTCTAATCAAGCAGCGACATGGATCACTTCTTTCCTCGAAGGAAGAGCTATGAAAGTGTTCTCCAATATTGCAAATGCAGAGCCTACTATCATTCACTGTGGTGTCCCACTGGGATCTTGTACTGCACCTACCCTTTACAATCTCTTCACTAAACCACTCTTTGACAAGCTGGATGCACTTGGGATCACATATACAAACTATGCGGATGATACCCAAGTGCTCCTCCCCCTGACAGGGATTTATCACCAAGATGGTGCTACTCTACAGCAAATCTACTCCACCATCCAAGCCTGGATGGCCACCAATGTTCTCTGCCTGAATGGGGACAAGACGGAAATCCTCATTCTTGGTCAAAAGTCCACACTTGCCAATCTCGACTCGCTCTACTCCAACTTCTGTATTGACAACTGTGTCATCCCAGTCTTATCTTCTGTTAAAACTCTAGGAGTCCACATTGATGTCACACTGTCGATGGACAAGCAAGTCAGTGTGATCGTCTCTGCCTCTGCGCTTAGCACTAAACTTATTAATGCCATTAAGCAGTTCCTAACCAAGGATAACTGCCTCTCTATTGCCAGAGCTACTATTGGAGCCAAATTGGATTATTGCAACGCTCTCTTGGCTAGCACCTAAAAAAAAAATGAACTAGACCCCAAACCACACAAAATAACGCACTCAGAGCAGCTCTCAATATAACTAAAAGAGACCACATCAGTCAAGCTAGAAAGATGGCCCACTGGCTCCCAGTCAAAGACCGTATCACATTCAAAATTCTTACAACCACACACAAATGTGTCAACCACTCAGCCCCCTCATACTTATCTGACACGCTATCCAGAACACACTCCACTAGGCGTACTAGACAGTGCTACACTAACCAACTCAGGGTACCCCGCATCAAAAAGCTAAAGCAGGCGGAACAAGCTTCCCTTATCTTGCCCCTAAGCTATGGAATGCACTACCCAATGCTCTCAGATCCGAAACTTGTCTCTATGCCTTCCGCAAATATCTGAAAACAGCCCTATTCAACTAACTTACGACACACAGTTATGTATTCCTTCAAAACTAGCATATCATGTATTCCTAGCATGCATCGCTATCTGCTTTCTAGGTAACTAAGCAATGATCATTTCCTGTATGTATCTAAGCCATGATCACCCTCTGTAACAAGCGCCACGATGCCCTTGGGCTGCTGTGCACTCAACAAATGTGAATAAATAAATAAATAAATAAATAAAATGCCAAAATGCTTGATCCTCCCAAGAATTCTCTCTATCAGGACTATTTCGCAATGTTATCAGCAATTGTACAGGTTCTGTCATGCAGTATCATAGGAGGATGCTCAGTATATTGACTGAATTGGAGGTGACAGCCAAAGATTCATGCCTGAGACTTTTATATGTAAAAAAAAATATTTGAAAGAAATTGAATTCGCACATTAGAAGGAATTACGAGATATTCAACATACACTGAATATGCAAAGTAAATACGCAGAAAAGGGACCTATGTGGCTCATATGTAGCTATGTTTCTTTGTCACTTGATGCGTACGTACTATATACATTTTAAACTGGATCAATTTTACACTAGAGAATGGACTAAATATTGGGGCGATTCAATAAGCAATAAAATGGAGGTTAAATGTTGTTTCCCTGGGTGTGATGAACCTAATGAAGCACTAAAGCATCTAATCCTCGAATGCAGACAATTCAAGGTTGAAAGAACAAGATTATTCATGAAATATTGAATTCGAGGATGTGCCTGAATTCCTCTGTAATAGGATGATGCTTGGGAAGCATAATCGCCTGGTTTTTGCACTGGTAGGTCTATTAAAAGTAATAGAAGCTGAAATGGGAAACTATGATTGATGAGTTATGGAGAATTATGGTAACCATGAATACGATGTTATGTCTAATAATGGACATTAAAGGGCGTACAACATACGTATAGGTACTGTTGTATCGAGCAACATCTACGCACTTTCCAGATAACAACTTGGTTGATATCTCTTAAATAACTTCATTGACATCTTTTAAATTGTATTTATTGTAAGATTGATTGTCTAAGTGTTTTTACTCCTACATCATCATCTTGGATGGACTATTGAAAAGATTGATGCAATGTATTCTTTTAATGTTATATATTGTGTATTTGTATGAATTTTGTAAAGGTTCTTGAGAACCATGAACAAATAAATACAAAAATTCAAAAAGACCTGCCATAAGGTCAAGGTGCACACTCCAACCACAGATCAACATGCACATGCACTGTTGAGGGCACCAACACATGGACACTTACCAGTCAACTCTAGACGGAGCTGCAAATCCATGATCTGGGCATGCAGTGCTGGGTAGAACTGCTCCAGGACCTACATGTTGTTGGTGATCAACCGGCCCCGGTGCCCCACTTGGTTCTCACCAGCCTGGAGGGAGTGCCAGGCCTTGTTGTGGGTCCTGGCTTTGAAGTCCTCCCAGCACTTGTGCACATGAATGTAGTCCTGGGGTGCCACCTCCTCCGCGTTGATGGCACCCACGATCTCGGCCCAGATCATCTTCCGTCCTACCTTGCCGACTTGTGTTGGTGGGTTGAAGAGGGCATAATAATGCCCCAGGACTTGCTCCACCAGGATGTCAATTTCTCGGTTACTGAAGCTGACAGCTCTCTGCCTCGCTCCCGGTTGGTTGCCACTTGCCTCAGAAGATGTTGGTCCAACATGGCAACCCCTGAGGTAGGTGTGGGTGGGCAAGGTGGTCCTGAGGCTGGGCTGTGGAGCGGTGTTCTAGCACATCAGGAGTCTCTCTAATCAGCAGAAGTGGTCACAGGTCCGACGACAGGAGCCCTGGCAATGGCTTGACAGTAGGCACCAAAATTACAGGGCATGTGGTCAGCAGGCACACACAGTGGGCAGGCAGCAGCAGATGGCTTGTAGGAGGCAGCTCAGGGCAGATGGAGGCAGGTAAACTGGCTGGTAGGCAGGGGTGTGGGTCTTCCATGTTACTCGCGTGGGCAACCGGAAACAGAGTGACTCTGCACGTGCGGAAACAGCGTGTTAGCTTGAAATCCGAGGAAAGGGCCTAAGCGCGTAAGTTATGTGACACGTGCTGAACGTTGGGCATTGGCGGTCAGGATTGGGATAAAGTCGTGTGTTGGAGACCATCACACGCTTGTGCGAGTTATAACGGACGGACATGGGGACTTCTGCGATCATAGCGTTTCCACACGATCGCTACACTACTGCGACAGTGTGAGCTTTTTGTTTTGGTGGGGGATTTGCCTGTACTTGTGCATGTACTTTCCCTTTTTCGTGAGGCTAACAATGATTTGCATATGCATATTTCATACTGTGGGTATCCCTGTTTGTCGCATACCCCCATTCTTAACATCACAGTACCTTATGTGGGCTTCGCGTATGCTTTTTTTGTGTTGCTGGGTGCCACAGTGTACTGCGAAATGTTTGTTGTTTATAGGTGGGCTACCGAGGGGTCATATACACGTATTTTTCATTTTTGGGCTACCTGTGCATTACGCGACCCATTTATTTTTCCCCAGGGGTTACATTGAGCCTTGCTGGAGCACACTGGTACGTTTAACATCACCTACACTGCCCCCTCACTGAAATTGCCCAGGACAATTGATAGCTGCGCCTCCCATTGCACCAATCCATCAGGGCCATGGTTGGGAGGGCAACAAGTTGGAAGGGTGGCCTCGGTGGCCAAGGTGTCCAAGGTGTCCGAGGTGTCCGAGGTTCCCGGGCCATACAGGGACAGCTATGCCACCCACCCAACAGGGTCAGGGAGATGCAGCTGATGCTGACGTCCCCAGCACCCATGGTCCCAGAGCAGCAGGGCCATCAGCTGTCCACACCAGCCAGGGTCTGGAAGCTGCAGAGGCAGCTGCAGCCCACACCACCCAGGCTCAGGGTCCCAGAGCAAGGCTTATAGTGGTCCCAGCCCAGGGCCACAGAGACACAGTGGCAGATGTCCTTGTCTCTAAGGGGAAGGGACGTGTGATGAAAGGTCCTGGCACCAGCACCCGGCGCCCTGGAGCAGCTGGGTCATCTGCTGTCCACATCAGCCAGAGTCAGAAGGCTGCAGGGGCAGCTGCAGTAACCACCACCCAGGCTCAGGGTCCCCCAGCAGGCATCTAGTGGTCCCCACCCAGGTCTACAGAGACGCTGAGGCAGATGTTGTTCATGCATCAAAGGGGAAGGGACGTACTGTGATGCGTCCTGCCAACGGCACCCAGGGCCCAGAAGCAGCAAGGTCATCTGTTGTCCACACCCGCCAGGGTCAGGAAGCTGCAGGTGCAGCTGCAGCCCTCACCACCCAGGCTCAGGTTCCCCCAGCCAAGCCTGTGGTGCTCAAGGCCATGTAGCACTTCCAAGAACACATTCTAAGGGTGGTAAGGTTGGTACAGATGATTGTCCCTTCGTCATCATCGATTATGAGCTAGAATGTGCCAGGGCTGTGCGCACTCTGCAGGGGTTGGATTTTAGGTGAATAATTGAGCCACAAGCTGGGTACGGGCAGCCTCGCCACATGCCCTTTCCCCTCCCATGTGCATCCGGCATTCATGTGGTTGGGGATGTGGGTGCACCACCATGTCCACCGGTACTCCATGCTGTGTTGCAACGTTGTGCAGGACCCATGCTGCCACAATGATCCTGCACACTACTGGTGGTGCATATAGTAGCTCACCACCAGAGAGGTCAAGGGAGTGGAAGCATGACTTTAGCACTCTGAATGTGCGCTCCACTATGCCCTGAGTTGCAATATGTGCTGCGTTTTATGTTACCTGGGGTGAGGTGCTGGGGTCCCGTATTGGCGTCATCATGTAGGTGCTCAGAGGGTAGGCACTGTCCCCTGTGGAGGTGACATGGTCTGTCAGTGGTGTGTTTTTGTCTGTGTGAGACATTCAAGCATTTGCAGGGCCATTTGTACTCACCAATGAGCCGTGTGTTGCCATGCCTCCCAACTTCCAGGGCCCGGTGTAGGGGTGACATTCTGAATATGAAACTGTCATGAGTGGACCCTGGATAGTTAGCATATACAGAGGTATTGATTCCCTTGGCATCACATACAACCTGCACGTTGATGGAATGCCAGTGCTTGCGATTGCAATAGATGTGCTCTGTGGCCCTAGGTGGACATAGGGCCATGTGGGTGCAATCAATGGCACCAAGCACTTTAGGGAAGTGTGCCACCCCGTAAAAGTCCTGGACCACGGCCTGCCTTTCTGCGGCGTTTCTGGGCATGTATATGTGAGGGCGGACTGAGGGGCATGCAGTCATGATTGCCAACACCTGGTGTAGGCAGCGTGACTGCGTGGCCTGTGAAATGCTCCCAACTATGGCAGTTGTCCACTGAAATGACCCAGTGGCCAAAAAATGCAGTACATTGAGCACCTTTTCCAAGGGGCTCAGTGCATGGGAGCACAGGGTGGGTGATGTGAGGTAATCTTCCCACTCCCTGATCAGGTCTAATATGAAATGAGGCGGGAACCTATACCTGGCATAGACCTGGTCATCAGGCATGCCAAAAAGGCTGGTCCTGGGTAAAGAAATTCAGGCCCTGGCTATCCTCCTCCTCCTGCGGTGTCCCACGATCACTGCTGTGCAAAATGGTACATTCTTCATAGCTGTATACACGCGTTGGTTTTTCGTGTGCTCTTTTTATGCATTGTTTTTCGTGTGTGGTGACGCTTAAGCCAGCTTTCGCGTGGTGGACGTGTTTCTGGATTTGCGTGTCTTTTGGTGTGCGCGATGAGCCCTGTTACATTCCATGAATACGTGTTGTTAGCGCGCTTGTGGGCGTTGCAAGTATTTTACTGCGGTACTTCCCACGTAACACCCACATTTACGCTTGTTGTTCCCCATTCCACGTGTTCTGCCCCCTTTTTAAGTGACTGCGCAAGACGGTACACCCCTTCGCTAGGAGTCTTGTGCAAGGCGTTCGTAGCGTCGCAGTGACGTGTTGGACCTGCGCGGATTCCTTTCAAGTCTTTGTTATGCCCCACGCATTGTGTTCCATGAATGGACAAATGGGCACTTACTTATGCGCGTTATCGCGCGCAAGTCCCCCTTTTCCGGTGCAATTTATTCCATGAATCGGGCCCTTTGTGCATAGTCAATGTGTACAAACACATACGTAATGAATGGATCAAATACATCTGATTGTGCTGGTCTTTTTGCTGCATTTTTCGCTGCTTTTCTATGGGGGCAGGTCAGCCATAACTCCCTCCCATGCCCCTTTACTCGTCCTCCATCCTTTCACTCCCGTAAAATCATTTTTGAATGTACCAGAGTCGACGCAAGGGCAGGGCCGGCCGGGCGGCTGCCCGGGGTCCCCTGCCATTAGAACCCCACCAGACCAGCTTGGGAAGTCATCCAATGTCTCCCCCCAAGGTGCCCTATTGAAATTAAATGCTCTCGGCAGCAGAGCGCATCTAATAACAATAGGCGCCTGCCGTGCCTGTTGAAAAATGTGGCGCATGCCCCCCAACCCCAGCCCCATGACTAGGGGGAGAGTGGAGGGGCACCAAATATTTAATTTGCTGCCCGGGGTGCTGCGGCTTCTAAGGCTGGCCCTGCCTTTATCCTTCAACCTTAAACTAAACCCTGTAAAAAAATGTTGCAAACCGGCCATTTTGCCAAAAGCAGTGACACAGTAACGATCAGGTGGGTTGTTACTGTAAAGATTGCTTGGACTTTGCCTTGAAAACTAAGGTAAGGATAGATGTCTAGAGGCCAGCTCATTCTCGGAACATTTTCTGGTAAGAAAACTCTGCTTTTGCAGGGCTCAACTTGAGATGAGTTTATCCAATCCAGTTGTTAATTGAAAATCAAGCAAAGTCCGAAATCAGTATAGGTTCTTCTGAGTTGGTGTTCAGTCTTAAAAGTAACTGAGTATCATCAGCGTAATTAATGAGTGTTATTCCTGTCACGGAAATACCAATGAGGAACTATGTATGTTAAAGCGGAGTGATCACAATAAGGATCCGTGGGTCACTCCGCAACCCGTGCTTCCAGAATGTGATTCAAAAGGAGCAAAAACAAATCTGTGTAATTTCTTGCTTGGAAATGACCTGTTCCGGGAAAGTAGAACACATGAGGGTCTGCCCCTACCCTGCCTGGGACTAGGGCAAGAAATAGCTAAATGTAACAAAAGTGTCCCGACAGGCAAAGCAAAGGATTGTGAGCTAAATCACTGTATGTGTGGATAGATGTAAGCATTTGGTGATATTATTTTACATGTCTTGCACATCCTAGTGCTTAATTTGTGGGGGTGGTTGCCGGTGCCCAACACCGGCACTCTTTTTTGGGGACCGGAACATGGCTGGGGCACGTGAAATTACTTTGTTTGTTCAGTTTCCAAAGTTCCAAGATCATAAATCATTCCGAGTCTGCTCTGCGGCTCTGCTTGCAGTTGCAGGCCATGGCTGGCTGCTGGGCCTGGGAGTATAGCAACAAACAGCCATGGAAACCAACATTCTGTTGTTACTATGCAGTATTTGATACATTCTGTATAGTAACACAGAATGTACAGTTTTCATTGGCTGTTCATCTGAGTCTCCAGCCAGTGAAATTACATGGTGACGTGTGGCTGCTGCTCTTAGCATAGTCCTAGCAGCGGGATGGTATGGCAGCTGGGTCTACACAAATGTTTTCTGGGCTTGCCGATGGGCCTGCCCTGCTCAAAAGGTGGTTCGGCAGGCAGGTGCGACGAAGGGTTAAACATTAGTTAGGCCCTGGGTGATGGTGAGGGGGCCACGGGTGTTATTTGGATAACCCGTGACATCTGCTTTCCGGGGGAATTAATTAGGCTAGCGCGTTAGCCGCGTTAATTTAAAGCCATGTTGTGAATTGGCCGTACATGGGCAGTTGGGCATGGCTGGCACAGCCGCGCGTTGCATTTGATTATTTATGTTACTGTAAAGTTGATGGCTAGTTGCGCATGGGACATCAATAGCTCAATGCTCAATAGAGCATCAGTCTATCAGAAACCACATGCAGGGTTCGAGCTACCTATCATCAGGCATGTTGCATTTGGCCTCCGGGACGCACGCCTTTTCAGTTTTCTGAAAATGTTTTATAAAAAGTGCACCTGTGGGTTTAGCCCCTCTCCCCCCCACATATGTATCTTGACAATTATCTGTTGGTAGTTAAGCTTAGCTGTGCATTTTCTCCATGCTGCAGCAGCCATTGCAGGAATAAACTTGGAATCTAATTTTATTTATTTATTTTTTGCAGGCCGATCGCCATACTGGCTACTAGTGGCCATGAACAAGACGGGCGTTTTTAATTAAGCTCTCTAGCAAAAGGAAACAAATAATGTTGTGGGACTGCAGTCTAGCATTGCAAGTCAATTAATATTAATGCATTAATATCCGTCACCTCGATTAAGGTCATATGGGAAATGGGCGCCATAACCGTAGTTTCTTTCGAATTCATTTGTGCATGGGGTTTGTTATTACAATCACTGTAGTGATGGCCGGGACACTTTAAGTTACGATGTTTCATTCGGATGGCTTTGCGCCTGCTCCCATTTTTCATTCAGTGTTAAAGATCCCTTCTTTGGTAGGATTACACGCGCGGGGCAGAGAGGCATGTAGAGTTTGTTCCCCATAGGCGTCACTATGTCTTGGTGTGATCTATTCACGCTTGTTTTCCCCAGCTGGTGTGGGTGCCTAAGTGGGAGTGGGGAGCACGCCAGCATAGCACTATGTGGATGGACACCAAGCCGCACTTGTTTTAAGACCATTTAGCCATATGGATTAAGCCAGGGGGGTTATTGCCAGGATTTGGAATGAGAGGGGTTTATGTGCTACATTACAATACATGCATGGATTGTGATTTGCTTCGCTCGTTGTTCCATCCAATGTGGTGCACAGGAACAACAATTTTATTTGGCATGAGTTTTTGTGCTTAAGGGGCTTCGGCTGGTAAAATAGCTCAGTGAGTTGAGCGCCCTTTGTGCCAATTCGGGACGTGCCATATCTGTCACAGGTCCAAAAAGGAATTGCTTTACGGGGTGGCCAGTTATGGCAACAGCGTGTTTGTGTGATGAATTTAGTTTTAAGAGGTGGTTTTTATCACGGTCCGTTCTACCGACACTGCGAGGGAGGTATATAAAGGGTTCAATCAGCCAGAAACCTCCTATTTATTGTCTCGGTCTGCTTAGAGAGAGGGCGCAGTCTGAAGGGGGATGGCAGTAGGGCTCCATGCCTGCAAGTTAGGTGGCTACCCTACCATTCACGTCATTATGCAAGCAAATATATACAAAAAATAATAGCACTAAATGGGCATTCTGTGTTATTATACTCTTGTCAGGTAACACTAATTCGACTAGGCCATTATTAAACATGGTGATGGTATATATCAGTGGTTAAGACGTTCATCTTGGTATGTGGCTTTCTTTTTAATGTGTGGTGGATGTGAGCCGGCATCAATGACGCATTAATATTTTTAGAAAAAATGAAAATGAAGCAGTTGAACATGTCACCCAGTGCAATTCATCCCCATCATCCACAATATTGCCTTGTGCACAGTGCAGTTTAGCACCAGTGGAGCAGAATAGCCAAAAAAATGCAATGCAGCACCGCATTCTTCATTTGTGAGTTTGTGACACTGGTGCAGTTGCCCTAATTTGTCCCCCTGCCGGTAATGATCAGTAAGGCCAGAAGTGGGGATTCAAATAGGCACCGGGACTTAAAATGCCTTTTCAAACACAATGAACGATTTATCGATAGCAACATTTACTTCATGGAACACCGAATAATGTTCAGTTTGTGCACTTTGGATGCCAGTGGCGCGTTTCAATAGTTAATCTGTATAATTCACCAATACATATAATAATGTATACCTTAATTCATAGCAACTGAGATTTTAGTTTGGGGAAAGTGCGTGTTTAATGTTGCTTTTTCATGCACACTGTGCAAGTGAAATTGGTCAGTACTGCCGACAGCACGTTGCACTAACACTAAGTGATGAAACATGCCCACGGTAGCATACAAAAGAGACCCCCGTTTCCCTGTTGGACCAGGCCTTTGGGCATTACCTTATTGACATTTGGGACGGTTGAGTCTGTGGGCGGAGGTGAGGAGGAGCAGGCGTTGCTAAAGGGGGGATTGATTGAGGGGGCTATAACCCCACTCTTTTGCCTCTGGCATTTTTTGGCACTCTTTTGCCTCTGGGGTTGCCGGAATGCTAGAACCACTACAATTACCATAACAAGTGTTTTCCAACTTTAAAGCATTATACTTTCTCAACCCATGTGTGCCCTTCCCCATCCATCCCACTAATAGCCTGTGCCAGCAGTTGCTCATGCAGCGCCAAACATGTGACATGAAGCAGCAGCAGTGTGATGGGCTGGTGGTGGGCCGATCTAGGTCTAGCACTGAACTTGTGCGGGCGGCGCCGCGCCCGGTATTATGGGGCCAATATTTTTTGGGGACTGGCACTTATTTTTTTACAAATTATGTATCTTATCAGAGCAAGGCAGACTACACTGTGTCTCCAAAATGTGTATCAAATTCACATTTATTAGGTAAAATAAAATAAATCAGCCATTGAAAACATGCATACATTGTTGTACACATGAAATTGTGCTAAGTGCATGCAACATAAAAAACATTGAAAAGCACATTGAAAAAAGTTTTCACACTGTACAAAAGCACATAGACAGTTGTCAACACATCCAGTGAGTACGGTTAGAACTAGTACTGACCTCAGATGTGACTCGGGTAGAATTACCCATATGTCCTAATGCAAAAAATACATCCTGAGAGCAATCTAGCTAGAGCATAGCAATTTCTAATGTAGTACTCATCGACCACTGTGAGTTGGTCAGCTAGCTGTAATGTATAGGGTATTGGTACTTTTGTGGTTCAGGGGTCTGTTCAGAGAAAGAGCAGAATCACTTAGTCCTGTCTTGGACAGGTGCATGCTATGATTTATAGAGTCAAAGGCTGCTGATAGGTCTAGTAATACCAGCACCGCCCACTTCTCCACTAGCGGCCTCCATCTTAAGTCGTCATGAAGTGAGCGGACTATAGATCTAGTATTGTGCAGGGGATGGGAACCAATAAAGAATGTGCATCTATGAAAGTCTGCAACAGGCGCATTACTGCTTTCTCCAATAGCTTTGAGGGGTAGATAGGGAAGATTTGCAGTGGGGATATAAATGTATAGATCATTAAAATCTGCCGAGGGTTGTTCTTGAAGTGGGGTGACATTGGCAATTAGAAGTATGTCAGGTACTTTACCTAAAGTCAGGGGTTCATTATGCCCCTCTGAAGTGTAAGTAATAAATCACACACTTCATGCCTGTTGGCTCCACCAGGTTTCCTCTTAGTGGTGGCTGTGCCTCCTCATGATCAGATCTGACCTGAGCTGCTGAGGTCTTGCAGTCCGATCTGTTCCCACTTCTGCTGCTTTTAGGTAATTGGGGGAAATGTAGAGCTTCATTTTTGTCTTGATTTCATCGTGTCATAGACCAGCTAAATATCTCCGTTGAGCCCCCAATTGCATTTGAAATCAGTTCCCAACAGCCTACATCCAACCTCATGAATGGGGCGAAGTGTGAACTGAAATGTGCATTCTCTGATGAGCATTGCATATTCGTCCAGTAGTAAAATAATTGCACAGGATGTGCTGTTTTGGTAATATAGTAGCATGGGAAATTTGAGGCGCTGCTTGGCACATGGTGGTAGTAAGTGGATATGTGGAGCTGCACTTTACTTCTGCTGACTGTGCAAAGCATGCCATCAGGGTCGATAGCTCAATGAGGCAAGGAGCTGCCTCTTACATGGGTCCAGCCTGCACTGCAAAAGTTCAAAACACAGCTGGGCAGACTCAGTCCTTTCATTCTTTGAGCTTGATACATTCAGTACCATTAGCTTGGGCAAAGCAACATATTATTGCAGCATTTAAAAGCAGAACAGATTGGCATGTAGTAATATGTAACACTTTGATGTTATGGCATGGCATTATGGCTGCAGTTGGCATCTGATGATAGCAACTAAACATACCAGGCTGTTTTTTTCATACGATGACTGCACTGACATTAAACCACACTAGATGTATATCTCAAGCATTTTAGACTGTGCTTGGCATTTGATGGCAACCCCTGTGATACCTTACATATGGTGAGTTTACCAGGCAAATTAAGTATTTAATTGCATTGGATGTCACTACAAGGGCATTTGAGACTGCACTTAGCATACAATAGCAGGTCCAAGGCATGCACGACTGTTTCTTGCATAAGGTTAATAGTCCATGCATAGGAGGCATTAACTGCAATAGATGGCATTTCTGAAGCTTGTGAGAATGCACTTGGCATACGATATGATGGCAGCACTTGCACATGTGAGGCTGCACCTTTCATATGGTGACTTCCAGTGATGTGAGATGCTCAGTGGCTTTAGATGACATTTCTGAGGAGTTGGAAGCTGCACTTAGCATACCACTGGGACGAGTATGAAGAGTCCCTTGGCACTCTTTACTGGGATGTCATCGGGTCTGTGATTTCACTTCAGATACTCTTGGCACTTTGGTGAATTGGTGTCTTGGGAGGCGTCACCTTAAGGGTGTTTATGCACACACTGCAGGCAAGGTAATCTTGTCTTCTTGGGTTGCAAATGATTACTGTAGTTCTGGGCAGTCTCTGTGTGAAGGAGGTGGAAGGGGAGCTCAAAGTTAGCAGAACTTTATAGAAGCTTCTATTAAGCACTAATTATGCAGGATGCCTGTCGATGACATCTGGTGAGGTTCTTCAAGAAGGTTTGAATCAACACGTACCAGGGTAGCCATTTCTGCACATGATCCAGTGGAAATCACATGCCCTATACAGAAAAGAATACTATTATTAATAATTACTGTCAGAGATGCGGTACTGCACAGAAGCAAGGGAAAAGATCATTGGCCATCTAGAAGGCGATGCCCTTTTTCTGTGTTGACCAAATGCCGTGTATTGGGCCCATTAAATGTACGCCTTACGCCTCAGCCAGTTCCCCTAAACTTCATATTCCCAGTCCAACTCAGACATCAAGTCTTAAATCTGTACCTACAGCATTGGCTGTAATGAAAGCCTTGTTCTATATCTCATTTAGTGCCCGAAGTGCGTTAGAGTAGGTTAGAAGAGGTACTTAAGTTAGAACATGTAGTTTATTTATTTCTGTGGTGATAGTAAACTACAAGCGTTCCAGAGTTTAGTTGGCCAGTCATTAACCCAAAAATAAGGATTGAATCAGCAAAACTTTGTTCATATTCTCCGTTTGTATTACACAAGAATTCATTAAATGAATTATGGGGTTGTGAAAATTGATAATATGAGATTGTTTGTTTGGAGGATTAAACCCGCAGCTGTACAAGCTGCTCTCTTCGCAGATGAAGATTCAAACCTCTAGTCCACTAATCCTATGGCAATGACAGGTTACTGAGTGCATATGAACCTTCTTTCAGTCCAAGACTCCTGAATGCATTGTGGAGAGAGATGCATGAGAATGCCATGTTGAATAACAAGTTGCCCCCTTAAAAGACAAGGGGCCTCAATATGAGTGTGTCGGTCCGAAAACAATGGTGCCGGTAAGCCTATCAGCACCCTTGTTTCCAGACTGGCACACTACAACTCTGCAGGCGGGCGCCGCCCGCCCGCCATGGTCAGACCTGGCGGGTGGAACGGCACCCGCCCGCAGATTTTCACGGAAGCACCGGCACCGTTATTAACGGTGGCGGTGCTTTTGTGTTCCCTATTCCCGTTGAGTCCTATGGACTCAATGGGAATGGGGAATTACAAAATTACCGCCGCCTGACTTCCTGGCTGCCGGACTCGGAATAGCCTGGTGGCACCGGGAAGTCTGGCACTGGTAATTCATCACGGGTCCAGCGGCAACCTGTCGGTTTTACTGGCACGGTTACCGCCAGACCCGTAATGAGGCCCAAGGACACACATAAGGGTAACATGATAGTGACTTGCACACCTGTATCGGGTATGTGTATTGGAGATAGTTTGTGGCCAAAACCGTGGCAAGATGTGTCGATGAAATGGCCGTTTAGGGTGATAAAAAAGAGTGATATGTCCAAATGTTACTTAAGTACAGGGAATTCTAACAAACAATATAAAGTTATAACATATATAAATGGTTAACGTACAATTAAACCTGACAAATTGATATTCATTTTAGCAAAACAGAAAGGTTTTGGCTGGAAGGTTTTGAATTAATCATAACCACGGGCAAAGCTCTGGGCAACCCTCCAGACCATCGTTTTTCATCCTGCTAAGCCATTACAGAAAGAGAAAAACCATATGCAAATCCGGCTTGGTCCTACCCCAAAAGGTGCAGTCCAGCCCGAACTGCTAGGTCACACCCCTTCTGCACGAGACCACAAGCATGCCCCGACATGTTTCAGCCTTGTTGGGCATCATCAGTGAGGAGTAGGTTGCGTCTTGAGTCCCGGCAGACTCGGGACCCACATCTGGGCATACCCGTCCCACTCGGGGTGACTTTAGCAAAACAGAAAGGTGATGGCTGGAAGGTTTTGAATTAATCATTACCACGGGCAAAGCTCTGGGCAACCCTCCAGACCATCGTTTTTCAGCCGGCCAAGCCATTACAGAAGGGGTAAAACCATATGCAAATCTGGCTTGGTCCTACCTCAAAAGGGGCAGTCCAGCCCGAACTGCTAGGTCACATCCCTTCTGCACAAGACCACAAGCATCCCCAGACATGTTTCAGCCTTGTTGGGCGTCATCAGTGAGGAGTAGCTTGGGTCTCTAGGCCCGGCAGACTCGGGACCCACGTCTGGGCATACCCGTCCGACTCCGGGTGACTTTAGCAAAACAGAAAGGTGATGGCTGGAAGGTTTTGAATTAATCATAATCACGGGCAAAGCTCTGGGCAACCCTCCAGACCATCATTTTCAGCCTGCCAAGCCATTACAGAAGGGGAAAAACCAAATGCAAATCCGGCTTGGTCCTACCTCAAAAAGGGCAGTCCAGCCCGAACTGCTAGGTCACATCCCTTCTGCACAAGACCACAAGCATCGCCAGACATGTTTCAGCCTTGTTGGGCGTCATCAGTGAGGAGTAGCTTGGGTCTCTAGGCCCGGCAGACTCGGGACCCACACCTGGGCATACCCGTCCCACTCGGGGTGACTTTAGCAAAACAGAAAGGTGATGGCTGGAAGGTTTTGAATTAATCATAAGCACGGGCAAAGCTCTGGGCAACCCTCCAGACCATCGTTTTTCAGCCTGCCAAGCCATTACAGAAGGGGAAAAACCATATGCAAATCCGGCTTTGTCCTACCCCAAAAGGGGCAGTCCAGCCCGAACTGCTAGGTCACATCCCTTCTGCACGAGACCACAAGCATCCCCAGACATGTTTCAGCCTTGTTGGGCGTCATCAGTGAGGAGTAGCTTGGGTCTCTAGGCCCAGCAGACTCGGGACCCACGTCTGGGCATACCCATCCCACTCGGGGTGACTTTAGCAAAACAGAAAGGTGATAGCTGGAAGGTTTTGAATTCATCATAACCACGGGCAAAGCTCTGGGCAACCCTCCAGACCATCATTTTTCAGCCTGACAAGCCATTAGAGAAGGGGAAACACCAAATGCAAATCCAGCTTGGTCCTACCCCAAAAGGGGCAGTCCAGCCCGAACTGCTAGGTCACATCCCTTCTGCACAAGACCACAAGCCCCACAGACCCCAGACATGTTTCAGCCTTGTTAGGCGTCATCAGTGAGGAGTAGCTTGGGTCTCTAGGCCCGGCAGACTCGGGACCCACGTCTGGGCATACCCGTCCCACTCGGGGTGACTTTAGCAAAACAGAAAGGTGATGGCTGGAAGGTTTTGAATTAATCATAACCACGGGCAAAGCTCTGGGCAACCCTCAAGACCATCGTTTTTCAGCCTGCCAAGCCATTACAGAAGGGGAAAAACCATATGCAAATCCGGCTTGGTCCTACCCCAAAAGGGGCAGTCCAGCCCAAACTGCTAGGTCACATCACTTCTGCACGAGACCAAAAGCATCCTCAGACATGTTTCAGCCTTGTTGGGCGTCATCAGTGAGGAGTAGCTTGGGTCTCTAGGCCCAGCAGACTCGGGACTCACGTCTGGGCATACCCGTCCCACTCGGGGTGACTTTAGCAAAACAGAAAGGTGATAGCTGGAAGGTTTTGAATTAATCATAACCACGGGCAAAGCTCTGGGCAACCCTCCAGACCATCGTTTTTCAGCCTGCCAAGCCATTACAGAAGGGGAAACACCATATGCAAATCCAGCTTGGTCCTAACCCAAAAGGGGCAGTCCAGCCCGAACTGCAAGGTCACATCCTTCTGCACGAGACCACAAGCCCCACAGACCCCAGACATGTTTCAGCCTTGTTGGGCGTCATCAGTGAGGAGTAGCTTGGGTCACTAGGCCCGGCAGACTCAGGACCCACGTCTGGGCATACCCGTCCCACTCGGGGTGACTTTAGCAAAACAGAAAGGTGATGGCTGGAAGGTTTGGAATTAATCATAACCACGGGCAAAGCTCTGGCCAACCCTCAAGACCATCGTTTTTCAGCCTGCCAGGCCATTACAGAAGGGGAAAAACCATATGCAAATCTGGCTTGGTCCTACCTCAAAAGGGGCAGTCCAGCCCGAACTGCTAGGTCACATCCCTTCTGCACAAGACCACAAGCATCCCCAGCCATGTTTCAGCCTTGTTGGGCGTCATCAGTGAGGAGTAGCTTGGGTCTCTAGGCCCGGCAGACTCGGGACCCACGTCTGGGCATACCCGTCCGACTCCGGGTGACTTTAGCAAAACAGAAAGGTGATGGCTGGAAGGTTTTGAATTAATCATAATCACGGGCAAAGCTCTGGGCAACCCTCCAGACCATCATTTTCAGCCTGCCAAGCCATTACAGAAGGGGAAAAACCAAATGCAAATCCGGCTTGGTCCTACCTCAAAAAGGGCAGTCCAGCCCGAACTGCTAGGTCACATCCCTTCTGCACAAGACCACAAGCATCGCCAGACATGTTTCAGCCTTGTTGGGCGTCATCAGTGAGGAGTAGCTTGGGTCTCTAGGCCCGGCAGACTCGGGACCCACACCTGGGCATACCCGTCCCACTCGGGGTGACTTTAGCAAAACAGAAAGGTGATGGCTGGAAGGTTTTGAATTAATCATAAGCACGGGCAAAGCTCTGGGCAACCCTCCAGACCATCGTTTTTCAGCCTGACAAGCCATTACAGAAGGGGAAACACCAAATGCAAATCCAGCTTGGTCCTACCCCAAAAGGGGCAGTCCAGCCCGAACTGCTAGGTCACATCCCTTCTGCTCAAGACCACAAGCCCCACAGACCCCAGACATGTTTCAGCCTTGTTAGGCGTCATCAGTGAGGAGTAGCTTGGGTCTCTAGGCCCGGCAGACTCGGGACCCACGTCTGGGCATACCCGTCCCACTCGGGGTGACTTTAGCAAAACAGAAAGGTGATGGCTGGAAGGTTTTGAATTAATCATAACCACGGGCAAAGCTCTGGGCAACCCTCAAGACCATCGTTTTTCAGCCTGCCAAGCCATTACAGAAGGGGAAAAACCATATGCAAATCCGGCTTGGTCCTACCCCAAAAGGGGCAGTCCAGCCCAAACTGCTAGGTCACATCACTTCTGCACGAGACCAAAAGCATCCTCAGACATGTTTCAGCCTTGTTGGGCGTCATCAGTGAGGAGTAGCTTGGGTCTCTAGGCCCAGCAGACTCGGGACTCACGTCTGGGCATACCCGTCCCACTCGGGGTGACTTTAGCAAAACAGAAAGGTGATAGCTGGAAGGTTTTGAATTAATCATAACCACGGGCAAAGCTCTGGGCAACCCTCCAGACCATCGTTTTTCAGCCTGCCAAGCCATTACAGAAGGGGAAACACCATATGCAAATCCAGCTTGGTCCTAACCCAAAAGGGGCAGTCCAGCCCGAACTGCAAGGTCACATCCTTCTGCACGAGACCACAAGCCCCACAGACCCCAGACATGTTTCAGCCTTGTTGGGCGTCATCAGTGAGGAGTAGCTTGGGTCACTAGGCCCGGCAGACTCAGGACCCACGTCTGGGCATACCCGTCCCACTCGGGGTGACTTTAGCAAAACAGAAAGGTGATGGCTGGAAGGTTTGGAATTAATCATAACCACGGGCAAAGCTCTGGCCAACCCTCAAGACCATCGTTTTTCAGCCTGCCAGGCCATTACAGAAGGGGAAAAACCATATGCAAATCTGACTTGGTCCTACCCCAAAAGGGGCAGTCCAGCCCAAACTGCTAGGTCACATCCCTTCTGCACGAGACCTCAAGCATCCCCAGACATGTTTCAGCCTTGTTGGGCATCATCAGTGATGAGTAGCTTGGGTTTCTAGGCCCGGCAGACTCGGCACCCACGTCTGGGCATACCCGTCCCACTCGGGGTGACTTTAGCAAAACAGAAAGGTGATGGCTGGAAGGTTTTGAATTAATCATAACCATGGGAAAAGCTCTGGGCAACCCTCCAGACCATCGTTTTTCAGCCTGCCAAGCCATTACAGAAGGGGAAAAACCATATGCAAATCCAGCTTGGTCCTACCCCAAAAGGGGCATTCCAGCCCGAACTGCTATGTCACATCCCTTCTGCACGAGACCACAAGCATCGCCAGACATGTTTCAGCCTTGTTGGGTGTCATCAGTGAGGAGTAGCATGGGTCTCTAGGCCCGGCAGACTCGGGACCCACGTCTGGGCATACCCGTCCCACTCGGGGTGACTTTAGCAAAACAGAAAGGTGATGGCTGGAAGGTTTTGAATTAATCATAACCACGGGCAAAGCTCTGGGCAACCCTCCATACCATCGGTTTTCAGCCTGCCAAGCCATTACAGAAGGGGAAAAACCAAATGCAAATCTGGCTTGGTCCTACCCCAAAAGGGGCAGTCCAGTCAGAACTGCTAGGTCACATCCCTTCTGCACCAGACCACAAGCATCCCCAGACATGTTTCAGCCTTGTTGGGTGTCATCAGAGAGGAGTATTTTGGGTCTCTAGGCCCGGCAGACTCGGGACCCACGTCTGGGCATACCCATCCCACTCGGGGTGACTTTAGCAAAACAGAAAGGTGATGGCTGGAAGGTTTTGAATTCATCATCACCACGGGCAAAGCTCTTGGCAACCCTCCAGACCATCGTTTTTCAGCCTGCCAAGCCATTACAGAAGGGGAAAAACTATATGCAAATCCGGCTTGGTCCTACCCCAAAATGGGCAGTCCAGCACGAACTGCTAGGTCACATCCCTTCTGCATGAGACCACAAGCATCCCCAGACATGTTTCCACCTTGTTGGGCGTCATCAGCGCAGAGTAGCTTGGGTCTCTAGGCCCGGGAGACTCGGGACCCACGTCTGGGCATACCCGTCCCACTCGGGGTGACTTTGGCAAAACAGCAAGGTGATGGATGGAAGGTTTTGAATTAATCATAACCACGGGCAAAGCTCTGGGCAACCCTCCAGAACATCGTTTTTCAGCCTGCCAAGCCATTACAGAATGGGAACACCCATATGCAAATCCAGCTTGGTCCTACCCCAAAAGGGGCAGTCCAGCCCGAACTGCTAGGTCACATCCTTTCTGCACGAGACCACAAGCATCCCAGACATGTTTCAGCCTTGTTGGGCATCATCAGTGAGGAGTAGCTTGGGTCTCTAGGCCCGGCAGACTCGGGACCCACGTCTGGGCATACCCATCCCACTCGGGGTGACTTTAGCAAAACAGAAAGGTGATGGCTGAAAGGTTTTGAATTCATCATCACCACGGGCGAAGCTCTGGGCAACCCTCCAGACCATCTTTTTTCAGCCTGCCAAGCCATTACAGAATGGGAAAACCATATGCAAATCCGGCTTGGTCCTACCCCAAAAGGGGCAGTCCAGCCCGAACTGCTAGGTCACATCCCTTCTGCACGAGACCACAAGCATCCCCAGACATGTTTCAGCTTTGTTGGGCATTATCAGTGAGGAGTAGCTTGGGTCTGTAGGCCCGGCAGACTCGGGACCCACGTCTGGGCATACCCATCCCACTCGGGGTGACTTTAGCAAAACAGAAAGGTGATGGCTGGAAGGTTTTGAATTAATCATAAGCACGGGCAAAGCTCTGGGCAACCCTCCAGACCATCGTTTTTCAGCCTGCCAAGCCATTACAGAATGGGAAAACCATGTGCAAATCCAGCTTGGTCCTACCCCGAAAGGGGCAGTCCAGCCCGAACTGCTAGGTCACATCCCTTCTGCACGAGACCACAAGCATCCCCAGACATGTTTCAGCCTTGTTGGGCATCATCAGAGAGGAGTAGCTTGGGTCTCTAAGCTCGGCAGACTCGGGACCCACGGCTGGGCATACCCGTCCCACTCGGGGTTACTTTAGCAAAACAGAAAGGTGATGGGTGGAAGGTTTTAAATTAATCATAACCACGGGCGAAGCTCTGGGCAACCCTCCAGACCATCGTTTTTCAGCCTGCCAAGCCATTACAGAAGGGGAAAACCATATGCAAATCTGTCTTGGTCCTTCCCCAAAATGGGCAGTCCAGCCCGAACTGCTAGGTCACATCCCTTCTGCACGAGACCACAAGCATCCCCAGACATGTTTCAGCCTTGTTGGGCATTATCAGTGAGGAGTAGCTTGGGTCTCTAGGCCCGGCAGACTCGGGACCCACGTCTGAGCATACCCGTCCCACTCGGGGTGACTTTAGCAAAACAGAAAGGTGATGGCTGGAAGGTTTTGAATTAATCATAACCACGGACGAAGCTCTGAGCAACCCTCCAGACCATCGTTTTTCAGCCTGCCAAGCCATTACAGAATGGGAAAAACCATATGCAAATCCAGCTTGGTCCTACCCCAAAAGGGGCAGTCCAGCCCGAACTGCTAGGTCACATCTCTTCTGCACGAGACCACAAGCATCCCCAGACATGTTTCAGCCTTGTTGCGCATTATCAGTGAGGAGTAGCTTGGGTCTCTAGGCCTGGCAGACTCAGGACCCACACCTGGGCATACCCGTCCCACTCGGGGTGACTTTAGCAAAACAGAAAGGTGATGGCTGGAAGGTTTTGAATTAATCATAACGATGTGCAAAGCTCTGGGCAACCCTCCATACCATCGTTTTTCAGCCTGCCAAGCCATTACAGAAGGGGAAACACCATATGCAAATCCAGCTTGGTCTTACCCCAAAAGGGGCAGTCCAGCCCGAACTGCTAGGTCACATCCCTTCTGCACGAGACCACAAGCATCCCCAGACATGTTTCAGCCTTGTTGGGCGTCATCAGTGAGGAGTAGCTTGGGTCTCTAGGCCCGGCAGACTGGGGACCCACGTCTGGGCATACCCGTCCCACTCGGGGTGACTTTAGCAAAACAGAAAGGTGATGGCTGGAAGGTTTTGAATTAATCATAACCACGGGCGAAGCTCTGGGCAACCCTCCAGACCATCGTTTTTCATCCTGCCAAGCCATTACAGAAGGGGAAAAACCATATGCAAATCCAGCTTGGTCCTACCCCAAAAGGGGCAGTCCAGCCCGAACTGCTAGGTCACATCCCTTCTGCACGAGACCACAAGCATCCCCAGACATGTTTCAGCCTTGTTGGGCATCATCAGTGAGGAGTAGCTTGGGTCTCTAAGCTCGGCAGACTCGGGACCCACGTCTGGGCATACCCGTCCCACTCGGGGTGACTTTAGCAAAACAGAAAGGTGATGGCTGGAAGGTTTTGAATTAATCATAACCACGGGCAAAGCTCTGGGCAACCCTCAAGAACATCGTTTTTCAGCCTGCCAGGCCATTACAGAAGGGGAAAAACCATATGCAAATCCGGCTTGGTCCTACCCCAAAAGGGGCAGTCCAGCCCGAACTGCTAGGTCACATCCCTTCTGCACGAGACCACAAGCATCCCCAGACATGTTTCAGCCTTGTTGGGCATTATCAGTGAGGAGTAGCTTGGGTCTCTAGGCCCGGCAGACTCGGGACCCACGTCTGGGCATACCCATCCCACTCGGGGTGACTTTAGCAAAACAGAAAGGTGATGGCTGGAAGGTTTTGAATTCATCATCACCACGGGCAAAGCTATTGGCAACCCTCCAGACCATCGTTTTTCAGCCTGCCAAGCCATTACAGAAGGGGAAAAACTATATGCAAATCCGGCTTGGTCCTACCCCAAAATGGGCAGTCCAGCACGAACTGCTAGGTCACATCCCTTCTGCACGAGACCACAAGCACCCCCAGACATGTTTCCGCCTTGTTGGGCGTCATCAGTGCAGAGTAGCTTGGGTCTCTAGGCCCGGGAGACTCGGGGCCCACGTCTGGACATACCCATCCCACTCGGGGTGACTTTAGCAAAACAGAAAGGTGATGGCTGGAAGGTTTTGAATTAATCATAACCACGGGCAAAGCTCTGGGCAACCCTCAAGAACATCGTTTTTCAGCCTGCCAAGCCATTACAGAAGGGGAAAAACCATATGCAAATCCGGCTTGGTCCTACCCCAAAAGGGGCAGTCCAGCCCGAACTGCTAGGTCACATCCCTTCTGCACGAGACCACAAGCATCCCCAGACATGTTTCAGCCTTGTTGGGCATTATCAGTGAGGAGTAGCTTGGGTCTCTAGGCCCGGCAGACTCGGGACCCGCGTCTGGGCATACCCATCCCACTCGGGGTGACTTTAGCAAAACAGAAAGGTGATGGCTGGAAGGTTTTGAATTCATCATCACCACGGGCAAAGCTATTGGCAACCCTCCAGACCATCGTTTTTCAGCCTGCCAAGCCATTACAGAAGGGGAAAAACTATATGCAAATCCGGCTTGGTCCTACCCCAAAATGGGCAGTCCAGCACGAACTGCTAGGTCACATCCCTTCTGCACGAGACCACAAGCACCCCCAGACATGTTTCCGCCTTGTTGGGCGTCATCAGTGCAGAGTAGCTTGGGTCTCTAGGCCCGGGAGACTCGGGGCCCACCTCTGGACATACCCATCCCACTCGGGGTGACTTTGGCAAAACAGAAAGGTGATGACTGGAAGGTTTTGAATTAATCATAACCACGGGCAAAGCTCTGGGCAACCCTCCAGACCATCGTTTTTCAGCCTGCCAAGCCATTACAGAATGGAAAAACCATATGCAAATCCCGCTTGGTCCTTCCCCAAAAGGGGCAGTCCAGCCCGAACTGCTAGGTCACATCCCTTCTGCACGAGACCACAAGCATCCCCAGACATGTTTCAACCTTGTTGGGCATTATCAGTGAGGAGTAGCTTGGGTCTCTAGGCCCGGCAGACTCGGGACCCACGTCTGAGCATACCCGTCCCACTCGGGGTGACTTTAGCAAAACAGAAAGGTGATGGCTGGAAGGTTTTGAATTAATCATAACCACGGGCAAAGCTCTGGGCAACCCTCCAGACCATCGTTTTTCAGCCTGCCAAGCCATTACAGAATGGGAAAACCATATGCAAATCCAGCTTGGTCCTACCCCAAAAGGGGCAGTCCAGCCCGAACTGCTAGGTCACATCCCTTCTGCACGAGACCACAAGCATCCCCAGACATGTTTCAGCCTTGTTGGGCATCATCAGTGAGGAGTAGCTTGGGTCTCTAAGCTCGGCAGACTCGGGACCCACGGCTGGGCATACCCGTCCCACTCGGGGTTACTTTAGCAAAACAGAAAGGTGATGGCTGGAAGTTTTTGAATTAATCATAACCACGGGCGAAGCTCTGGGCAACCCTCCAGACCATCGTTTTTTAGCCTGCCAAGCCATTACAGAAGGGGAAAACCATATGCAAATCTGGCTTGGTCCTACCCCAAAAGGGGCAGTCGAGCCCGAACTGCTAGGTCACATCCCTTCTGCACGAGACCACAAGCATCCCCAGACATGTTTCAGCCTTGTTGGGCATTATCAGTGAGGAGTAGCTTGGGTCTCTAGGCCCGGCAGACTCGGGACCCACGTCTGAGCATACCCTTCCCACTCGGGGTGACTTTAGCAAAACAGAAAGGTGATGGCTGGAAGGTTTTGAATTAATCATAACCACGGGCGAAGCTCTGGGCAACGCTCCAGACCGTCGTTTTTCAGCCTGCCAAGCCATTACAGAAGGGGAAAAACCATATGCAAATCCAGCTTGGTCCTACCCCAAAAGGGGCAGTCCAGCCCGAACTGCTAGGTCACATCTCTTCTGCACGAGACCACAAGCATCCCCAGACATGTTTCAGCCTTGTTGGGCATCATCAGTGAGGAGTAGCTTGGGTCTCTAAGCTCGGCAGACTCGGGACCCACGTCTGGCATACCCGTCCCACTCGGGGTGACTTTAGCAAAACAGAAAGGTGATGGATTAATCATAACCACGGGCGAAGCTCTGAGCAACCCTCCAGACCATCTTTTTTCAGCCTGCCAAGCCATTACAGAATAGGAAAACCATATGCAAATCCGGCTTGGTCCTACCCCAAAAGGGGCAGTCCAGCCCGAACTGCTAGGTCACATCCCTTCTGCACGAGACCACAAGCATCCCCAGACATGTTTCAGCCTTGTTGGGCATTATCAGTGAGCAGTAGCTTGGGTCTCTAGGCCCGGCAGACTCAGGACCCACATCTGGGCATACCCGTCCCACTCGGGGTGACTTTAGCAAAACAGAAAGGTGATGGCTGGAAGGTTTTGAATTAATCATAACGATGGGCAAAGCTCTGGGCAACCCTCCATACCATTGTTTTTCAGCCTGCCAAGCCATTACAGAAGGGGAAACACCATATGCAAATCCGGCTTGGTCTTACCCCAAAAGGGGCAGACCAGCCCGAACTGCTAGGTCACATCCCTTCTGCACGAGACCACAAGCATCCCCAGACATGTTTCAGCCTTGTTGGGCGTCATCAGTGAGGAGAAGCTTGGGTCTCAAGGCCCGGCAGACTCGGGACCCACGTCTGGGCATACCCATCCCACTCGGGGTGACTTTAGCAAAACAGAAAGGTGATGGCTGGAAGGTTTTGAATTAATCATAACCACAGGTTATTGATATTAATTAACACAGAAATAGGTGTTGAGGTGGGCAATGAAATTGGGGCATGATGCATAGGAACAGTCTTTATTTCTTATCCTTAATTTGCATTCGACCTGTTGCTCTTTGCCTATGAAAATAAATAGTATTATTTAAAACGCATAGGAATTCGGGTTATGAACCTTCAGATGCATTATAGTGGTCAAGACAGTCATAGAAAATTGGTGCTGTGAAGAATAGGAGGGCAAGCGAAATACTGGGAAATGAAACCATTTGGTTAAAAGGCAGAGTGAATAGCAGGAAAGTTGTGACATTGTAGATAGGTTCAGTTAAACTGGCAGAGTGGAATTAAAATATAGTTCAGATTGATGAACGTGGGTGAAGTCAAATGTGCTGGCACCACTTGTCTAAAGGGTACAGTGCTGGGGCAAGAGATAACTGGTTTGTATAATTTTTATTTTAACTTTTTTTTACTCCATCCTCTTGTCCTGAATCGTTAGTTTAGTTTCTGGATTTGTGATTGTGTTTAAGGGGGTAGAGGGAAGAATTAGCGCTTGCTTCCATTGTATTGTATTATTTATGGATAGGGTGATTTAGTTGAATGTACTTTCCAATATATTTGTAAGATGGTAAAATGAATAAACTAGTTTAAAAAAAATAATCTTCTTTGCTTTCATGGTCACATTGGCAGTTGATCTGCTCATTGTGCACTCGTCTTGAAGCCACATCTGCCAAGGTAGGTTGTGGCCCTTCCCAACACTGCCATCAGGGGCATGTACATCTTTTAGGAAGGGTCGGGCATAAGCAGACCTCTGTAAGAGGTTTGTTTAATCATGCTGCATGTTTACGACTGTTAGCCATTCCTGTTCCTGCAGCATGCTGTATTACTTAAGCAGGATATTCTTTATTTCCAATTTCACTTAACAATTCCTTGAGGAATTCCTGCAGCCCTTGCTTCTTTTTCTATTTTCTTGTATACGGTTGAGCCTGGTCCTTGGTGAACAAAGTCAGACAATCAAATTCATCAACGAGGATCGATTTCGTTGATGCAGATATTTTTACGGCATATCACAATTGGGCTTTTTTGGTGCGGTTAATCCAATTGGGGTGAACCCCAAGACCACATACGAAAGTTAAATGCAGAGGTTTCCACCAAATTATCTTTGTGTTGTGCTGTCGTTTTGGGTTCACTTGAGAGGCCCCAGGGTTTTGCTCTATATTTCACAATGGTTCCGACCCTAGATACACACAATTCTGATATGTGGGATGTTATTTTTAACCTAGGGTTATTGAGAAACGTTGCATTGCTACAAGTATGTCATCTATACAAGGGAGTAGGTCCCCTACCTTTCCACTAGTATTGCGCAGGACCCACAGACATAGATCCTATGCAGCAGCACCCATAAGCAATGATCACCATTTATCAAGGAAACATACTCTTAGTCCATAAATAAAACTATATCTAATGTACGACATCAATATAGTGAATGAGCTGTATATATGACATTTATCACCATAGGGAAAGAGTCCTATAGCTCCACTTGTTGCATGTACCACAAAAGGGGATTTTTTCCAAAGGCAGGGGTTCTATTATGAGAGAATAATAAAGTCAAGTGAATGACTCACAGACCCGGTACACTAGATATAGTTTTATTTCATGCAGCCACTGTGACGAATGAACTTCTGGGGCACCAGTGGCCCAGAGATAAATATCGGTTTCTAAACCATCAAACAGCACCACACTACTAGTACACCAGAAAGGATCCGAACAGATTGGAAATACAAGCAAATTACAAACTTCCTTGTCCAATTTTGGTAACGTGGACGGAATGGCAGGCTTATCTCCGCAAGATCGTGGATTGTTGGTTAGTTGCAACACAGCAAAAATACAATTATTACCCAATGGTAAAAGGGACTGTCCAGTCAAGGTTGTATAAACATATCTGCTTTATTATTATCACAACAGACAGTTCCAGCACACTACAATTACAACCCACACTGTAAAGGAACACATTGGACAGACAGTTTCAAAGAAGGAAAAAGGTTGCACTCTGGATACTGACAGGAGGGTAGTCGGTATAGTAATTAATCACAATAGTTCAAGGATACTTGGTTTCAACATAAAGGGAGCAATGGGTTATAAAATGTCACTAGAACCAGGAGCACAGAACCACAATGTACCTTGTGCTGTAGATGTTCTTGGTGCTCGACAGGTCGAGTTGGTTTCAGGGCGCCTTTCAGCTTTTGCGACAGAGTTCAACTGCGGATATCAGGCAGCAGGCAGTTTGGCGAGCAAGGTTAGATGGACGGCTGCAGGTTAGCCTACATGGCAGCTCGGGGTGAGGAATCGTTATCTCAGTGCTGGTCGGCGAGTCTGAAGCAGTCTTTGAGGCATCTCAGATGGCGTTGGTGACAGCGGCGTAACAACAGTCAGTTGCAGCTCGAGGTGCTCGACTGGCTCGAAAATGTCCTTTAAGGTGGACGTCGGAAGATGCTTGTTGATGCACTCCTCCTAGCTTCCTCACTGGACCCGTCTCGTCCTTTAAGGTGGATGGCCCAAAGCTGAGGAGAGTGTTGAAGGCAGCTGCTGTGTCCTTGGTTTGATGCAGGGACTCTCTGGCACTTCCCATCTAGCAAGCTTGCTGCAGAGCCTATCAGAGCACGCTGTGTGCTGGCTGGGTACTAGTTCTGGAGCTACTGGAGGGTCTTCTGGATTCAGTATCTCCCTCTGTTCCCTGGAAGATGTTTAGGGAAGGGATCCTGCTTCCCTCTTGGATGTCCTGGCCTTCCTTCATTGGCAGGCAGAAGATGTAAGGCAGACTGTACCTTCAGCCAGGGCCCAATGCTGAGTTCTTGTTCTGGCTCCTTGCAAAGTGTTCAGATGATCTGCCCAAAAGAGGGGCTCGCCCTCATTTAAAGCCAAATGAGCCACAGTGATTGGTGTAGGCTAAGCCTACCTTAATGAACCAATCCTGGGTCCCACCAACAATCTCCTGTATGCATGAGGTCATAACCAGAGTGCTTTGCAACAGAAAAGGTAAAGGGGTGAAAACATGTAATATTAAGTCCCACCCTTCTTCCTGTCTGTTGTGGATCAAAGGGTCTCTCAAGTTAATGTAGCTCTCTGCGGTTCCTGATAAAAGCGGTAGGTCTCCCTTGAAGCTGCAGCAGGACCAGACTTTCTGTCTCTGTCAAATCACATACTAGTACCTTCTGAATACCTTCTGAATGGGGTCTCCCTGTGGGGATGACTACTGTAATCCTTGCATTCCCAGACATCACATTTCACTGTCCATTGATACTAAGGGCGGCAGCTGGCTTCAGGTTGACACAGTGCATATAAAAGGTTGTTCAGGTTTCCTGTCTCCTTTGTTAGCCTCTGCAGCCAGGCCCCATGTCGGCCTGTTTGAATTAAACTCTTATTAGTATGCAAAGCTGCCACCAGCAGCAGAGCTAACAAAGGTCAGAGCGGATGCATGGAGCCTGTGTTAGTTAATTAAGCTGGCCATGGCAGGGGGAATATTTTGCCCTTCCCTTCTGAGAGGAGATGGTGTAATCCTGGCTGTCATATCCCAACTAAATATGACAGGGGGGGGGGGTGCGCCTGTAGGCTGTGTCAACCCAGAGTACACGGGTCTATGTATATGTCGTGCAGTGGACATAGGAAAATGTGTGCGGATTGGCCCCACACATTTTCTGGAGGTTGATCTACCATCATTCAATTTCTTTTCTTTCGGATGGTCGAATTCCTCACAGCCACTCCCACTGGGATCCTTAGGGATCCAAAAATATGTACTGTGATGGTGATACACTCATGATTGGCTACGAACCCTTACTGCACCAAATATGTTTATTAATGTGTATAAATGGATGCACATATAGAATGTTGATAGTTTGTTTTTGATTAAAAGTGGCGACAATATCCCATGAGAATCTTATTATGGACTATTAATACGTTTCCTTGATAAATGTAGATGATTGCTTGTGAGTGCTACTGCATAGGATCTAGGGCTGTAGATACTGCATAGTGGCAAGGACCTACTCCCTTGTAGAGATGACTGTTTCAAATACCCCGTATATGAGTAGGACCCGAATTAGGGGCCGACCAAGTACATAAAACATTGCCACCGGCGTGGCCATTGGTATATTCACTGCCGCATCCAGGTATTGCTTCCATGACTGCAGTGAGTGAAGGTGATACCTAGTTGAATATCTTCACCTGGGCTTTTTCCTCTAAGAAGACATTCTTGTTCTGTCATTTTGTCATCTTGTGTTCCTGTATCTTCACTTTGGATTTGTCATGGTTTTTCTTTTGAAAAGAGCAGTCGGTGTCCATGGCACAGTATCACTTGCTTAAAGAAGATGGAAGATTTTCATTCCTTGAATTACTGTACTTCGTGCAGCTTTCACTGTAACAGTTTTTCCAGGTCCTTTTTATACAGCAAGAATAGAGCTGGGGCTAGCAGGCAGCCAGGTTTAACGTAATTTTTTTCCATACATGTGCTGTTACTTTTCAATGTGCAGTATTTTGCATTCGTGAGCTCATTAAAGTTTTCTGATAGTTTCTTCTCCTTTGGCTGCAATATGAGGATTAAACAAAATGTGGAGACAGAGAAGGACACTTTCATTTGTTCATTGTATTTACTTTGACCCTGCTCACCTCGTCATGGCTGTTTCACCTCATTTGGTGAAACTGCAGTTTCACTGCAATTTTTCCATCATTTTTGGGGTTGAGGCAGGCTCGGGAATAACAGATATATGATTATAAGGATAGTGGGGTGGTGGAGGTGTGAGGGATATGTGGTGTGTGCCCCTTAAAAAAATTCTGCCAAATTCACAGAGAAACTACCCCGCGACAAGATGAGCCAGATCCTACTTACTTATCAGAATGTGTAGGATTGTCATAGTTTATTACACGGCACACGCAAGTCACGGATCTTCCCCTACAAGGAATGTGGTGCACAATAAAAATGCTTTGATTTCTTTGCTTTAGGTCCTTTTTTGAGAAGGCCTCCAACCCGTCTTACACACAACCCCCAATGAATACCCCACGCCACAATGGACTAAGAACCAGGCCGGTGTGTATTAATAAGATATTTATTAATATATTTATTAAAATCAAATTAGAATAAACAGCTTACAGCAGCCACCAATGTTGTGGCAACACAGAGACAAAATATCCTTTTAATAGAATACCACCACAGAGATGACACTAGAACATGCAGTGACAATCACTTCCTTTTACATCACCCCCCAATGCAATCAGACAGGAAAGTGACTTCAAACAGAATTATACTTTTTGGCCCCAGCAACCTTCACCCCCAATACATCCACTAGGCTTGGCTCTTTTGGATGGAAGGCAGTGACAAGGAGTGGGAACATAAGGGAAAAATTGGATTTTGAGTAGTGCTCACAGAAACAATATGACAGCAAGAAAAGCAATGGAAGAATTTGTTTTTAGAGCACAATGGTAAAATCGGTTTGTAACTGTTTAGCACCACTGCTATGGGAAAGAATAGAAAGAAAGGGAATTCGTTTTTTCTTATACTTAAAATGACAGGTGAGCTCTGGGGAATGTGGGGCAGTTCACAAGGGGAAATCGGTTTTGAGTTGGGATTCACAGAACAATATGGTAGTAAGAAAGGGATGTGTCATTGCTGCGCCTGACAATAACACACCAGGCTTTTAGGATCATGGTCAGAACAGAATGGGAAAATCGGTTTGGGGTTAGGATGACAGATGCAATTGGAAAATACAAATGCAAATACAAATTTGTTTAGCACAATTTCACTGGGGAAAGAAAATGCAAATGGGAATTTGTTTTTACCTTACAATGGGGAAATAGGAACAGAATGGGAAAATGGGAACAATTTCACTTTTGACCTTATAATTGGACAATAGGAACAGAATGGGAAAATGGGAACACATTTGTTTTGCACCTTACAATGGGACAATAAGAACAGAATGGGAAGAAATCGATTTCGGGGATGTTTAGAACAATTTCGTTTTGCACCTTACAATGGGACACACATGGAGACAGGGCTGTTTGCAGTCAATTATTTTGGAAAATCTTTAAAACTATACCAGCTAACAAAACACTGGGAAAAGATTGTTGGTTCCGAATTCCACCAATACAGATCCTGTGAAGTTCAATGGGGGAATTAATTGATTTACTTGAATAAAGAGACAAAGGGCCTCATTACACGGACGGCGGTGGACGAAGGTGTTGTTAGCACCTTGGTCCATGCCGGTAAAATACCGGCACCGCCTTGGTGGAAAGGGGAATTACCGCCCCATTCCAAGGTTGGTGGGGTGGTAATTCCCCCTTCCCCCATTGCCCTTCCCCATTCCCATTTTTGCCCCATAGGGCATAATGGGAATGGGGAAGGTGCTAATTACGCCACTGCAAATTGCGGTACCGTAATTAGCTCCCTGGTCCCTTTGCGGGTTGGTTTTTAATGCCTGCCAAAAGCAGGCGTTAAATTCTCCAACCGGCAAAGGGACCTCGTAGTAAGGCGGTAAGGATTTACCAGTACCGGTAAAATACCGGTACCGGTAAACCCTTACCGCCTACCATGTAATGAGGCCCTAAGGATCTACACATGCGAAATGGGATTCTTCAATGGGGAAATGACTGAAATGTACAGGCAAATGGGGATTTTGCAATGGGGAAAGTATCTAAGGCAATGCTACAAGAATACAGGGCCTACACACTCTATGGCTTTCGGGGTTTAGTTCTACTTACAGGAGAGGTCTTGGACTGAAAATCAGGGAAAGTCAGGGCACTGCTGGGACAGCAAGAGGGGGCCAGTCAAGGTCTCTGATGAGTCCTCCAATGGGTCCCAAGTCAGCTTCTAATCTCCTGGCTCCTCTGTAAGATTTAGGCCTCTCACTGCTGGGATGTTTCTCCAGATTTCGAGAGCAGATCGCCACATGGGGATAGTGGGAAAAGTCCTTTTCTGAGGCAGGGTGACTTAGTTATAGTGCAAATGACATCAAAATTGTGCCATGGTTCCCGTCCCGCAGAAGGGATTGGTTAATGCTCCAGTACGCCACTCCCACCTGTGTGCTGATAGGTCCAGATAATGGGGGAGTGCTTTGGGACTCCAGGGGATGAGACCACTTCATGTCACTTTGACAGGGAGCTTGGTTATGTTTTTGCACTTAACATCTCACTATCTTGCAAATACCCTTAGCTTCCAAAACTTTACATGTATGGCCACATTTTTTACACCTATATGTTACTGCGAGTCAAATGACCCTACTCAGGGGTTTGTATGTCATTCCTATGCAGAGCTACAGTTTTTCTTCATTTAATCCAGACTCATATCAGTGAAAAATATGGCCTTTTATGGGCATCATCCTGATCATATTTTACCTATTTTATCACTTTTCGCATCACTGGAAATCCAAATAAGTTTCCAATCACATTTTCCTGAATAACTTCAATTGTGTTTACCTCACAAATATCGTTTTGTGATGACCAGAAGTGGTTAGCTGGCACCTTTCCAGAAATCCCACAACGACTATTGTGGGATAAATATTGTCAATTTTACACAATGAAATGCAATTCTCCCCTTTTACACAATGGGCAGCCAAACCACTCCTTGGCTCTGGCCCCCACCCTTGCTCTCCCAGTTTCGATCACTGTTCATGGCTGTGACGTCAGAGCTAATGACTAGCTAATTAATGTTTTATTGTGGCTTGTGTGACCTGGGTCATAAAGGCTGGGGCACAGACCTGTCTTTGTCTTGTCCACATTGTGAATGCAATCTCTAAATATCTTTACGTTTTATTTTTAAGGGAAGGCACTCATGTTTGAATTTACAGTCCTCTCTAGGTTTCCAGGACAACCAAGGGAAGGAATGCAGTTTCACTTCTTGAGCAAAGAGAAAAAAAACAAATGGCAAACAGCAGAGGGCCTTCCAACTCAGCTGTACATTGCCTTTTAATTTGACATGTTGGGCGTCATCAGTGCAGAGTAGCTTGGGTCTCTAGGCCCGGGAGACTCGGGGCCCACGTCTGGACATACCCATCCCACTCGGGGTGACTTTGGCAAAACAGAAAGGTGATGACTGGAAGGTTTTGAATTAATCATAACCACGGGCAAAGCTCTGGGCAACCCTCCAGACCATCGTTTTTCAGCCTGCCAAGCCATTACAGAATGGAAAAACCATATGCAAATCCAGCTTGGTCCTTCCCCAAAAGGGGCAGTCCAGCCCGAACTGCTAGGTCACATCCCTTCTGCACGAGACCACAAGCATCCCCAGACATGTTTCAACCTTGTTGGGCATTATCAGTGAGGAGTAGCTTGGGTCTCTAGGCCCGGCAGACTCGGGACCCACGTCTGAGCATACCCGTCCCACTCGGGGTGACTTTAGCAAAACAGAAAGGTGATGGCTGGAAGGTTTTGAATTAATCATAACCACGGGCAATGCTCTGGGCAACCCTCCAGACCATCGTTTTTCAGCCTGCCAAGCCATTACAGAATGGGAAAACCATATGCAAATCCAGCTTGGTCCTACCCCAAAAGGGGCAGTCCAGCCCGAACTGCTAGGTCACATCCCTTCTGCACGAGACCACAAGCATCCCCAGACATGTTTCAGCCTTGTTGGGCATCATCAGTGAGGAGTAGCTTGGGTCTCTAAGCTCGGCAGACTCGGGACCCACGGCTGGGCATACCCGTCCCACTCGGGGTTACTTTAGCAAAACAGAAAGGTGATGGCTGGAAGTTTTTGAATTAATCATAACCACGGGCGAAGCTCTGGGCAACCCTCCAGACCATCGTTTTTTAGCCTGCCAAGCCATTACAGAAGGGGAAAACCATATGCAAATCTGGCTTGGTCCTACCCCAAAAGGGGCAGTCGAGCCCGAACTGCTAGGTCACATCCCTTCTGCACGAGACCACAAGCATCCCCAGACATGTTTCAGCCTTGTTGGGCATTATCAGTGAGGAGTAGCTTGGGTCTCTAGGCCCGGCAGACTCGGGACCCACGTCTGAGCATACCCTTCCCACTCGGGGTGACTTTAGCAAAACAGAAAGGTGATGGCTGGAAGGTTTTGAATTAATCATAACCACGGGCGAAGCTCTGGGCAACGCTCCAGACCGTCGTTTTTCAGCCTGCCAAGCCATTACAGAAGGGGAAAAACCATATGCAAATCCAGCTTGGTCCTACCCCAAAAGGGGCAGTCCAGCCCGAACTGCTAGGTCACATCTCTTCTGCACGAGACCACAAGCATCCCCAGACATGTTTCAGCCTTGTTGGGCATCATCAGTGAGGAGTAGCTTGGGTCTCTAAGCTCGGCAGACTCGGGACCCACGTCTGGCATACCCGTCCCACTCGGGGTGACTTTAGCAAAACAGAAAGGTGATGGATTAATCATAACCACGGGCGAAGCTCTGAGCAACCCTCCAGACCATCTTTTTTCAGCCTGCCAAGCCATTACAGAATGGGAAAACCATATGCAAATCCGGCTTGGTCCTACCCCAAAAGGGGCAGTCCAGCCCGAACTGCTAGGTCACATCCCTTCTGCACGAGACCACAAGCATCCCCAGACATGTTTCAGCCTTGTTGGGCATTATCAGTGAGGAGTAGCTTGGGTCTCTAGGCCCGGCAGACTCAGGACCCACATCTGGGCATACCCGTCCCACTCGGGGTGACTTTAGCAAAACAGAAAGGTGATGGCTGGAAGGTTTTGAATTAATCATAACGATGGGCAAAGCTCTGGGCAACCCTCCATACCATTGTTTTTCAGCCTGCCAAGCCATTACAGAAGGGGAAACACCATATGCAAATCCGGCTTGGTCTTACCCCAAAAGGGGCAGACCAGCCCGAACTGCTAGGTCACATCCCTTCTGCACGAGACCACAAGCATCCCCAGACATGTTTCAGCCTTGTTGGGCGTCATCAGTGAGGAGAAGCTTGGGTCTCAAGGCCCGGCAGACTCGGGACCCACGTCTGGGCATACCCATCCCACTCGGGGTGACTTTAGCAAAACAGAAAGGTGATGGCTGGAAGGTTTTGAATTAATCATAACCACAGGTTATTGATATTAATTAACACAGAAATAGGTGTTGAGGTGGGCAATGAAATTGGGGCATGATGCATAGGAACAGTCTTTATTTCTTATCCTTAATTTGCATTCGACCTGTTGCTCTTTGCCTATGAAAATAAATAGTATTATTTAAAACGCATAGGAATTCGGGTTATGAACCTTCAGATGCATTATAGTGGTCAAGACAGTCATAGAAAATTGGTGCTGTGAAGAATAGGAGGGCAAGCGAAATACTGGGAAATGAAACCATTTGGTTAAAAGGCAGAGTGAATAGCAGGAAAGTTGTGACATTGTAGATAGGTTCAGTTAAACTGGCAGAGTGGAATTAAAATATAGTTCAGATTGATGAACGTGGGTGAAGTCAAATGTGCTGGCACCACTTGTCTAAAGGGTACAGTGCTGGGGCAAGAGATAACTGGTTTGTATAATTTTTATTTTAACTTTTTTTTTACTCCATCCTCTTGTCCTGAATCGTTAGTTTAGTTTCTGGATTTGTGATTGTGTTTAAGGGGGTAGAGGGAAGAATTAGCGCTTGCTTCCATTGTATTGTATTATTTATGGATAGGGTGATTTAGTTGAATGTACTTTCCAATATATTTGTAAGATGGTAAAATGAATAAACTAGTTTAAAAAAAATAATCTTCTTTGCTTTCATGGTCACATTGGCAGTTGATCTGCTCATTGTGCACTCGTCTTGAAGCCACATCTGCCAAGGTAGGTTGTGGCCCTTCCCAACACTGCCATCAGGGGCATGTACATCTTTTAGGAAGGGTCGGGCATAAGCAGACCTCTGTAAGAGGTTTGTTTAATCATGCTGCATGTTTACGACTGTTAGCCATTCCTGTTCCTGCAGCATGCTGTATTACTTAAGCAGGATATTCTTTATTTCCAATTTCACTTAACAATTCCTTGAGGAATTCCTGCAGCCCTTGTTTCTTTTTCTATTTTCTTTTATACGGTTGAGCCTGGTCCTTGGTGAACAAAGTCAGACAATCAAATTCATCAACGAGGATCGATTTCGTTGATGCAGATATTTTTACGGCATATCACAATTGGGCTTTTTTGGTGCGGTTAATCCAATTGGGGTGAACCCCAAGACCACATACGAAAGTTAAATGCAGAGGTTTCCACCAAATTATCTTTGTGTTGTGCTGTCGTTTTGGGTTCACTTGAGAGGCCCCAGGGTTTTGCTCTATATTTCACAATGGTTCCGACCCTAGATACACACAATTCTGATATGTGGGATGTTATTTTTAACCTAGGGTTATTGAGAAACGTTGCATTGCTACAAGTATGTCATCTATACAAGGGAGTAGGTCCCCTACCTTTCCACTAGTATTGCGCAGGACCCACAGACATAGATCCTATGCAGCAGCACCCGTAAGCAATGATCACCATTTATCAAGGAAACATACTCTTAGTCCATAAATAAAACTATATCTAATGTACGACATCAATATAGTGAATGAGCTGTATATATGACATTTATCACCATAGGGAAAGAGTCCTATAGCTCCACTTGTTGCATGTACCACAAAAGGGGATTTTTTCCAAAGGCAGGGGTTCTATTATGAGAGAATAATAAAGTCAAGTGAATGACTCACAGACCCGGTACACTAGATATAGTTTTATTTCATGCAGCCACTGTGACGAATGAACTTCTGGGGCACCAGTGGCCCAGAGATAAATATCGGTTTCTAAACCATCAAACAGCACCACACTACTAGTACACCAGAAAGGATCCGAACAGATTGGAAATACAAGCAAATTACAAACTTCCTTGTCCAATTTTGGTAACGTGGACGGAATGGCAGGCTTATCTCCGCAAGATCGTGGATTGTTGGTTAGTTGCAACACAGCAAAAATACAATTATTACCCAATGGTAAAAGGGACTGTCCAGTCAAGGTTGTATAAACATATCTGCTTTATTATTATCACAACAGACAGTTCCAGCACACTACAATTACAACCCACACTGTAAAGGAACACATTGGACAGACAGTTTCAAAGAAGGAAAAAGGTTGCACTCTGGATACTGACAGGAGGGTAGTCGGTATAGTAATTAATCACAATAGTTCAAGGATACTTGGTTTCAACATAAAGGGAGCAATGGGTTATAAAATGTCACTAGAACCAGGAGCACAGAACCACAATGTACCTTGTGCTGTAGATGTTCTTGGTGCTCGACAGGTCGAGTTGGTTTCAGGGCGCCTTTCAGCTTTTGCGACAGAGTTCAACTGCGGATATCAGGCAGCAGGCAGTTTGGCGAGCAAGGTTAGATGGACGGCTGCAGGTTAGCCTACATGGCAGCTCGGGGTGAGGAATCGTTATCTCAGTGCTGGTCGGCGAGTCTGAAGCAGTCTTTGAGGCATCTCAGATGGCGTTGGTGACAGCGGCGTAACAACAGTCAGTTGCAGCTCGAGGTGCTCGACTGGCTCGAAAATGTCCTTTAAGGTGGACGTCGGAAGATGCTTGTTGATGCACTCCTCCTAGCTTCCTCACTGGACCCGTCTCGTCCTTTAAGGTGGATGGCCCAAAGCTGAGGAGAGTGTTGAAGGCAGCTGCTGTGTCCTTGGTTTGATGCAGGGACTCTCTGGCACTTCCCATCTAGCAAGCTTGCTGCAGAGCCTAGCAGAGCACGCTGTGTGCTGGCTGGGTACTAGTTCTGGAGCTACTGGAGGGTCTTCTGGATTCAGTATCTCCCTCTGTTCCCTGGAAGATGTTTAGGGAAGGGATCCTGCTTCCCTCTTGGATGTCCTGGCCTTCCTTCATTGGCAGGCAGAAGATGTAAGGCAGACTGTACCTTCAGCCAGGGCCCAATGCTGAGTTCTTGTTCTGGCTCCTTGCAAAGTGTTCAGATGATCTGCCCAAAAGAGGGGCTCGCCCTCATTTAAAGCCAAATGAGCCACAGTGATTGGTGTAGGCTAAGCCTACCTTAATGAACCAATCCTGGGTCCCACCAACAATCTCCTGTATGCATGAGGTCATAACCAGAGTGCTTTGCAACAGAAAAGGTAAAGGGGTGAAAACATGTAATATTAAGTCCCACCCTTCTTCCTGTCTGTTGTGGATCAAAGGGTCTCTCAAGTTAATGTAGCTCTCTGCGGTTCCTGATAAAAGCGGTAGGTCTCCCTTGAAGCTGCAGCAGGACCAGACTTTCTGTCTCTGTCAAATCACATACTAGTACCTTCTGAATACCTTCTGAATGGGGTCTCCCTGTGGGGATGACTACTGTAATCCTTGCATTCCCAGACATCACATTTCACTGTCCATTGATACTAAGGGCGGCAGCTGGCTTCAGGTTGACACAGTGCATATAAAAGGTTGTTCAGGTTTCCTGTCTCCTTTGTTAGCCTCTGCAGCCAGGCCCCATGTCGGCCTGTTTGAATTAAACTCTTATTAGTATGCAAAGCTGCCACCAGCAGCAGAGCTAACAAAGGTCAGAGCGGATGCATGGAGCCTGTGTTAGTTAATTAAGCTGGCCATGGCAGGGGGAATATTTTGCCCTTCCCTTCTGAGAGGAGATGGTGTAATCCTGGCTGTCATATCCCAACTAAATATGACAGGGGGGGGGGGTGCGCCTGTAGGCTGTGTCAACCCAGAGTACACGGGTCTATGTATATGTCGTGCAGTGGACATAGGAAAATGTGTGCGGATTGGCCCCACACATTTTCTGGAGGTTGATCTACCATCATTCAATTTCTTTTCTTTCGGATGGTCGAATTCCTCACAGCCACTCCCACTGGGATCCTTAGGGATCCAAAAATATGTACTGTGATGGTGATACACTCATGATTGGCTACGAACCCTTACTGCACCAAATATGTTTATTAATGTGTATAAATGGATGCACATATAGAATGTTGATAGTTTGTTTTTGATTAAAAGTGGCGACAATATCCCATGAGAATCTTATTATGGACTATTAATACGTTTCCTTGATAAATGTAGATGATTGCTTGTGAGTGCTACTGCATAGGATCTAGGGCTGTAGATACTGCATAGTGGCAAGGACCTACTCCCTTGTAGAGATGACTGTTTCAAATACCCCGTATATGAGTAGGACCCGAATTAGGGGCCGACCAAGTACATAAAACATTGCCACCGGCGTGGCCATTGGTATATTCACTGCCGCATCCAGGTATTGCTTCCATGACTGCAGTGAGTGAAGGTGATACCTAGTTGAATATCTTCACCTGGGCTTTTTCCTCTAAGAAGACATTCTTGTTCTGTCATTTTGTCATCTTGTGTTCCTGTATCTTCACTTTGGATTTGTCATGGTTTTTCTTTTGAAAAGAGCAGTCGGTGTCCATGGCACAGTATCACTTGCTTAAAGAAGATGGAAGATTTTCATTCCTTGAATTACTGTACTTCGTGCAGCTTTCACTGTAACAGTTTTTCCAGGTCCTTTTTATACAGCAAGAATAGAGCTGGGGCTAGCAGGCAGCCAGGTTTAACGTAATTTTTTTCCATACATGTGCTGTTACTTTTCAATGTGCAGTATTTTGCATTCGTGAGCTCATTAAAGTTTTCTGATAGTTTCTTCTCCTTTGGCTGCAATATGAGGATTAAACAAAATGTGGAGACAGAGAAGGACACTTTCATTTGTTCATTGTATTTACTTTGACCCTGCTCACCTCGTCATGGCTGTTTCACCTCATTTGGTGAAACTGCAGTTTCACTGCAATTTTTCCATCATTTTTGGGGTTGAGGCAGGCTCGGGAATAACAGATATATGATTATAAGGATAGTGGGGTGGTGGAGGTGTGAGGGATATGTGGTGTGTGCCCCTTAAAAAAATTCTGCCAAATTCACAGAGAAACTACCCCGCGACAAGATGAGCCAGATCCTACTTACTTATCAGAATGTGTAGGATTGTCATAGTTTATTACACGGCACACGCAAGTCACGGATCTTCCCCTACAAGGAATGTGGTGCACAATAAAAATGCTTTGATTTCTTTGCTTTAGGTCCTTTTTTGAGAAGGCCTCCAACCCGTCTTACACACAACCCCCAATGAATACCCCACGCCACAATGGACTAAGAACCAGGCCGGTGTGTATTAATAAGATATTTATTAATATATTTATTAAAATCAAATTAGAATAAACAGCTTACAGCAGCCACCAATGTTGTGGCAACACAGAGACAAAATATCCTTTTAATAGAATACCACCACAGAGATGACACTAGAACATGCAGTGACAATCACTTCCTTTTACATCACCCCCCAATGCAATCAGACAGGAAAGTGACTTCAAACAGAATTATACTTTTTGGCCCCAGCAACCTTCACCCCCAATACATCCACTAGGCTTGGCTCTTTTGGATGGAAGGCAGTGACAAGGAGTGGGAACATAAGGGAAAAATTGGATTTTGAGTAGTGCTCACAGAAACAATATGACAGCAAGAAAAGCAATGGAAGAATTTGTTTTTAGAGCACAATGGTAAAATCGGTTTGTAACTGTTTAGCACCACTGCTATGGGAAAGAATAGAAAGAAAGGGAATTCGTTTTTTCTTATACTTAAAATGACAGGTGAGCTCTGGGGAATGTGGGGCAGTTCACAAGGGGAAATCGGTTTTGAGTTGGGATTCACAGAACAATATGGTAGTAAGAAAGGGATGTGTCATTGCTGCGCCTGACAATAACACACCAGGCTTTTAGGATCATGGTCAGAACAGAATGGGAAAATCGGTTTGGGGTTAGGATGACAGATGCAATTGGAAAATACAAATGCAAATACAAATTTGTTTAGCACAATTTCACTGGGGAAAGAAAATGCAAATGGGAATTTGTTTTTACCTTACAATGGGGAAATAGGAACAGAATGGGAAAATGGGAACAATTTCACTTTTGACCTTATAATTGGACAATAGGAACAGAATGGGAAAATGGGAACACATTTGTTTTGCACCTTACAATGGGACAATAAGAACAGAATGGGAAGAAATCGATTTCGGGGATGTTTAGAACAATTTCGTTTTGCACCTTACAATGGGACACACATGGAGACAGGGCTGTTTGCAGTCAATTATTTTGGAAAATCTTTAAAACTATACCAGCTAACAAAACACTGGGAAAAGATTGTTGGTTCCGAATTCCACCAATACAGATCCTGTGAAGTTCAATGGGGGAATTAATTGATTTACTTGAATAAAGAGACAAAGGGCCTCATTACACGGACGGCGGTGGACGAAGGTGTTGTTAGCACCTTGGTCCATGCCGGTAAAATACCGGCACCGCCTTGGTGGAAAGGGGAATTACCGCCCCATTCCAAGGTTGGTGGGGTGGTAATTCCCCCTTCCCCCATTGCCCTTCCCCATTCCCATTTTTGCCCCATAGGGCATAATGGGAATGGGGAAGGTGCTAATTACGCCACTGCAAATTGCGGTACCGTAATTAGCTCCCTGGTCCCTTTGCGGGTTGGTTTTTAATGCCTGCCAAAAGCAGGCGTTAAATTCTCCAACCGGCAAAGGGACCTCGTAGTAAGGCGGTAAGGATTTACCAGTACCGGTAAAATACCGGTACCGGTAAACCCTTACCGCCTACCATGTAATGAGGCCCTAAGGATCTACACATGCGAAATGGGATTCTTCAATGGGGAAATGACTGAAATGTACAGGCAAATGGGGATTTTGCAATGGGGAAAGTATCTAAGGCAATGCTACAAGAATACAGGGCCTACACACTCTATGGCTTTCGGGGTTTAGTTCTACTTACAGGAGAGGTCTTGGACTGAAAATCAGGGAAAGTCAGGGCACTGCTGGGACAGCAAGAGGGGGCCAGTCAAGGTCTCTGATGAGTCCTCCAATGGGTCCCAAGTCAGCTTCTAATCTCCTGGCTCCTCTGTAAGATTTAGGCCTCTCACTGCTGGGATGTTTCTCCAGATTTCGAGAGCAGATCGCCACATGGGGATAGTGGGAAAAGTCCTTTTCTGAGGCAGGGTGACTTAGTTATAGTGCAAATGACATCAAAATTGTGCCATGGTTCCCGTCCCGCAGAAGGGATTGGTTAATGCTCCAGTACGCCACTCCCACCTGTGTGCTGATAGGTCCAGATAATGGGGGAGTGCTTTGGGACTCCAGGGGATGAGACCACTTCATGTCACTTTGACAGGGAGCTTGGTTATGTTTTTGCACTTAACATCTCACTATCTTGCAAATACCCTTAGCTTCCAAAACTTTACATGTATGGCCACATTTTTTACACCTATATGTTACTGCGAGTCAAATGACCCTACTCAGGGGTTTGTATGTCATTCCTATGCAGAGCTACAGTTTTTCTTCATTTAATCCAGACTCATATCAGTGAAAAATATGGCCTTTTATGGGCATCATCCTGATCATATTTTACCTATTTTATCACTTTTCGCATCACTGGAAATCCAAATAAGTTTCCAATCACATTTTCCTGAATAACTTCAATTGTGTTTACCTCACAAATATCGTTTTGTGATGACCAGAAGTGGTTAGCTGGCACCTTTCCAGAAATCCCACAACGACTATTGTGGGATAAATATTGTCAATTTTACACAATGAAATGCAATTCTCCCCTTTTACACAATGGGCAGCCAAACCACTCCTTGGCTCTGGCCCCCACCCTTGCTCTCCCAGTTTCGATCACTGTTCATGGCTGTGACGTCAGAGCTAATGACTAGCTAATTAATGTTTTATTGTGGCTTGTGTGACCTGGGTCATAAAGGCTGGGGCACAGACCTGTCTTTGTCTTGTCCACATTGTGAATGCAATCTCTAAATATCTTTACGTTTTATTTTTAAGGGAAGGCACTCATGTTTGAATTTACAGTCCTCTCTAGGTTTCCAGGACAACCAAGGGAAGGAATGCAGTTTCACTTCTTGAGCAAAGAGAAAAAAAACAAATGGCAAACAGCAGAGGGCCTTCCAACTCAGCTGTACATTGCCTTTTAATTTGACATGTTGGGCGTCATCAGTGCAGAGTAGCTTGGGTCTCTAGGCCCGGGAGACTCGGGGCCCACGTCTGGACATACCCATCCCACTCGGGGTGACTTTGGCAAAACAGAAAGGTGATGACTGGAAGGTTTTGAATTAATCATAACCACGGGCAAAGCTCTGGGCAACCCTCCAGACCATCGTTTTTCAGCCTGCCAAGCCATTACAGAATGGAAAAACCATATGCAAATCCAGCTTGGTCCTTCCCCAAAAGGGGCAGTCCAGCCCGAACTGCTAGGTCACATCCCTTCTGCACGAGACCACAAGCATCCCCAGACATGTTTCAACCTTGTTGGGCATTATCAGTGAGGAGTAGCTTGGGTCTCTAGGCCCGGCAGACTCGGGACCCACGTCTGAGCATACCCGTCCCACTCGGGGTGACTTTAGCAAAACAGAAAGGTGATGGCTGGAAGGTTTTGAATTAATCATAACCACGGGCAATGCTCTGGGCAACCCTCCAGACCATCGTTTTTCAGCCTGCCAAGCCATTACAGAATGGGAAAACCATATGCAAATCCAGCTTGGTCCTACCCCAAAAGGGGCAGTCCAGCCCGAACTGCTAGGTCACATCCCTTCTGCACGAGACCACAAGCATCCCCAGACATGTTTCAGCCTTGTTGGGCATCATCAGTGAGGAGTAGCTTGGGTCTCTAAGCTCGGCAGACTCGGGACCCACGGCTGGGCATACCCGTCCCACTCGGGGTTACTTTAGCAAAACAGAAAGGTGATGGCTGGAAGTTTTTGAATTAATCATAACCACGGGCGAAGCTCTGGGCAACCCTCCAGACCATCGTTTTTTAGCCTGCCAAGCCATTACAGAAGGGGAAAACCATATGCAAATCTGGCTTGGTCCTACCCCAAAAGGGGCAGTCGAGCCCGAACTGCTAGGTCACATCCCTTCTGCACGAGACCACAAGCATCCCCAGACATGTTTCAGCCTTGTTGGGCATTATCAGTGAGGAGTAGCTTGGGTCTCTAGGCCCGGCAGACTCGGGACCCACGTCTGAGCATACCCTTCCCACTCGGGGTGACTTTAGCAAAACAGAAAGGTGATGGCTGGAAGGTTTTGAATTAATCATAACCACGGGCGAAGCTCTGGGCAACGCTCCAGACCGTCGTTTTTCAGCCTGCCAAGCCATTACAGAAGGGGAAAAACCATATGCAAATCCAGCTTGGTCCTACCCCAAAAGGGGCAGTCCAGCCCGAACTGCTAGGTCACATCTCTTCTGCACGAGACCACAAGCATCCCCAGACATGTTTCAGCCTTGTTGGGCATCATCAGTGAGGAGTAGCTTGGGTCTCTAAGCTCGGCAGACTCGGGACCCACGTCTGGCATACCCGTCCCACTCGGGGTGACTTTAGCAAAACAGAAAGGTGATGGATTAATCATAACCACGGGCGAAGCTCTGAGCAACCCTCCAGACCATCTTTTTTCAGCCTGCCAAGCCATTACAGAATGGGAAAACCATATGCAAATCCGGCTTGGTCCTACCCCAAAAGGGGCAGTCCAGCCCGAACTGCTAGGTCACATCCCTTCTGCACGAGACCACAAGCATCCCCAGACATGTTTCAGCCTTGTTGGGCATTATCAGTGAGGAGTAGCTTGGGTCTCTAGGCCCGGCAGACTCAGGACCCACATCTGGGCATACCCGTCCCACTCGGGGTGACTTTAGCAAAACAGAAAGGTGATGGCTGGAAGGTTTTGAATTAATCATAACGATGGGCAAAGCTCTGGGCAACCCTCCATACCATTGTTTTTCAGCCTGCCAAGCCATTACAGAAGGGGAAACACCATATGCAAATCCGGCTTGGTCTTACCCCAAAAGGGGCAGACCAGCCCGAACTGCTAGGTCACATCCCTTCTGCACGAGACCACAAGCATCCCCAGACATGTTTCAGCCTTGTTGGGCGTCATCAGTGAGGAGAAGCTTGGGTCTCAAGGCCCGGCAGACTCGGGACCCACGTCTGGGCATACCCATCCCACTCGGGGTGACTTTAGCAAAACAGAAAGGTGATGGCTGGAAGGTTTTGAATTAATCATAACCACAGGTTATTGATATTAATTAACACAGAAATAGGTGTTGAGGTGGGCAATGAAATTGGGGCATGATGCATAGGAACAGTCTTTATTTCTTATCCTTAATTTGCATTCGACCTGTTGCTCTTTGCCTATGAAAATAAATAGTATTATTTAAAACGCATAGGAATTCGGGTTATGAACCTTCAGATGCATTATAGTGGTCAAGACAGTCATAGAAAATTGGTGCTGTGAAGAATAGGAGGGCAAGCGAAATACTGGGAAATGAAACCATTTGGTTAAAAGGCAGAGTGAATAGCAGGAAAGTTGTGACATTGTAGATAGGTTCAGTTAAACTGGCAGAGTGGAATTAAAATATAGTTCAGATTGATGAACGTGGGTGAAGTCAAATGTGCTGGCACCACTTGTCTAAAGGGTACAGTGCTGGGGCAAGAGATAACTGGTTTGTATAATTTTTATTTTAACTTTTTTTTTACTCCATCCTCTTGTCCTGAATCGTTAGTTTAGTTTCTGGATTTGTGATTGTGTTTAAGGGGGTAGAGGGAAGAATTAGCGCTTGCTTCCATTGTATTGTATTATTTATGGATAGGGTGATTTAGTTGAATGTACTTTCCAATATATTTGTAAGATGGTAAAATGAATAAACTAGTTTAAAAAAAATAATCTTCTTTGCTTTCATGGTCACATTGGCAGTTGATCTGCTCATTGTGCACTCGTCTTGAAGCCACATCTGCCAAGGTAGGTTGTGGCCCTTCCCAACACTGCCATCAGGGGCATGTACATCTTTTAGGAAGGGTCGGGCATAAGCAGACCTCTGTAAGAGGTTTGTTTAATCATGCTGCATGTTTACGACTGTTAGCCATTCCTGTTCCTGCAGCATGCTGTATTACTTAAGCAGGATATTCTTTATTTCCAATTTCACTTAACAATTCCTTGAGGAATTCCTGCAGCCCTTGTTTCTTTTTCTATTTTCTTTTATACGGTTGAGCCTGGTCCTTGGTGAACAAAGTCAGACAATCAAATTCATCAACGAGGATCGATTTCGTTGATGCAGATATTTTTACGGCATATCACAATTGGGCTTTTTTGGTGCGGTTAATCCAATTGGGGTGAACCCCAAGACCACATACGAAAGTTAAATGCAGAGGTTTCCACCAAATTATCTTTGTGTTGTGCTGTCGTTTTGGGTTCACTTGAGAGGCCCCAGGGTTTTGCTCTATATTTCACAATGGTTCCGACCCTAGATACACACAATTCTGATATGTGGGATGTTATTTTTAACCTAGGGTTATTGAGAAACGTTGCATTGCTACAAGTATGTCATCTATACAAGGGAGTAGGTCCCCTACCTTTCCACTAGTATTGCGCAGGACCCACAGACATAGATCCTATGCAGCAGCACCCATAAGCAATGATCACCATTTATCAAGGAAACATACTCTTAGTCCATAAATAAAACTATATCTAATGTACGACATCAATATAGTGAATGAGCTGTATATATGACATTTATCACCATAGGGAAAGAGTCCTATAGCTCCACTTGTTGCATGTACCACAAAAGGGGATTTTTTCCAAAGGCAGGGGTTCCATTATGAGAGAATAATAAAGTCAAGTGAATGACTCACAGACCCGGTACACTAGATATAGTTTTATTTCATGCAGCCACTGTGACGAATGAACTTCTGGGGCACCAGTGGCCCAGAGATAAATATCGGTTTCTAAACCATCAAACAGCACCACACTACTAGTACACCAGAAAGGATCCGAACAGATTGGAAATACAAGCAAATTACAAACTTCCTTGTCCAATTTTGGTAACGTGGACGGAATGGCAGGCTTATCTCCGCAAGATCGTGGATTGTTGGTTAGTTGCAACACAGCAAAAATACAATTATTACCCAATGGTAAAAGGGACTGTCCAGTCAAGGTTGTATAAACATATCTGCTTTATTATTATCACAACAGACAGTTCCAGCACACTACAATTACAACCCACACTGTAAAGGAACACATTGGACAGACAGTTTCAAAGAAGGAAAAAGGTTGCACTCTGGATACTGACAGGAGGGTAGTCGGTATAGTAATTAATCACAATAGTTCAAGGATACTTGGTTTCAACATAAAGGGAGCAATGGGTTATAAAATGTCACTAGAACCAGGAGCACAGAACCACAATGTACCTTGTGCTGTAGATGTTCTTGGTGCTCGACAGGTCGAGTTGGTTTCAGGGCGCCTTTCAGCTTTTGCGACAGAGTTCAACTGCGGATATCAGGCAGCAGGCAGTTTGGCGAGCAAGGTTAGATGGACGGCTGCAGGTTAGCCTACATGGCAGCTCGGGGTGAGGAATCGTTATCTCAGTGCTGGTCGGCGAGTCTGAAGCAGTCTTTGAGGCATCTCAGATGGCGTTGGTGACAGCGGCGTAACAACAGTCAGTTGCAGCTCGAGGTGCTCGACTGGCTCGAAAATGTCCTTTAAGGTGGACGTCGGAAGATGCTTGTTGATGCACTCCTCCTAGCTTCCTCACTGGACCCGTCTCGTCCTTTAAGGTGGATGGCCCAAAGCTGAGGAGAGTGTTGAAGGCAGCTGCTGTGTCCTTGGTTTGATGCAGGGACTCTCTGGCACTTCCCATCTAGCAAGCTTGCTGCAGAGCCTAGCAGAGCACGCTGTGTGCTGGCTGGGTACTAGTTCTGGAGCTACTGGAGGGTCTTCTGGATTCAGTATCTCCCTCTGTTCCCTGGAAGATGTTTAGGGAAGGGATCCTGCTTCCCTCTTGGATGTCCTGGCCTTCCTTCATTGGCAGGCAGAAGATGTAAGGCAGACTGTACCTTCAGCCAGGGCCCAATGCTGAGTTCTTGTTCTGGCTCCTTGCAAAGTGTTCAGATGATCTGCCCAAAAGAGGGGCTCGCCCTCATTTAAAGCCAAATGAGCCACAGTGATTGGTGTAGGCTAAGCCTACCTTAATGAACCAATCCTGGGTCCCACCAACAATCTCCTGTATGCATGAGGTCATAACCAGAGTGCTTTGCAACAGAAAAGGTAAAGGGGTGAAAACATGTAATATTAAGTCCCACCCTTCTTCCTGTCTGTTGTGGATCAAAGGGTCTCTCAAGTTAATGTAGCTCTCTGCGGTTCCTGATAAAAGCGGTAGGTCTCCCTTGAAGCTGCAGCAGGACCAGACTTTCTGTCTCTGTCAAATCACATACTAGTACCTTCTGAATACCTTCTGAATGGGGTCTCCCTGTGGGGATGACTACTGTAATCCTTGCATTCCCAGACATCACATTTCACTGTCCATTGATACTAAGGGCGGCAGCTGGCTTCAGGTTGACACAGTGCATATAAAAGGTTGTTCAGGTTTCCTGTCTCCTTTGTTAGCCTCTGCAGCCAGGCCCCATGTCGGCCTGTTTGAATTAAACTCTTATTAGTATGCAAAGCTGCCACCAGCAGCAGAGCTAACAAAGGTCAGAGCGGATGCATGGAGCCTGTGTTAGTTAATTAAGCTGGCCATGGCAGGGGGAATATTTTGCCCTTCCCTTCTGAGAGGAGATGGTGTAATCCTGGCTGTCATATCCCAACTAAATATGACAGGGGGGGGGGTGCGCCTGTAGGCTGTGTCAACCCAGAGTACACGGGTCTATGTATATGTCGTGCAGTGGACATAGGAAAATGTGTGCGGATTGGCCCCACACATTTTCTGGAGGTTGATCTACCATCATTCAATTTCTTTTCTTTCGGATGGTCGAATTCCTCACAGCCACTCCCACTGGGATCCTTAGGGATCCAAAAATATGTACTGTGATGGTGATACACTCATGATTGGCTACGAACCCTTACTGCACCAAATATGTTTATTAATGTGTATAAATGGATGCACATATAGAATGTTGATAGTTTGTTTTTGATTAAAAGTGGCGACAATATCCCATGAGAATCTTATTATGGACTATTAATACGTTTCCTTGATAAATGTAGATGATTGCTTGTGAGTGCTACTGCATAGGATCTAGGGCTGTAGATACTGCATAGTGGCAAGGACCTACTCCCTTGTAGAGATGACTGTTTCAAATACCCCGTATATGAGTAGGACCCGAATTAGGGGCCGACCAAGTACATAAAACATTGCCACCGGCGTGGCCATTGGTATATTCACTGCCGCATCCAGGTATTGCTTCCATGACTGCAGTGAGTGAAGGTGATACCTAGTTGAATAGCTTCACCTGGGCTTTTTCCTCTAAGAAGACATTCTTGTTCTGTCATTTTGTCATCTTGTTTTCCTGTATCTTCACTTTGGATTTGTCATGGTTTTTCTTTTGAAAAGAGCAGTCGGTGTCCATGGCACAGTATCACTTGCTTAAAGAAGATGGAAGATTTTCATTCCTTGAATTACTGTACTTCGTGCAGCTTTCACTGTAACAGTTTTTCCAGGTCCTTTTTATACAGCAAGAATAGAGCTGGGGCTAGCAGGCAGCCAGGTTTAACGTAATTTTTTTCCATACATGTGCTGTTACTTTTCAATGTGCAGTATTTTGCATTCGTGAGCTCATTAAAGTTTTCTGATAGTTTCTTCTCCTTTGGCTGCAATATGAGGATTAAACAAAATGTGGAGACAGAGAAGGACACTTTCATTTGTTCATTGTATTTACTTTGACCCTGCTCACCTCGTCATGGCTGTTTCACCTCATTTGGTGAAACTGCAGTTTCACTGCAATTTTTCCATCATTTTTGGGGTTGAGGCAGGCTCGGGAATAACAGATATATGATTATAAGGATAGTGGGGTGGTGGAGGTGTGAGGGATATGTGGTGTGTGCCCCTTAAAAAAATTCTGCCAAATTCACAGAGAAACTACCCCGCGACAAGATGAGCCAGATCCTACTTACTTATCAGAATGTGTAGGATTGTCATAGTTTATTACACGGCACACGCAAGTCACGGATCTTCCCCTACAAGGAATGTGGTGCACAATAAAAATGCTTTGATTTCTTTGCTTTAGGTCCTTTTTTGAGAAGGCCTCCAACCCGTCTTACACACAACCCCCAATGAATACCCCACGCCACAATGGACTAAGAACCAGGCCGGTGTGTATTAATAAGATATTTATTAATATATTTATTAAAATCAAATTAGAATAAACAGCTTACAGCAGCCACCAATGTTGTGGCAACACAGAGACAAAATATCCTTTTAATAGAATACCACCACAGAGATGACACTAGAACATGCAGTGACAATCACTTCCTTTTACATCACCCCCCAATGCAATCAGACAGGAAAGTGACTTCAAACAGAATTATACTTTTTGGCCCCAGCAACCTTCACCCCCAATACATCCACTAGGCTTGGCTCTTTTGGATGGAAGGCAGTGACAAGGAGTGGGAACATAAGGGAAAAATTGGATTTTGAGTAGTGCTCACAGAAACAATATGACAGCAAGAAAAGCAATGGAAGAATTTGTTTTTAGAGCACAATGGTAAAATCGGTTTGTAACTGTTTAGCACCACTGCTATGGGAAAGAATAGAAAGAAAGGGAATTCGTTTTTTCTTATACTTAAAATGACAGGTGAGCTCTGGGGAATGTGGGGCAGTTCACAAGGGGAAATCGGTTTTGAGTTGGGATTCACAGAACAATATGGTAGTAAGAAAGGGATGTGTCATTGCTGCGCC